>NC_137029.1:15384334-15399334 GCF_032717465.1 Coenobita brevimanus | reverse complement strand
GTGTATTTGCATAGCATGATTATAACCATGGAATTGAGCTTACGAATGATGCGCGTTTAAACATCCCATAACAAGCTGTGACATATGGGTTTAAATATTTTTTTCAACATTAATCTAATGTTTTATGGCGTCGTTTGTATGTATTTTATGTGCAGTATTTAGCATATTAGCCTTGGGAAACAGTAAGGAAGCAAATGCAGAACTTATTTATAACATGATGCTACACTGGCGACTAGTTTCATGGGAAAAAATGATGCTGGATGGCTTCTTGCTACCGTGTGTAACTTCCAATGCAGCTATTAAATTGGAGGAGACCTTGCGGGATAGAAATTGGTTCAAGAATAAACCGATTTGGCTGCAGTTTATGTTTCATTCAGCTCTTTCCTCCCCTGTCAGAAGGTTCATAAAATCTTGATGGATTGTATGTTTAGTTTTATGGGTGTGGTGTAGTGAGGCGTGTAAAACATTGCATCTCTAGCTGACTACATACTGGTAAGCATAGTAGCCTATGCCTTTTTTTTTTTTTTTTTTTTCATTACGTATATCTTGTATTTTACTGTTCATGAAGTACCAAATGATATGACATTAAAGGTTAAGTAAACGCAGCAAGTACAGCCTTGTGACGCAGTGTTTTTTTGTTTCGTGACTCAGTGCTATCAGACTCCCACGGAGATCCTGTTTACCATTCGACCGTAACATTTAGGCAGCTTAGCACCCGTGGCTCGACACCTCTGCAAGGGGCTGACAACAGCGAAACCAGGCAAGAGCTGTCGGGGTATTAGACACGCGTTCCTTCCGACTGAAAAGAGGACATGGGCTAATCGGGCTAATCGAGGAATGCATGAAAACCTGCCAGCTGAACCCCTTGTATCCAGTGAAGTAATTTTCTTTAGTTTATTCCTGTTACGTCTAGGCGATTTTATTCTGATATGATGAACGGCGTATTGCTGAAGGGTTCACCGAATGCCATACGCAGCCCTTCCGGTTCGAAAAGTTTCTTGGGGAAAAAAAAAAAAAAATGTGCTAAGAATAAAATATGATAGACCGTTACGTCACTGAGTTGAAGAGGGTTAACGATATCACCTTGGGAGGTCCTTCCTAATTAAATATACAGTATATAATCGTCGCATGGTAGCGAGAGTGAATTAGATACCGTATTTGAAAAATCATCGTAGCCAGATAGGTTTGTTTTTAATCGCTTCAGCCAGATAAGTCCTTCTTTAAACCAATCTGCAGGTAGTGTTAAATCAAAGCTTCATCGTGGAGTGGCCAGCAGTGTTACCAGAAACATTCGCGTTGCAAGTTAAGAGGTCTTGGTTCAGTCCCCGGGTCGACTACGGGTAGGGATCTCCTTTGCCCCAGTCTCTTCCGACCTAGAACAAAATTAGGGACTTGGATGTAAAGCGACAGTTAGGTATCGTATTCTGGGGGAATGTCTGAGTGCTTTCCTTCTCGGTCACATTTGTGCGTGTTTCTGATAGTTCCCTGCCCACAGGATAGCCTACAGGTCGCGCATGTTGGCTTAAGCCCTGGCACTGGTTTCTTCAATTGAAATTATCATCATCAACTAATTCTTTCGGGCTCCTACCATTCTTTCGACTTGGAGGTAATCCCCAGAACATTTTGAGTACTTTCCTTTTCAATCACATACATGTAGTATAGCATGTAACTAGTAAAAGTTGGCCCCAAACAGAATTTTCTAGTCTACCATTCACTGATACTTCCAGATAGCCTACTAAGGGTACAATGTCGCTGAAGACAAGCAGGAAAGGGTAATGAATGGCAAGTAAAACGGACAAATACAGGACCGAATATATATATATATATATTATATATATATATATATATATATATATATATATATATATATATATATATATATATATATATATATATATATGTGGCAGAGGCATAGGCTAAGCAAGAGTGCATTAGTAGATTACGATTACAAACATGTTCACTCGGATGTACGTAACGTTTGATAAGTGACAGGCTAATGAGAATTAAACAGATATTTGGGACGGATGAAGTCGAGGGCTACGTGAATCCATAACCAAGGTCAGGAATGTTCTCCAGAACAAGTGGGTGATCAGTTTAGTACCTGTGTTCATACAATCTCTCTTCAGTATTATTCAGGTCTGTTCAAGTAGTATGGTAGTAGTGAATAAGTCATTGGTACCTTGATAGACCATATATTAATCCTTGCCGTCATTAAGTGTCCGCAATCTTCATCTTTGCTGAAAGTTGGTCTTCAGGTGATTCTTCACTGAATGACAAACCATTTCTTAGTAAACTTTATAATACACTGGGTGGTAACCATATAACCATATGACGCCTGGTGGTCTATCTGAATTAAGGTACGGTAATTCAATTGGACGGGCCCCTAAGGGTTTTCATCCGGGGATGGTTGGGGGTTTATTGCTCACGTAATGCCGCTCCGTGTCAAGTGACGCTGGTCATCCTTTCCTTAAATTTCGAGAGTGAGTATCCTAGGCCCGGGTTCCTATGCTCCTGATGGAGGAAAATTAGAATTGTTTGATGGACGAATGGATGGAGAAATGAGCTGAAATCCACCAAACTGCAATCCGTTCCATCGTCTAACATTCTTATAAAGAAAATATCGCAAAACGTCATTCCTGAGGACAGAGTATGACGTCTAGAGGTAACCCGCCTCTTGATAAGCACGGTTGTCAGGACAGGGCACCTGAGTTATAGCATGAGCATATCAGGATGATGTCAGACATGGGAACCATCAGGTACATGCGGTAGCTAATGTCACAGGCATCTCACGTGTAAACGTGGTGCATAGTATCAGCGACGTGATCGTCATCAATACCGGTAACACTAAGGATGGATAAATAATTATAAGCGCTCCTCAAGCTGGTCATCTCTGTTCACAAATACATGAGGCAGCGCATATCTCTGGCAGTTTTACAGGTACTGGTTAGGAAACGGATCCGTATTTTTTCGTCTTTTTAAAGATTTGTAATTGTTAATGTCCTTGTGTGCGTTACTTCCGGTCTGAATCAGAAGAATAATTCAAACAGTGGAAGCAGACCCATCCCGAACTCAAGTTCAGTCCCATCATATGGAAAGATGACCACTTTCCCACAAACTAAAATGGAAGGGACTTGCTGGTGCCTGTATTGGTAGCTATTTATTTTGTCTCGAATAAGAACGTCATCTCTGTTGCAGCATCGTTAGAAGAAAATGTAACTTAGACCTTCGAGTAAACTATAATATGTACCGGTAACCATACAGTTTTGTAAACATCAGAACTTTGGATGGTTGGTAGTCTACTTAGGCCACTAACTTGTTATGCATCGCGCATTATATGGCTTAAGCTTAAGCGAAAATCAGATCCACGACCGGAAGAATAGAGTGATATCAGTAGAAAGAACGAGGCAGACAACAGGAGGGATGAAGTTGCCAAATTGCGACGGTTAACAGATTAGCGTGCAACAGTGCCGAATGGTTAAAGGTGGCGTAGGCCATTGTCGAGCAGTGAACAAGAGAGATAATAGATCTAACCAATTAATCATGAAAATAAGAGTAGGATGTCAGTATAGCATAGTATGCGATTATAATGCGGGCCATGAGAAAACATGTTGCGGTAAAGAAAGGATGTGCGAGAGGGTAAAGACAACATTTCTGAAACAGCATCAAGAAAGGTAAGCCTTTGTGAAGCACTGGTGCAGGTACCGGTATTTAAGTTACAGAGTATGTGAACAAGTCGCAGTAAATCTTGAGTAGACACTGTATGCTAAAAAAGAAAGAACTGTCGCATTGGGTCATTATTTTCCTGCCTGATCTGTTTAGTTGCAGATTAGACAGTTGATTAATTCAGTGTTATTCCAGGCTCCAATAGGCCCTTCACATCTCTGTTTAGTTGCAGATTAGACGGTTGATCGATTCAGTGTCATTCCAGGCTCCAGTAGGCCCTTCACATCAGTGGCATAGGCTTACAAGGATTTTTATAGTTGGGGGCTAGCGTGCAATGTGAACGTCATAGTTATCGGTACGAAGAACACGAGTACATCGATACATTATTGATGCCCTCTGACTGCAAGCTTTATTCCAGAAAACGCTACCCCACGAGATAATTACTACCGGTGTGTTAAATATAGGCAACTAGCTGTACCTTACGGTTGATGTAAAATAAAAAAAAACGAGGCCCTCCCAAGGGGGGAATCACACCAGCCACGAGCCGATACACATCTAGCGCGCCTCGGAATATGACCGTGACCTTGACCTACTTTCACCAATTTCGAACTCGTTGAATTTTCATCCCTACTACAGACATGTAAAATTGTGTGATGGTATCTTGAGCGGTTCCGAAGTTATCGTGGTAACAGACACACAGACCTCGACCTACTTTCACTAATTTTGAACTCGTGATCTATTTTTATTCCCAACTACACACCTGTAAAATTTTGTGATGATATCTTGAGCGGTTTCGAAGCTATCTTTCTAACAGAAACGCAGACAGACAGACGCACAGACAAATTGAAAGCAATACCAGCTTCGCTATCGCGGCTGGTAAAAACTCCTGCAGACAAGAGCAACACAGGAACACAGGGTACGGTTTGGCCGTTGCTCGTGCTTCTTATCCATTACTGTACAACACCAGTTTGGTCATGGTGAGTGATGGGGCATAACGGGGCAAGCAGACATAATGAAGATGAGCGTTGGTGGCAACCCCATAAAGTTGAGATCAAATATTTATCTTAGAAAATCTATGAGAGAGAGAGAGAGAGAGAGAGAGAGAGAGAGAGAGAGAGAGAGAGAGAGAGAGAGAGGAGGGGGGGGGCAAGGAGTGGCTGTGACAGACTGAAGTTGTGGTGGATGGCAAGGTGACAAGACTGACTTGTCGGGAGTATGGCAAAGATTTTTCGTAGAATGTTCGGTATATGGATGATTGAAGCTTTTTTTTTTTTGGGGGGGGGGAGGGGATGAATGACTGGGCTAGGTTCTGATGGTGGTGGGGCGGCATTTTGGTGGGAGCATAACTTGTCAGATGGAATTTGTAGGTTAATTGTTGGTTGCTTCTCAAAACTCGACGGGGGTTTGGGATGAGGAGGTTAAAAAAAAAGAAAATGCGTGGGGTAGAGAAGTGGACAGAGTGGGCTAGGATGGTGGGTAGGATGAGCACTCTACTGCAAAGAGAGACTCTGTATGGAGGATGATGGGAAGGACTAAGTTATGGTACAGATGACTCATAAACGTAAATCGATGTAAGTAGGCAAAAAGGTGGGACTGGAAGAATGGAGTGAGGAGGATAGCGTGGGCAGCTTATTGATGCAGGGTTGTGGTAGGTTGTGGTACACCTTGCAATATTGAGCACTTAGCTGAGCATATTTGGCGAGACGAAAGTTTTCTCTCTAGAAGAATATTAACGCGCTCTTTGCGTGTTGTGACCTAAAATGAAAAACTATTTCGCAAAGGAATTTCAGTGTTAGGCTGCTCTATAGGCTGTCTTAGAAAATCAACGAGAATTGGGGGTATCTCGATGACCGTATATTCTACCGTACTAGTTGTAATTACCATGCAGGTATATACCTAAACTGAGAATATGTTCAGATATGTTAAGGACCCAGATCATTTAATAATAGGCTACCTTGATTGACTCGTCACTAGAGAATTGCAAAGCTTAACAATGGAACAGCCTTTGTCAGCAGGAGTTGGGGAGAAGGTCAAGGTTAAAGCAGAGAATGACGTGATAAGTAGTCAGTGTGATCTGCGGCTGGTGATGGCTGCCTGGGGGCAATGTGACACATATTTAGCGATTCAGTAATGATTACTATTAACGTATTAATACGATATTAATAATGAGACAGGTGTAGTGGCACATGAAAACCGCATTTTTTGGTGGCGAACAGAGTAGGGATCGTGATTATTATTATTATTATTATTATTTTTTAACTTTATGACCATCATGATTTGGTAGCAGCCGGTACTCTTCAATTTCATTAACAGCAAAATTACTGAAACCGAGGGAAATTTCCATTAATCATTCGTCTGACTACATGGTTTCGATTAAGCTTTACGCTAATTTTGTCCACAGGCCTTCCAAATTAAAGGCGTGAAATACTCTTTCTCTCTCTCTCTCTCTCTCTCTCTCTCTCTCTCTCTCTCTCTCTCCCCTAAGAATTAACAAAGGTTAATCCAAAATATCAGTTGTCGATACTTTTCGTTTGAACCTGTACTGATATAAATAGCTCGGCCTTTATAACTGCTTTTGCTTCCTTGGACATACCTACACGCCATTCTGTTCATACTATTTCCATTTGAATCGTGTATCCCTGTTCCTAATCATTCTTAGGGTAATACTGTATACTGGTACTTGTGTTGGTCACTATATGAACCAATGCTTTGCAATCAAGAATGCTCTTATTTGTTGATCTCTCCCTTGCTCAGAATCACTGCAGTCTAACTTGTAACTCAGTACGATATTTCTTCCATATACAGTTGGTATTTAGCAGCCATGTTCAGATATCCTATCACATCCTGCGGTACTTTGGTCTAGGATTCAAAGTCCCTTCAAGATAACAGTAGGCCTGATATGAATGCTGTTAGTGACTTGCTGTGACTGTCATTGCTTGGTGTGTATCTGTGTTCTCCAAGCAAGGTCAACATACCCATAAGATGAGCTTGCCGATATTGTACATACATTCAAGTCTACCAGCACGCCTGCCAAAATAAGTGCTCTAGGTGCATCTCGTGGCATTGCCCCTTTCACTCCTTGTTTGCTGTCATACTTGAAGCTGCATGGAGTTTGTCACCTGTCGCTACTCAGTTTTAATATTTCCTCATCAAATCACTGTTTTACCCGCCCTGATGACCTCATTTTGGTCTGACCTAATTCATCACGAGAGGGAGGGAAGAGGCCAGAGACAATAACAAATCGTAGAAGGGAATGGGATGGATTTTACTGCTCGTAGTTACCATATTACCTAATTGTGGCATTGGATTTGTCTGTATTCCTAGCCATACTTCTAAAAACTTTCTCTTTTTTCTTTTGTTTCAGTGGCTTTGCTGAGATATCTCATCCTGATGCAGAGATTTTTTTTTTTTTTTCACACAAACACTGCCACTATTAACAATAGTTCCTAAACGCATTACCATCAGCTAATAACCAAACATACTGCCACAAGTAACGACAGCCATTTCACGCATTACACAGTTACCGATAATAACTATGGTCTTACACACGCACACACACACACACACACACACACACACACACACACACACACACACACACACACACACACACAGCAAAGGTCATTATAATATAAGGTGATATTTAAGTCAGCATTTTAAGAGCCTTCCCCCAAATTTGTACATCACCAGCCAGAAGGGCTGCCATCTCCCCAATAAGCCGACTATTATTATAATTATTATTATTATTTACAGAGAGAGAGAGAGAGAGAGAGAACAATTACCGTGACAACAATTATCTGGTCGTCTGCAGAAATATAGTACCACAAACAACACTAATGACTGACATAGAACCCTAAATAACATGTCACGCAAACATACTTCTACTAACATCATTCCACTGACATAGACTTACCACCACTAACAGCGTCACACTAGCATAGTAGCTACTGTAGCACTAACAATAATTATCATAGTAGCATACCACCGTTACCACTGTCACAGAAATACACTACCAATAACAAGACACAGTCTCATCTTTTACTTTTTAACTGATAGGTTTCGCGTGAGTCAGCCTTTAGTTCTTTCTTTTCAATAAAAATACGACTTTATTGTTGTACATGTAACATGAGGCAGAGAAAGGGATAGGGCATTACTCCGGGTCTCTGCTTGCTAATAAAACGTAACTTTGTCATTTGTGAAATCAGCACTCAAATGTATGGAGCAAATCACTGCATTTTTTTTTTTTTTTTAATGTCAACTTGCATTAATACACATATCTTATTTCTTAATTTTGCTGTTCTCAAAGAAAAGGATGCCTTTTTATGTGTGTGTTTAAGCACCCAAGTACAGAACAGTTATTTGGCATGCGATGAAATAATAATGCGTTGGAAATCTAATTTGCTTACTGACCCACCAAGGTCACGTGGATCAATGACCACTGGAACTATCCGCTGCCAGCCCAGGCCCAACAAGGGGTTCACGTGAAGTCCTAAATTATAGTAAACTCCGTTTCGCAACCCTTAACCCCTCCACTATCGTGGTGTCTTTGGTAATTGATTCTTGCTACCACCAGGCGAACTTATTCATATAAGGAGAAACTTGAAACTGGAATGGTTTTATATATATATATACATATATATATATATATATATATATATATATATATATATATATATATATATATATATATATATATATATATATATATATATATATATATGTAACCTTCATTAACCTATTATTGCGAGACATTTTCTTGTCGGTAGAAAGAATTGAACGAAATACACCATTGAATAGAAGGGGTTATGTTACGTTGCTTGGATCACCTGAGTTGAGTACATATAATCATTATACCATTCTGACAGTTTATTATTTGGATCGGTACCTGATGGTTTAGTGTTAAATATGAGTTATGGTGAAGTTCAGAGAAGCCATTAGCCTTAGGGATGACATATTTTAAAAAGATTTATCAGATTCGTCCAATAGGCCTAACTGTAATATGATGAGTCTACCAAAAAAAAAAAAAAAAAAAAAACAGCCCATTGCAATTGCTAACAAGGTCTGCTAAACTATCGATGTGAGTCAGCACATTACTAAGTAGCTCATGTGCCTTGTTGGGGTACATCACTCTGCACTTTCTCCCTTTCTTGTTTGTTATGAAAATGCCAGGAAGACAAAGCTAAACAATACCGTGCGGGGTTTGAAAACGAATTTTTTGGTGTCAGTCAGCTGAACAATAACACGGTTGACATAATTTTGGCGGTGAAACAGAAAATAACACTCAGGCTAATTACCGAAAGACATGGAGTACAGTACGGTACCAGTGGAGATCAGCCTTTTAAGCTGACCTGATAAATATCACACACACTAGTGTCAGGTCATAACCCTGATATCAGAATTTAGATTAAGGCACCGTTTCAGTGCTTTCCTAGCTACTCTTCCATTGTTGGTTTGGAAGTAATTACATAATGGAGTTTCAATAGCTTGTGAAGCACAACAACTGCCACTAGGTGAATACATTCAGTTTAGGAAATGTGTGGCACTTCTTGGAAGGCCCTTTCAGAGTTGCTTATAGCTGATGACGCATTGAATGTGTCCGTTTATCTGCTGTTTTTGAAGTATCGTCATCATCATCATCATCATCCATTACATGTACTGCTGAACAAAGGCTTCCCCCAACCTTCTCCCCGAATTCCTTGACTGAGCCAATATATATATATATATATATATGTATATATATATATATATATATATATATATATATATATATATATATATATATATATATATATATATATATATATTATCCGGACCTCCTTTCCCACCCCAGGGCAGGGTGAGGAGTAGCAATGTCCAGACAGCCAAAATTTGCCTAATCCAATGGGCCACGCTTCCATTCACTCATTATTCAAGCCCCCGGAATCCTGGCTCTATCGGATACGCCAAAAACATTCACCACGTTCTGTAGCTTCAGATAAACGTATCCGATAGTCTCTCTCTCTCTCTCTCTCTCTCTCTCTCTCTCTCTCTCTCTCTCTCTCTCTCTATTGTATGTATAATATATACCGGTATATATATATATATATATGTATACAGTATATATATATATATATGTGTGTGTGTGTGTGTGTGTGTGTGTGTGTGTGTGTGTGTGTGTGTGTGTGTGTGCGTGCGCGAAAAACTTTGTGACCACCACGCATACGTTGATAATGAAGTGGAAAATATGAACATTCATGGCCGGGCAAGAAGGACCCGGCCCCGTTTTTCATGAAAATAATTTGTCCTTCGGGTCGTACAGTAATTATAATCACCAACTCAGTTTCCTCTCATGAGTCATAAACAGGGTTTGTAGCTCCTAAAAATACCCGAAAGAGGTATTTACGTACCGTAAATCAGTGCCAGTGAAGGTCAGCTGAGATTAATAACAGGGTCAACTAATGGGGTTTCATTTCTGTATTGTTAGAGGCTGACTCAAGGAAAATCTATACGGTACCACATTTCAAGATGCAACTCGAAAGCTTAGTATTTTGTCATTTTTCCGCAGGCGTAGGCTACTAGTAGCTCATTTTCATATGTATACAAAATGCACCGTTGGATCCGAACAAAAGGCTCAGTGGATAAACAGTGACATCCAAGTAGGGAAGAACGTTGACCTCTGATTAATTTGTACGGAAGTCTCACTGACCCTGACATAAACAGTAATATGAAATTAGTGTAGCTTGAACAGGACTAAATCGACCTATTGTTCTAACATAAATTAATAATATTATAAACAGTGGGTGATAATGTAACTGACAGTTTAACTGATCATCATCATAGACTTCTTTATATGATCTGGGTTAGAAAAATTGTGAGATTTTTCTCCACTTCTCCCTTTGTGAGGAGGGTGGAATTTTTGTTAATAGTTGAGAGAAGGAACAGTGAGGCCTGATGTGGCGTTAACGAGCTTGTCTGCGCCACTAATTGCTGACATTCTCATATAATTGCGCAAGGGAATCGTTTTGTAAGGATATTTCCCATGGAGTCGTGTGGACTAAAGTGGTATTTTCTTTTTTCTTTATTTTTTTTTTTTTTGTTAAGTTATAGCATGGGGTAAACAGCCGTTACAGTACTGTATGATGATTACATTGTTTAAGCAAAACGTTGCAGTTCATGCTGTACGGCGCTGTGTGTTTTTCGGCATCCAATTAAAGTAAAAGCGTTGCGTCACTCAGCATAAAAAAAAAAAAAATGGCTAGTCGGCACGACAGGCTGGTGGTGCAGGAGGACGTGTGAGGCTATTGTACTGCCAGGGGGTACGCTAATGAATACACTATTAACCCATCACCCTGATACACACACACACACATTATATATATATATATATATATATATATATATATATATATATATATATATATATATATATATGGAGCCTGTGGTACGGTGGTAGAGTGTGCGTTTCGCACGCTGGTGAGTGAAGGTTCGCCTCGCGCCAGAGTTGTAAAAACTTCTGGGAGCATTCACCAAGCCACTTGCTACTTTGGCGGACACAAGGGGTGCTGTGGTTGAACCAGTGTCGCATACTAGTATGCTTGCACCCAATCGGCTTAAGGCGGGCCGATTACACTAGGTTCACAGACTACACACATCCAAAGCCACTACAACACTACAATCACACTCACAAGCACTTCTCACCCTACATACAGTCTCTACCAGACATTGGCTGTATCGTCCCTGCTTCGGTAGGGATAGGCCGGTCGTGCAGTGGACCTCAACGGCTGATGATGATTATGATGATATATATATATATATATATATATATATATATATATATATATATATATATATATATATATATATATATATATATATATATATATATATATATATATATATATATATATATATGTAAGTACCCTGGCTGAGGTACAGTCACTTCTAATTCCTCATTCTTTGGTTCCTTTTCATTTATTTCATGCTTTATGTCCATTATTGGTGTGAATAAGGTCTTAAATAGACTTGAATAGGTGCTATGCATGTCTGGTAGGGAGTTATTTAGGTGACTTTCAAAGTTAGGCTGGGTTAGGGTCCTTAAGTACCAGTCCAGGAGCCAGGGGCCCACTTTCCGGACATGCCTTTGGCTCTATTACGTCAGATAGTAGAGGAATTACTTATATAGCCTAAATATATATATATATATATATATATATATATATATATATATATATATATATATATATATATATATATATATATATATATATATTTAGAGGACTAGACTGTAGCACCAATCGAGCAGGGCAGTACTTCCAAGGTGGATGGAAAGCTGATGGGAGGGAGAGCTGGAGCTCCCATTTCATCAGCCCCCAGGACTAGTTCCTGACCATCCCCCTTCACTGAACTTTTTCAGTGTTTCAGTAACACAGAGAGTAGGCCAGCATGCTCTCCAATACAGGTTTCTCTGTCAACATCAGTCTACATGCACAGTACACACTACACTACCTTTTCGTAACTAAAGAAAAATGGTGAATTGTAACCATGCCTTGGAGTCCCCGGGGGGGGGGGACCATAAATGCCCCCACCATCTACCCCTCTCCCGGTGATGACTCTACATGCCTGGAACCACTGTCTGACTCATTTCTTCTTCATATCTGCAGCATTCGCAGCCTTTCCTCTAAATTTCTCTGTTGAACACCACATCTCCTCCTCTAAACCTCACCTTCTCTTCTTAACAGAGACTCAGCTGTCTGAGGCAACTGACAGCAAACCCTTTTCAGTATCCTCCTACTTTCTCTATACTCATTTCAAAGCCGAAGGGGGCTGTTGTGTATATGTACGCAACGACCTATCTTGCTCTCGTGTTCCTGAACTTGATTCCTCTGAATTCTCAACTCACTGGCTTCTGCTTTCCTGTCATTCTCTGACTAAATATATCTGTGCTGTTTACTTATCTCCCAATTGTACTATCAAAAATTCTTTGACTGTCTTATTTCTACGATGGAACACATTCTATCCATTTCTCCTTTCTCTGAAATCTCTGTTCTAGGAGATTTCAATGTTCACCACCACCTTTGGCTCTCCTCTTTTTTCACTGATCCACCTGGTGAACAAGCCTACATCTTTTCTAGCCTTAAAGACCTAGAGCAGCTTGTACTGCACCCTACCCGCATCCCTGACTGCCTTGGAGAGAGCTCCAACATACTTTACCTCTTCCATACAACTAATCCTTCTGCTTACACTGTTAATCTTTTCTCTCCATTGGGCTCCTCTGATCATAACCTTATTCTTAACCTGTCCTATCGCTCCGGTATGACCTGTGGACCCTCCAAGGAAACGTCGTCTGTGGCACTTTGGAGCCGTGGATTGGGAGGCCCTCAGGCAGTAGCCTACTTCTTTGATTTTCCCTGAAATGATTATTACTTCCATGTCCATGAGCCATCTGAGTGTGCCTTGCGCATTACGGAGATTATTCTCTCGGGCATGGAAGCATACATTCCTTTCTCGTATCCTTTGACTAATGCAAGAAAGCCTTGGTTTAATCACACATGTTCTAATGCTGCCCGCAACAAGGAGAGGGCCTATAAAAGGTACTGGAGCCAACCTACCCCTGAATCACATCTTTTTTATGTTTCTGCCCGGAATCGTGCTAAGTCTGTTCTTTGCTGTGCCAAAAATATTTTCATCTGTACTAAATGCTCTCAACTCTCCAACTCGAATTCTTCCCTCTTCTTCTGGCACCTTGCCAAGAACCTTTCTGACAACTTTGCCGCATCATCCTTCCCTCCTCTTTTCTACTCTGTTGGCTCTGTAGCTATTTCATGTACTGATAAAGCAAATTTCTTCACTCAGAGTTTCTCCTCCAATTCCACCTTAGACGATTCAGGTACTGTTCCTCCATCACTTCCCCCCTCTGACTTCCTCATGGCTGACATTAAAATTTCTTCAGCTGATGTATATTCTGCCATCACTGGCCTCAATACTAACAAGGCATATGGGCCTGATGGAGTCCCTCTTGTTGTCGTCAAGAACTGTGCTTCTGTGCTTACACCCTGCCTAGGTAAACATTTTCGCCTTCGTCTTCAACTTGTACCATACCTTTCCTTCTTGCTGGAAGTTTGCTTTCATTCAGCCAGTCCCAAAGAAGGGTGACCATTCCCAACTCTCTAACTGTCGTCCAATTGCTTTAACATCCTGTGTCTCAAAAGTTTTTGAGTGTATTAACAGAAATAATTTAAAGCATCTTTCCTATCACAACCTTCTTTCTGATCAACAGGGACGCTCCACTGGTGATCTTCTCACCTACCTTTCAGACTCCTGGTCATCCTCCTTTCGGGACTTTGGCGAAAGCTTTGCCATTGCACTTGATATCTCAAAGGCTTTCGATCGAGTCTGGCATAATTCTTTAACTTCCAAACTGCCTTCTTACAGTTTCTATCCTTCTATCTGTGCCTTCATCTACAGTATAGCTTCCTTTCTGGTCATTCTATAGCTGCTGTTGTAGACGGCCACGTTCTTCCCCTGGATGTATCAACAGTGGTGTTCCTCAGGGCTTCTGTCCTATCATGAACTCTTTCTTTTATTCATCAGTGATCATCTAAGCTGTACATCTAACCCTATCCACTTGTACGCTGATGATTCTCCTCTTCACCTTTCCATTCGGTTTCTGCAACGTCCATCTCAGCAGTTACTTCAACGAACAAGGGATGAGGCTATGGCACACCTAATGTCTGACTTGGCTCGTATCTCTGACTAAGGTAAAAATAATCTTGTTTTTAATGCATCAAAGACTCAGTTTTTGAACGTAACAACGTGTCAAAATCTTCTACAGGAGTACCCACTAATGTTTAATAATATCCAGTTCAACCCCGCTTCATCCTTGAACATGCCTGGGGTTTCATTCACTCAGGACTTATCTTGGAAAGATCATATTGCATCTCTTGTAAAATGTACTTCCAAGAGTTTAGGTATGCTAAGCCGATTCTGTACCTTCTTCACCCCTGCACAGATATTGACTTTATGCATGTTTTTTTTTTTTTCGCCCTTGTTTAGAGTAAAACTCTTATGTGTGGGGAGACTCCTCACATACAGTTCTTCTCAATAGGGTGGAGTCAAAGGCTTTTCGTCTCATCAACTCTCCTCCTCTTACTGGCTCCCTTCAACCTCTGTCACTTCGCCGCACTGCTGCCTCTTTATTCCTTTTCTACCGCTACTTCAATGGTCACTGCTCCTCTGAACTGTCTGCTTGCATCCCTCCACCTCTACAGCGAGTGCTTAGCACCCGTCTAACAACAAACTCTCATCTCTTTTATGTCCAGCTCTCTAATGCAAGAGTTAACCGTTACTCCCAGTCCTTCA
>NC_137029.1:15344334-15381834 GCF_032717465.1 Coenobita brevimanus | reverse complement strand
CCACTGCTCTCACTCTTGACTTGCGTCCTTCCAACAACGTCCAAGCTTCACTTCCGTACGTTAGAGTTGGTATCCCAATACTGTCATGTAGTAACTTTTTCACTTCCATGCTCACTTCCCTGTTTCTTATCACTGCTTTCAAAGAACAAGCAACCTTTCTTCCCTGCTGTACCCTTTTAAGCACTTCACCCTCCAAACCTCCATCCTTACTCATCACACTACCCAAGTACTTGAACGTACTCACATTTTCCAATTCCTCACCATCCAACCTCGCTGTACATTCACTGACTTCACCTCTCTGCACACACACACACACACACGAACGTAATCATCTGTCTATCTATTTATTGCCATACGCTTTAATCCCGTAGAGGATGGCCACAAACAAATCGCCTCCATGTCGCCCTTTCCCCTCCCCATTTCACTGCGCAGCTCCCAGCTCACAGCCCCCTCTCTCATATACCTCTCCACTCCATCCCTCCATTTCATATATATATATATATATATATAGTGTGGGGAATATTTTTAATCTCTGTTCATCCTCTTGTAGAATATTTGTGGAGGCTATCACAATCATGTTACTGTTTCATTATGTGTTTCTGTTGAGTTATTACATGAAATGGGAAATGGTTTCCTATCCCAGCAGTAAATATCGTTTTTTTGCTTTGATTGTCTCAGTACCCCCAGATACCATTATTTGTCGTGCAAACATCACTGATAACAAGGACAGAACACCTGATACGTGTAACTGAGAGTGACCACTTAGAGGAACTCGGTCATACAACCATGACATTGTGAAATATCCATACATTTCTATAAAACGTTTATTAATGTTAAATAACTAATAGGCAAACCCGCAGTACGTAAAGAAATTTACTAATGCATTAATCACACGTCCGTAAAAAATTTTCGGGGAGGTGAATGGCGGACAACAAACCACGTAACATATCTCTTCATCTTTCAAGCTATATGTAATCAATAGTAGGTGGAATTAATTCAGTAAAATTATTCCGTGTTGTATTACCATCATTAATGTTTATATCCCACCCATCTCTTTTTTCATGATCTCATTTATAAGAAGCGGTTCCATTTTCAGCTTCACTGCGTTGGTAGGGCAGTCTGACTCAACTACCTGTCGTTCAGCAAGAGTAGAGCGGGCCCAACACCCTCCACCACAGGTGTCTCAGGGAATCATGAGCGCGATTGTACATACTAGCAGGGGTACTCGGCGTTATCGGGCCAAAAAGATGAACACTCTAATCCTTATTTGTTCTAGTTCAGTCTTTCTTTATACTCCAGAAAGACCGTGTACCTCTTATGCTTCTGAAGAGGGATTATAAGAGGTCCAGGAACTTTCTGTTTCAGCTTTCGCGGACTAACCCATAGTATTTGTGCGCACTTGTTTATTATTACCGGTAACCCCAAATAACCTCAGACCAGTGACCTCAGTTGACCTCGGAGGTCAGCCTCACATAGCCTGTGTCCGAACTGGATCTCATATGAGTTTCCATGCCAGAAATTGGGCTGCTGGGTCCAGTCGTTCGAGTGTTTATTACCGGTGACATCAAATAACCTCGGATGTCAACCTCACATAACCTATGTCCGAACTGGAGGTCATGCGAGTCTCCATGCCAAAAAATTGGGCTGCAGGGGTACCCGGCGTTGCCCGGGCCAAAAAAAGGCGAACACTGTACCGGTGACCTCGAATGACCCAGGTTTGAGTTTTGTCCCCACTAAAACCATCTTTGGGTCACCCTGATTCAGAATATATGTGGGTCTGGGGGTTTCTGGCCCATGGTTTGGGTGTGATTGAAGACAAACATTGTAGCTCTTTATTTATAGATGTATTAAGCGAGGAAGGAGGAACCAAAGGTCAGATGTCCGCAAATAGTTCTCCCAAGGAAAAATAAAAAGACAATTCAAGATCCGTTCATTTCGAGATGACTGGACACGCTGCGTTTGAAAGAATGGAGGTCATAGGCAGTAGGAAATACAGACAGAGGAAGGCAGTTCCAGAACTGACCTGTTGCATACATGAAGGATAGGGAGTACCAGTAACGGTTAACTCTTACAATTGAGAGTTACATAGAAAAGCAATGAGAGTTTGCTGTTAGATGGGTGCTACGTGCCCGCCACAGTGGTGGAGGGATGCAGGCAAACAGTTCAGAGGAGCAGTGGTCATTGAAGTAGCGATAGAAAGAGATTAAGATGAAACAGTGCGGCAAAGAGATAGAGGTTGAAGGGAGCTAGTAAGAGGAGGAGATTTGAGATGAAAAACCTTTGACTCCACCTTGTTGAGGAAAGCTGTATGTGGGGGAGCCTCCCCACACATGAGAATTGTACTCTACACAGGGTCGAATAAAGTCAGCAACTGTGTAGGGGTAATGCAGGCACTAAGTCGGCTTAGCACACCTAATCTCTTAGAAGCAGATTTTACAAGAGAAGTATTATGATCTTTCCAAGATAAATCCAGGAGAATGAAACTCCAAGTATGTTAAAAAAATTATGCAGGATTAAGTTGGGTATCGTTAAAAGTTGAAGGATATTCCTGTGGTAGATTTTGATGGGTCCAAAGATGTAACAACTGAGTTTTTGATGGATTAAAAACAACATGGCTACGTTTACTCCAATCAGAGGAAGAAGCAAAGTTAGACATTAAGTGTGTCATAGCCTCATCCCTTGTTTGTTGAAGTAACTGCTGAGATGGATGCTGCAGGAAGCAGATGGAAAGGTGAAGGGTGGAGTCATAAGCATATGAGTAAATAGGGTTAGATGTACAGCTTAAAAGGTCATTGATGAATAGGAGGAGAGTTGGTGATAGGACAGAACCCTGAGGAACACCATTATTGATAGCCGTAGGAGAAGAATGGTGGCCATCTACAGCAGCAGCTATAGAACGACCAGAAAGGAAGCTAGAGATGAAGGCACAGATAGGAGGATAGAAACCGTAAGGGGGCAGTTTGTACTTTAAAGATTTATGCCAGACTCGATTGAAAGCCTTTGGGATGTCAAGTGCACTGGCAAAGCCTCCGCCCAAGTCCCGAAAGGAGGGTGACCAGAAGTCTGAAAGGAAGGTGAAATGATCACCAGTGGAACGTCCCTAGCAGAACCCATACTGGCAATAGGAAAGACTATGTTAAGATTAAAAAAAAAAAAAAAAAAAAAACATTAAAAACTTTAGACATACAGGATGTTACAGCATTGTGTGTGAGTGTTAAAGGGCAAGGAACAGTCGCTCTTCCTCGGGACAGACTGAATGAGAGCAAACTTCCAACAAGAAGGAAAGGTACAAGTCAATAAAGGCGAGAGAGTTTGCCTAGACAGGATGTAGGCACAGAAGCTCAGTTCTTGAGAAAAAAAGGAGCGACCCCAAGAGGCCCATTCTCCTTGTTAATATTGAAGTCAGTGAGGGCAGATTGCATCAACTGAGGACATAAATTTCTGTCATGAGGAAGTCAGAGGGGAAAGGAAGATATGGAGGAACAGCACCAAAATTGTCTCAGTTGCAGTTGGAAGAGAAAGTTCGAGCAAAGAGTTCTGCTTTTTCAGCAGAAGAAATAGCTACTGAACCATCAGAGTGGAAAAGAGGAAGGAAGGAGGATGAAGCAATGTTGTTAAAAGGATTTTTTTATACGCAGTTACTAGACGATTTCGGTCAGGAAAGAGAAACCCTGGCAATAAAAGGAACAAAGCACCACGTCACTGCCCTATGTGGATCACAGGATACAATGTTTTATGTTCTTGTTTATTTTCTTGGAGAAAATTTTGAGTCCAGCCTTCATATCGCCAGTACCTCCTCACTTATAGACACCGTAGGTTGCCGTCTTCAACTGACCCTTCATACTTCTTGCTTCTCCCCAAGCCCCATCAAATTGTGAGAGAACTATCTCACTAAACTTTTTACACCGACAATACCAGTCACATACGGTACAACGCCCGTCTTCACACGGTGTACCGGCATTTGTCTAGCCATGCCACACCATTCACCATACCCCAGCCCATCATACCAACGCCATGCAGCCCGGTTTACTCATGTTAGGCTTACATAAGAACACAAGAAGAGAGGATAACTGTAGTAGGCCAGTTGGTCCATGCTAGGCAGCTCTTACAAAAATAATCAGACTACTAGAATATGACAAGAGTAGCAGATAAGAAGACTTGAGTTGCAAGACGCCAGGCATATGGGAGTAACACGAGTTTATCTTGTTCTTGCTGTTGTTGCTCTTAGACAAAAGTGTTCAATAAACTTTCACTGCGCTCAAACCATTAATCCTATAGCACCCATTTTCACAGGTATATTCTGATCGCCCCTCCGCCCTTCCACCACAGATCCAGCTTCTTGTTCTCCAAGCCCATTTCTCAGTCTACTGTAACTTTCATTCACGGAGAATACCGAAATCACCTTCACTAGACTCAGATTACTTACCCTACTACGCCCATTTTCATGGAGAATACTTTTTCTGCCCCAGTCACATTGCATATCAGCAGCTCCAGTCCAACTCAACCTTTCCTTTTCTCAATACAACCATTTCTTTAAACTCCTTTCAACAGTTGCAAAAGTTCAGTTTATATTACTGATGAACCTGTTTGTTTGCATTTCCCTCCCCTTTGAATGTTGAGGGATTTTGTCTGAAACTTTACTAGTCGAACTGCAGTGCTCCTCCCCCTCCCCCCCATATACATAGAGTATCTCCCCTCCTATCTGAGTGTGCCTTGCGCATTACGGAGTCTATTTTCTCGAGCATGGAAGCATACATTCCTGTCTCATAACCTGTGACAAAAAAAAAAAAAAAAAAAAAAAACTTGGTTTAATCACTCTTGCTCTAATGCTCTTTACAAGGAGATGGCCTTCAAAAGGTACCAGAGCCAACCCATCCCTGAATCTCATCTCTTTTATGTTTCTGCCCGGAATCGTTCCAAGTCTGTTCTTCACGCTGCTAAAAATAATTTCATTCGTACTTAATGCCCTAAACACACCAACCTGAATTCTTCTCACTTCTTGTGGTGACTTGCCAAAAACCTTTTTAACAACTTTACCTCTTCATCCTTCCCTTCTCTTTTTCATGCTGATGGCTTTGTAGCTATTGCTTCTACTGATAAGTAAGAGCTCTTAACTCAGACTTCCACCTCCAATTCCACCTTAGACGATTCCAGTGCTGCTCCTCCATCACTTCTCCCCTATGGGTTCCTCATGGCTGGCTTTAAAATTTCTTCAATTGATGTATTTTCTGCCATCACTGGCCTCAGTACCAACAAGGTATATGAGCCTGATGGGTTCCTTCTGTTGTCCTCAAGAACTGTGCTTAGGTTAACTCTTTCGCCTTTGTCAACTTGTACCTTCTTGCTGGAAGTTTGCTCTCATTCAGCTTGTCCCAAGGATGATCATTCCCATCCCTCTAACTATCGCCCAATTGCTTTAACAGCCTGCGTTTCAAAAGTTTTCGAGTCTTTTCATAACAAAAAAATTGTAAAGCACCCTTCCTATCACAACCTTATTTCTGATCGTCATTATGGGTTCCGCCAGGTGCGCTCCACTGGTGATCTTCTCACCTACCTTTCAGACTGCTTGTCATCATCCTTTCGGGACTTGGTGCAAGCTTTGCCATTGCATTTGACATCTCAAAGACTTGTGATCGCGTCTGGCATAAATCTTTAATTTACAAACTGCTCTCTTACGGTTTCTATCCATTTATTTGTGCCTTTATCTCTAGCTTCCTTTCCGGTCGTTCTGTAGGTGCTGTTCTAGACGGCCATAGTTCTTCTAGAGCTATCGATAGTGCTGTTACTCAGGGCTCTGTCCTATCACCAACGCTCTTCTTTTTATTCTTCAATGACCTTCTAAGCTGTACACCTAACTCTATCCACTGATATGCTGATGACTCCACCGTTCACCTTTCCATTCACTTGTTACAGCATCCATTTCAGCAGCTACCTCAACAAACAGGGGATGAGGCTATGGGTCACCTAATGTCTGACTTGGCTCATATCTCTGATTGGGGAAAAGGCAATCTTGTCGCTTTTAATGCATCAAAAACTCAGTTCTTGCATCTATCAACCTGACAAAATCTTCCGCAGAAGTACACTCTTATTTTTTACGAGATCCAGCTCAATCCTGCATCAACTCTAAACAAACTTGGGATTTCATTCTCTCGGGTTTTATCTTGGATATATCATATTACCTGTCTTGTAATATCTGCTTCCAAGAGATTAGGGGTGGTAAGCCGACTCCATGCCTTCTTTACCCCTGCACAGTTGTTGACTCAGTACATGGGTTTTATTAGCCCCTGTGTAGAGTACAACTCTCATGTGTGGGGAGGCTCCCCAAATACATGCAGCTCTTCTCAACAAGATGGAGTCAACAACATCTCGTCTCATCCACTGTCCTCCTTTTACTGGCTCCCTTCAACCTCTGTCTCTTCGCCATACTGTTGCATCTTTACCTCTTTTGTGTCTCTGCGTCAATGGTCACTGCTTTCTGAATTGTCTGCTTGCATCCTTCAACCACTTCGGCTGGTATGTAGCACCCGTCTAGCAAGAACTCTCATTGCTTTTCTGTCCAACTCTGTAATGCAAAACTGAACTGTTACTCCCAGTTCTTCATGCATGCAACAGGTCCACTCTGGAACCCGGTCCCTCTGTTTGTATTTCCTAAGGCCTATGATCTCCGTTCTTTAAAACGCAGTGTGTCCAGGCATCTCAAAATGAACGGATCTTGAATTTGGCTCTCTGTTATCTTGTTTTTGCTGGAGGGAAGAATTTGCGGGCTGCTGGCCTTCGGTTCCTTCTTCTTTGCAATAAAAAGAAAATCCTAGCACGTCATTTTGTTGATGTTCTGTCGGAGCCTAATGCTCAACATGCACTGCTCACTCCTCCACCCTGGCCCACCAGACACCACCAACCTAGCCCGTCCTGTTAACTCCAGGCATTTTTGTTGTCTTGAATTTTAAAGGGAAATCGGCTCATGCCCAACTGCTCGACCTACACCGCCGATCCTAGTCAAAAGGTGGCTTGTCTCATATCCTACTACCATCCCATCCCGTACCGCCTACTCATTCCTTTTCTTCTCTCCCCCGAAAAAGGAAAAATAAAAAATGAGAATAAAACATTAGCCTGCATAAGCAACCCTAGGCCTGCGATTGATATTGTGCTTATAGCTTCACAGGCTTGACGTCAATCAGTTTCCAGTGACCATATGTGGCCTGAAAATGCCTAAAATACTAAATGAACATGAACTAACCAAACTGAACCATATGCTTGCTAAAATCAGTATTGGTAACCATCTGCTCTGCAATGTATTATAGTACAAATAGGGCTTTGGGTAAATTTTGAGAAGTTGTCGCTTCTAAAGACTGGAAATTTGTATATTATATTAAAATACAAGCATGGAATTACCTGCATGGACAAGATTAATTTTAAATTTTGTCAATCATTAGCATGTTTAATATAGATGAGCTTGAAACTGAGCATTTACTGATAAGTTTGTACCATACAACAAGTTTAAAATTCAGAATGAATTTCTGATAATTGTTCTCCGTGATTAATTATCAGTAATTCAGTTTGACGTGATTTTCACATATTTTTATGTCATGGTTAGTAAAAAGTGTGATTACCGTCACGTCCTTGGTGTCGTTAGCTGCTGCTGAATTTGAGAAATCGTAAAAGCACGCCGGTACTGGTTTGTTGTGGATCCTACTTTGGTTTAAAACATACTGATTTCTATGTCAAAGGCTAGTGTCCGTCATTGAGTTGCGTATTTTTATGACCCAGCAAATCACAAATTATATCTTAGTAAGTTACCGAGACTTTATACTGAAGACATATAGCATGTTTTAGGAAATCATAATGACGTAGTGTAATTGAAGAAGCATCTGCTCAGCTCTGTCTGCATCCCCCTACATATTATCATGCCTTTTCTAACAAAAACAAACAAAAGAGAGAGAGAGAGAGAGAGAGAGAGTTAAGACGGCTGAATGACCATAAAAAAGAAATGGAGGATGGTGAATTATACAGTAGTATCGGTACGCTAATCACAAATTTTGTAGTACTGTCCCTGACATAGAATATACTGTATAGTCTAGCTGTTATCTCAACATATAAACATTTTTTTTTTCGTTCGACAAGGCTGTGGTAGCTGCTTCTTCATAATAGCCTATAATAAAGCATTTCTCACTGTATAGCATAGCTTGTGTTTTAAAATTACCGACTCAAGAAGAGTTATAGGTCAGATTTATCTTTTGCCGAGATTAGGCATTCACACTTTATATATAAGTAGATTGTTTACTCGCTCAGTGGTATCCAAAGTTAATGACAGTCTTTATAATAATAGGCTACGCTTGGCACTGACGGACATGTGGCCTGTTCAGTGCAGGGTTGGATCCAGCACTTTGAAAAAGGGAGCATGAGTCTTAGGAGAATTACCACTTAATGCATTTAGATAATCAAGTACAAGAATTATGTTTTATTTCTCATCTTTTAATCATGGGAGTACAATAATATATTCAGGTACAAAGTGCAGTACGATATATATTGCTTTTTTTTTTTTTTTTTTTTTGGAAATAATCATTGGTCCTCCGAAGACGGAGGGATGGGGGAGTACGCCCTCCACCCCCACCCTCAAATCCGTGTCTACATTAGGCATTCTGTCAACCACTCTATATTAATGTCTGTTTTCCGTTTCTGGTTTCTCTCCACCTCCTTGTCATGAGAACCTGAGGTGAAATAATGCCTATATTCGTACCATTATTAAACAGTTATCATTCAAAGGTTATTGACTGAAATTATCCATGCCGTGATTATGTTTTTACGCAGGTTTCAATCAACCATGAGCAATACTCCCAAGCCTAAAGAAGTAGCGTGTATCTTGTAAATTTATTTATTTATTTATTTATATTTTTGTAATATAGGACCACGTTTTAAGTTGTTGGTTATTCATTGTTTCTCATTGTTAAAGGTCGCTCATAATCAGCGTCGACTGCTTTGCTTATGATGTGGCACTCTGTTTCCTCACAGCTGCCACATGTCAACGAGGAGTTTCTTATCGTCCACTTGAACCTCTCGAGTCTAGTCCACTTACTGATCAAGCGCGGTTACTTCCTCTACACTTTTTCGACAAGAAGTGGTTGCGAAGTGGAGGGATGAGGGTGGTGGCAGGCTGTGTTGCTGGCTGCCATGGCAACGTGGCCGCACGTCAACATGCGCACGCCACACAGCTGGCTCTCTTGGGCGCCAAGTGTGCGGGCTTGCCTTTTCTTTAATGTTTGCCATCCTTAGGTCGTGCGTCGCACCTCGCCAGTTATATGGGAGTGGCGTATGCTTATTTTGCTGTGTTTAGAGAAAAAAACATGATGTACCTCCTTCACTGGGACGGCCTTTTACTTGAACCATCAAAGTAGCGTATTGAGAGAGCTCTCTGTTGAAGGGGTTAAACCTCACCACGCCCATGCTACGCAGTTTACGGTGCGTATTTTCAATTTGTACCGGTACTACTGTATACTTCATTCACCCTATTCCACTGTTCTTCACATTTCACTCTCCCAGCCCCCCCCCTCCTCCCCACACGCACTTTTTCTTAAAGTCTCATATCGAATCCTTCATACAAGCAGTGTGACGTGAGCGTTTGCGCCGCCAATAGTGGTCTACATACAGTGCTTGCCTTCACAGGTTGTAGCCTACCGTTACTATTAAGTGCCCTGCCACACTGCCCATTAGCCAAGCATCCTAGTCCAACCTGCCCTCTCCTCTCTTCCCACTCCATCACCCTTGCCTTCCCTCCCTCTTGAATTTTATGAGAAATGTTTGACTTATTTCTTGCGGGCCCACCTACGACCTACATCTTTAATTTGGCATAACTTGGGATAAAATTGACTGATGATGTACAGTTAACCACAGATTTCCTTATTGCACCGTAACAGTGTGTATCTTCAGCGTATCTTACAGGAAAAGTTGTTGTTAGAGACCTAGAAACCTGAGACATGGCTAATGTTTGTAAACACACACACACACACACACACACACACACACACACACACACACACACACACACACACACACACAGATGAAATAGAAAGAAAAACGAAAAGAAAACGTACTTTGAATATGCATGGCGTACCGGTAGTGCTAACAGTTTTGCACTTTAGTAGCAACAACACACAGGAGACGCCAACGTTTGGAAGATAATCAGAAGCCACACACATAGCAACCCCTGGCCACCCCTGCTCTTAGGCTACACCGCTAACCTTTTCGATCCACTGACGTATTTTTATTTTACTCTGACCACCAGCTGACGATTGTATTTATCCTTGAAAAAATCTCTGCCGGCCAAAAGGTTAACGAAGGCTACAAATAAAGTCTCCCCAAAGCTAAACAAAATCATCTGAATGAGGACGAAAGAAATGAAAACCGCGTCACAGTGACTTAATTTCGTTTGCTTCTAAGATTTCGTAACAGAGAGACTTTGAACTTGGTGGTGTGGCAGGTTCCTCTTGGGCGGGTAAAAGTGTCTGACGTCAGCCGGAGTGAAATAGCTCAAAGGCTTCCTCGTGATGGTGGATGAGTTGATCCCTGAAGTGCGATGACATGGTTTTAGTTTATTTTTGCCATCTGCAGACAATTACTTTAATCATCATCATCATCATCATCATTATCATCGTCATAATCATCATCATCATTGTCATCACATCATCATCATTTTATATCCCAGGAGAGATTGTTTGAGCTAGATGTGATAGATATAGCCTTAGTTAGCCTCTTCATTATTAGTCCCTTCCTAACATGAATAAAATCTTATAGCAGCCTGAGAGAGAGAGAGAGAGAGAGAGAGAGAGAGAGAGAGAGAGAAGCTTAACTCCTGTGCGTATTTTTGCGTCTGACATTAACCCGAATAAATTATTAGGTTACCACGTGACCGCCAAAGGGTTAGCAGCTTCATTCCGGGAATGCCAAGTTCTGTTTTATAATTGTAGCTACCAGACGACTTTATTCAACTTCGGAGAGCGCCTTGGTACGGTAACGAAGGGCTTCATGAAAGCAGTTTCCAATATCCATGCCCTCTAGTTTAAAACGCTGCTCATAAGCTGAATACAGTAGTCTCCAGGTCTCAAGAAGAAACACAGAAATACTTCATCGGACATAGTGGTAAATATATGATCCCTCTTGACCTGCAATAAAGAAAGAAAAATTTAAACAGAAGAAAATCATCTGCAGGTAGCAAAGATATATTTAGAAGTACTTGAGAGGATTGAAACTGCTGAGTAGGGAGAGGGAGTAGGGTGGGCACTCGACTACGTAGCAAGGCGGTGATGGGGAACAGCGCGTAGCCAAACAATGACTCTCTTCACCCCCGAGGAGGATGTTTATAGAGCAGAACTACATCCCAGAGATGAAAGAGGAAAATTGCACTTGAGTACTTTATGAGCAGACCCAAGTATATTTCCTGAGATGTTGCCCAAATCATTTTCAAAAGTAATGAGGATTCGACACCATTGTACTCTCAGCTAAGTAATGTTTATGAAGCAAGGATGTTTGTATCATTGTGAAAGAAAAGTTAACATCACGGCTAATGAAAGATGTAGTCAGTATTTGTATATTACTGTATACTAGTCTCTTTGATAAACCAGGGGTGTGGCCGGGCAGCATGGGCAACACCTGCTGATCTACCCATTTTAACCATATCCATGCCATTCCATCTACATCATCTGCACAGTATGTCATGCATCGTAACTGCAAAATTTGTTGGCCAACCGGTATATGAATGATCTTTAATTTGACAGTATATGCACTTAAAGATAAAACGATTAATATATTGGAACAGAGTGTATATATGGAACACCTAATAGTCTCGTATAAAAATTTACAAACGAGTTTGTTGGCCGCGTACCTGCCATGCTGTTGAATACCAGTTAGAATATCAGGTCTGGCTGGCCTGCCACATTTCCGTGTAACCTGATTAGCTATTGAAAATTGCACATAGTTCTTCTGTTTTGGTTTGGCCCAGATTTTTATTCGTTTACAGTTTGCTTCACGTAGCTCAGCAGCAGAGAGAAAAAATACAATGCAGTGGCTCTACATCCTTTCCATAGCATTTCTTCGTTACTAGCATCATATTCTGTGTGTGTGTGTGTGTGTGTGTGTGTGTGTGTGTGTGTGTGTGTTTGTGTGTGTGTGTGTGTGTGTGTGTGTTTAGAATTTGTCATTCAAGATGGAGACGGCGACTTCAGGCCAAGTTAGTGTGAAAAGAGTATAGTCCACAGTGCAACATTTCTGCAGTCTTCCAACAGCACTTCGACTGTGATCATATTTAAATATTATTATTAATTATTATTATTATTATTATTATTATTATTATCAAGTTAGTGTGAAAAGAGTATAGTCCACAGTGCAACATTTCTGCAGTCTTCCAACAGCACTTCGACTGTGATCATATTTAAATATTATTATTAATTATTATTATTATTATTATTATTATTATCAAGTTAGTGTGAAAAGAGTATAGTCCACAGTGCAACATTTCTGCAGTCTTTCAATAGCACTTCTTCGACTGTGATCATATTTAAATATTATTATTAATTATTATTATTATTATTATTATTATTATTATTATAGAATTCAGCATTGAAGGTGGAGACATGACAATTTTATGCCAAGTTCGTGTGAAAAGAGTATAGCTTAGCGGTCAGTGCTAGCTATTTCACGTCCACACAAGAGCTGCACCTTCGCTCCCTCTAGTAACATCAGTCCAGCTCCGTTCGTGCAAGTTTAGACCAGTTTAAGTTAAGTCAGGCCGTTCACATTCATTACGATTCAGTCAGGTACCGTTAGAGCGTATTCTGGGTTGTACTGGAAGCTTCGCGGCATCTCCTGTGCGATTTATTTTGCCTATTTACACCTTAACCCTTGAACCCTATGACGCAATTTTATGTCTTGTTTCATCAGGACGATTTTATTTAGCTTAAGAAATATATGTTGTTGGGAAGGGGGGTATGAGTGCTATATCTCTTCTCTTCAGTTGAACCAGTCTCTCTTAAGCTGAATAAAAATACATGGAGATAGCCAAGAGTAAAATATGAAACAGGACATGGGACTGAAGTGGTTAATACTCATTTTGTTACTGGTACAAACCGTGTCGACATTAAAACGATAAGTAACACAGAAAAGACTGTTAAGGTGTAATAGACATAATGAATCGCTGAGAAAGAGGTGCCACGAAACCTCCTGTCCCACTTGTAATAAGGTGTTTAGTTCGCTCCAGTGAGATTACTTCTGTTTCTTAACCACTGAAGCCCAGGGATCTCTCTCTCTCTCTCTCTCTCTCTCTCTCTCTCTCTCTCTCTCTCTCTCTCTCTCTCGTTTAACTCCTGCTATCTCCTGACGATTTTATTCAGCAGAAGATAGACTTTTTGAGCTGTAGGGATTAAAATTGATAGTCATAATAAATCCCCTTAACATGGGACTCCCTTCCAGTGTTGAATAAAATCACCTGTTAGTAGCAAGAATAAATTTAATCTTTCGAGTAAACTAAAAGAAAAAATCACTCAGATTCAGAGGGTTGAGATCTGTATTTTGTATTTTGTTCTTCTTACCTTCAGACCATTTTATTACTGTACAGAGATTTTTGGAACTGGTGGGGTTAAAAACAGCTTCCATTAAACCCCCCAGTACATGTTTTTCCCCCTAACTTGAATAAATTGACTGAATCGCCGGGTGCGAAAAATAAGATGAAGATGCGTCATGTGATCGAAGGAAGTAAATCATGACAGATTATATCGTTTGGTCACTTGGGTCACTTTAGGTCATGGTTGTGGAGAGGACGGCTTCATGTGGTAGTAGCACCGATATAAGCATGTGGCTCCAGTGCATGGTTATACAAGCGTCCATCAGATGCTTCCCTATAGGGCAAAAGGAGGATGGTGGACTGCAGGAGGTGGGCAACTTCAGCCTGCAGTCCACTGGGTTCACGTTTTATATGAACCTGGGACAACAGCAAGATCATCAACAACAACAACAATTACCTGGTACTATTACTACTACTACTACTACTACTGCGACTACTACTACTAGGTTTATTTCCGCCAGCTTGGGTGTCTAACTGCATTGCCACACTCAGGTTAACCTACATTCTTTTAGATCTCTGCGGTCTCAGGCACATGGATTGCAGGCCAGATCAGGTCAGTCCTGGTCATATTAAGTCCAGTGACCTCCATACTTACCAGTTCACTTCCATTCATATCACATCAGGTCCATTTATATCAATTCAGGTCCATTCATTTTTGAGTCAGCTCAGGTCCCTTCATGTCAATTCAGGTCCATGCACGTCAGGTCCATTCATATCAGTTCAAGTCCATTCATGGCAATTCTTGTCCGTTCATATCAGTTCAGGTCAATTCATATCCACTCACGTCAGGTCCATTCATAACAAAGCAGGTTAATTCATCAGTTCAGGAGTATTCTCAGTTCAGGGTCATTCTTATCAGTCCATTGATATCAGTTCAGGTCCAGCCATAGAAATTCATTTCCATTTTTATCAGTTCAGGTCCTTTGTTATTAGCTCAGGTCCATTTTTATAATCCCAAGTCCATTCTTATTAACTGAGGTCCCGTCTTATCAGTTGAGGTCCCTTCTTATCAGTTCGGGTTCATTCTTATCAGTTCGGGTTCATTCTTATCAGTTCAAGTCCATTCATTTCAGTTCAAGGCCTTTGAAAGACTGATGCATATATCTTCAACTTCTCCTCTTCGGTGATGCATGTTCAGTTGTATTCATGGTAGACGGTCTTCAGACGATTCTATTCTGTTTAGGAGAGGTTTTTCGAACAGATTGGGTAAGACTCTGTTCCCTTTCAATGCAACCAGTGGAAGAAAGCTTTGTTAAGTTGAACTGCCAAAAATTGCCCGGAAAGAATAAGAATATTGGAAGAAATTTTCCCTCATTTGTAAAAGTTGTTTATTTGAGAGAGACAGCAGTTTTATCCCATCTTGGATACTCTTCAGGATAAGGGTGCATGCCGGGTCGAAACTGCCCTACGTCCCCAGTAAACAACTCTTCCAAATGTGGCCATAATTCTTCACTTTGGACAAATCATAGCACTGTGATAGCAAGACACGTGACAAGAATAAGTCAAAGAATATCCTTTGTCCCTGGATTCATTTTTACTATAACCAACAGTTTTCCTATGGTTTCTTTCCCTTGTCCTCTGATTTCATTCCAAGTTTCCCCTCCTGTTGTTCTGTAGCTGCTGGTGTAAACAGCCACAGTTCTTTTAAAGCTCTCAGTTGTGGTGTTCCTCAAGGTTCTGTTCTGTCACCATCTCTCTTCTTCCTTTTCATCAACGACCTTCTGAGCCTTCTGGGCCATCTAGCCCTCTATTTATACGCCAATGGGTCCTCCCTTCATTTTTCCACTCGGTTCTTACCACACAGTGTCCATCTCTATGAGCCTCTGACGTTCCTGTTTTCTGATTTTTCTCATATTTCCGAGTGGTTTAATATATTAATGCTTCAAAAACTCACATCTGCCATCTTTCTACGCGGCACAGTCACATGTTAATCCCTTTATCCTGTACAACTAACAACGTCTTTCATTTATCAGTGTCCTAAGTGTCTTATTTTCCCGTGATATATCTTGAAAAGATCACATTAGTTATTTGGCAAAATGAGTTCACAGAGTTTAGTTATTGTGAACAGACTCTCTGCATTCTTTAACATCACTTAGTTCTGACTGTACAGGGGCTTTACTCACCCCTGTGTGGAGTATTGTTCATATGTGTGTATGCGGGTAGGGGATGGATTTTCACCTCTCAGTCCAAGTAGGGTATGGCTTTTTTTTTTTTTTTTTTCCCTCGTCTCATTAACTGTTCTCATCTCTCTAGTTCCCTCTTTCTCTTCACTGCAGTGTTGCATCTCTGCCTTCTCCTCCATCAGTGCTACTTCGCAACTTATCATCGAAAATGTGCTTCTTTTCTGCCAAATTACGGCGGGCATGCAGTACCCGTCTGGACACTCAGTCTCGTCCCCTTTCAGTCCAGTACAGGAGTTGATCGATATTCCCGGTCTTTGATTTATGCAACCACACATCTATGCAACTGTCATTCTCACGCTGTCATTGTCATTCCCTATGGTTTCCAGTCTGTTTAGTATGTCCAAGCATTTCAAAATGAGCTTGATCATGCTTTTCTTTTTGTTTAGCTCTCTATAGAAGGAACAGGTTTTGAAGGCAGTCGGTCTTTAGTTCCTTCTGTAGCTTAAAACAAGCTAATTGCATCCAGGCCATTTAACCTTCACATGGTCAGGACAAGTCTAGTAATCTATTTCAGCTGTCGCCAGACGATTTATTCGGCTCAGAGCTAGTCGTAAGTGCATGAAAGAGCTAACAATGTCCGTATTAACTCTCTCCTAGTCGTAGTAACCGCTGTATCCAATCCCAACTAACGTCAGACGATTGCAGTCGGCTGAGATTAGTAGCCAGAGAACCGTAAGACGATCGAAGGTTGCATCACACCTAGATGGATTAGAAATAGATATGGAGAGAAGCTAAATTGAAATAATCTGAGTATAAATACGATGATATAGCTTTATGTCTTTTGCTTCATTGCGCTTGTCAGGTTGAAAAAAAATATATGTGCAGTAAATCAGTTGTCAGAATATATTACCTAAGTTGGTCCACAGTGATGGGCTCGAGGCTTACGTTTGTATATTATCCTGGCTGCCAGATTACTGTACGTAACCGAGAGAAACTTCTAGCAGTCAGAAAATTAAAGAGAAATGGAGATGATCAGGGAGGCGGTGGCTCAATCGGTAGAGAGTTGGCCTGCAGTCCTGACGGACCCGGGTTCAAATCTCGCTGAGGCAGGGAACAGTTTAAGGATTTGAATTTCACAAAAATCAGACTTTACTGATCTACCAGAAGACCCGCCGACATGTCGTAAAAATACCCCCGCTAATACCAATACACCAGTCCTATATGAGACAGCCCTAGCATGTATTCAATATGGACGGTGGGTGTTAGCGCCGAAGTGGTGACATGTAGAGGTGTCCGGTACGTAGGAGGACCACTGGGCCTTGAAAGCAGGCTGTGAAACCTATGCCCAGAGTCGGTCACAAAAAAAAAAAAAAAAAAAAAAAATAGTACAGGACGTAAAGAGAACAGTATGTGAAATAAGGCACTGGTTATTCACTTAGACAGACCTACAGAGAACAGCGGGTGGATAAAGATGCATATTAAGACTTTTAGCTACTGGTACTACACCATTACCGTTTCCGCTGAGTACACGAGGTTCACAGATAAAATGTCTTCTGGTGACATGCTTCGGCAGATGGACTCGGTGGCAAAGTTTTTTTTTTTTTTTTTTTCCCTGTAAGTCGTGATTCAAAGTGATTGTTCCCAGTATTGGTAATGATGGACTGCTGTATTTGTATGTTGGCGTATGTCATATATTGTGTTTAAGGGGCAGCTTACAAAATGTGAAAGTGGCAGGAGGCTGGGACACTATCGTACTTGGGTTTTAACTTTATGTTTTTATTCAGACATTAGAGTCTGCTCTGTAACTTGTTCCTCCTGAACCCATTATATGTACAGGCATATGGGTATAAAAAGAGAGTAAACTTCTGTTATATGCTATATCCTCATATCATTTCCATCCAGCTTTATCGAGCTTTTTTCCGCAAATCAGTACCGATAATGTAACTCGTTTTCCTGTCAACACGGGAGGAAGGGGGGGGGGGGTTGATCTCCGTCCCTCTCCTGACCATCCCATCACCATCCTTCCTTTATCCACACTTAGTAATGACTATAAATTCTCAGCTTTTACCCATATGTTTGCTGCCATTTTTCTTTTAATTGCATGAAATGGTCTTGCACCTTGTCTAAAATTTGAAACTGAAGCCGAAGCGCAGTAATGACCCGACCCAGTGCGTCAGTTAAAAAAAAAAAAAAAAAATCCCTAATTTTGCCAAAACAGCTGATCCTTAATTATCACCATGAAACCTAGGTAGGAGACCGACTTACATTTTAGACGGCATTTAGTATAATCGAAAAGCATCCAATCATCCCTGGGAGATTCCTTACCTTGCATTAAGTCAGAGCATTCTAAAATTGACCGAGGTCAATCTTACGTGATATCCTCAAATATGCTTAATTTAAGGTATGAGATGATTAGACATTTTAGTAAGCCAAATAGTTCCTAAGTCATAAGATGATTTCAGGTTATTTAAATAGTTATCGATTTTAGTTATTTCTCCTGGTTTCCTCTGGACGGTGAACTCTGACTGTACCAATATATCACAGATTGCGGTATAGCACTCCGAAAGTAGGAATGGCGCGGGTTCAAACTTGCGTCCCGTAAAACAGGGTATAGGAGCATTCACGTGAAAACGGTCACAAAGCTTAGTTCTAAGCTTATGAACTAAAAGACCTTCGCTATTCAAGTGCAAAACTACTCGCAAAGTCTTGCTAAGCTTCGTAGGAGTCGCAAAATCGAACAGCAAAAAAAAAAAAAAAAAAAAAAAAAAAAAGGTTCTTTCTTTCTTTCTTCATCAGTCATAACTCCAAAACAAAAAGGCGTACTATACACCAAAACACTGCTTGTCAAGTGTACATGTTTCTTTTCGTGTTTAGAAAAGCATTCGGGCTACGGTTCACGAGTTACTGTCTGAAAACCGCATCGCGGTCACCCGTAAGTAGGCTACGTCAGTTTGCTCAATATTGGTTAGCTACAACTTGCCTACAGTTAAAGAACGTACCAAACATTTCACGGGAAGGCACCCTCATTTTAATCTTTCAGTATACTATGCATGTAACAATCTAAATCTAACACAGGCCTTATGCACAATGATCTGTCTACGGTATCTGTATACCTAGGCTGCTTCCCCCAAGGAAAGGGAGGTAGCCGAGACAGGACGACACACTTCCAATTTACTCATCCACTCAAACACATTCATTCGCATCTTAGCCCCAGAGGGGAGAAGGGACAGATCCTCACCGCACCACACCGTACGAGGGTCAACTTCGCAGTGCAATCAGTGACACCCACAGCAGGGCCCAACAGCAGAGCTGGTTTACCCCTGCCTCATCATAATAGACCCATCCCCTTATCCGCACCTGACCTGATCAGCTGATCAGACCAAATGCGGGAGAATATTTCCTCAGGGCTGCTTCATCATTTATTCATTCACAGTTTCTCGCCATTTATTTCTGTCACGCAGAGCCGCTCTTCCATGTTCAACAGACATCCCTCTCGCATCCAACGCTCTCTTCACACTGTCCATCCATCCTATTCGTGATCTTCCTCTCAGCCTTACACCTCTCACATCAGATCTAGTTATCTTTTTCACCAATCGCCCATTATCCATTCTCTCCTTATGTCCAAACCATCGCAACACCCTCTGCTCAATTCGATCAGCCATCTCCCGAACAACTCCAGTTCTGCTTCGCACTTCATATCTCACTCGATCCATACGCGTCACTCCACGCATACTCCTCAGACACCTCATCTCCATTACATTCAAACTTTTCCTCTCTGTTACACCCATATTCCATGTTTCAGCCCCATATAACGCAGTCGGTACCACAACACCCTCATACAGCCTTCTCTTTACATCCATTCAAAGCGAACGACATCTAAACACTTTTATCATTCCCCCCAGCACCTTCCCTACTTCATTCATTCTAAACTTCACTTCTGCATCTATTCTTCCATCCACAGCAACATGTGATACTAAATACTTAAAACACTCTACCTCCTCAAGTAACTCACCATTCAAAACTATGCTTATCCTCGTACCATCTACCAACCTCGTACACTTCATCACTTTACTCTTATTCTCATGTACTTTCAATTTCCTCCTTTCACACACCCTTCCAAACTCCTCTACCAACTGTCTCAGTCTCTCCTCTGAATCAGCCACCAGTGCAGTATCATTTGCAAACAGCAGCTGCTTCAGATTCCACTCTCTACCATCAACATTCACCAGACTCAGACCTCCACCTAACACTTTTGCATTCACCTCCCTTACAACACCATCCATATAAATATTTAACAACCAAGCCGACATCACACATCCCTGCCGCTGCCCCACTCTCACGGGAAGCCAATCACTCCCAGTATTTCCCACAATTATACTTCCACAAAAAGATCATAAACTAGAAAACAAAATATTTCTTCTAAAATGATTATTAAGAATTAGGAATGGCAAAAGGGCACAGATAAGAGATGAAGAAAAGCACAGAAACAAGAGAGCGTTCAGGATGGGAGGAGATTTGGAGACCTATACACATTACTACATTCCACCAGTTACAAGTTTGTGGTTAAAGTGTGGAATTATGTAGTAATGGGTATAGGTCTCCAAATCTCCTCCCATTCTGAGTGTTGTCTTGTTTCTGTGCTTTTTTCTTCTCTTATTTATGCACTTTTGCCATTCCTACTCCTTAACAATCATTTTAGAAGTTTTTTGTTTTTGTTTTTAAGTATCTTATTTATTTCCGTCACACTTGTATTATTTATATGGTATGCGGTGTTTGAATTAATTATTCGGAATAGCAAGGTGTTAATTAGAATTCAGTAACAACATTTGCAACCTGTTGTAGTGTGTGTGTGTGTGTGTGTGTGTGTGTGTGTGTGTGTGTGTGTGTGTGTGTGTGCATTAGGAACAGATATTGAATATAATTCAGTAACAACATTTGCAACCTGGTACAGTGTGTGTGTGTGTGTGTGTGTGTGTGTGTGTGTGTGTGTGTGTGTGTGTGTGTGTGTGTGTGTGTGCATTAGGAACAGATATTGATTATAATTCAGTAACAACATTTCAACTCTGTACAGTGTGTGTGTGTGTGTGTGTGTGTGTGTGTGTGTGTGTGTGTGTGTGTGTGTGTGTGTGCGCATTAGGAACAGATATTGATTATAAATCAGTAACAACATTTCAACTCTGTACAGTGTGTGTGTGTGTGTGTGTGTGTGTGTGTGTGTGTGTGCGCATTAGGAACAGATATTGATTATAAATCAGTAACAACATTTCAACTCTGTACAGTGTGTGTGTGTGTGTGTGTGTGTGTGTGTGTGTGTGTGTGTGTGTGTGTGTGTGTCTCAACCTATTATCAGCAGGTTATCAGTGTGAGGTGTGGGCCCGTCATGTCACCTCAGTGCTTCCGTCATCGCGCTCAGTACCCCCACACACTGCCACCTCCTTCTCGATATTTTTACCCACTTGTTAATCCAGCGCTTCTGCGACAAATCTAACCACCTTGGAGCCGACTTGAACCACCATACTTTTAGCTGCATGACTAAGGTAACGGTGTATCTGTAGTGGGTATCGAATGGAGGTTTTTTGTGCTCGTTTTACTTGAGAGTCCCTGTCCTGAACGCATACATCATCTTTACTAGTGATCTTAGATTATTATTTGAGTCTTTTAGTGGAGAATTGTCCTTGTAGCCGCTGTTCACTGTGTGCTCTCGATAAGTACGGTATCATTATATGACTGACTGTATTCGGCAAGCGACATCCCCGTAATGTAAAGCTCTAGCTGGGTGAGGGATGTGTGCGTATATATGAGGCGTGGCAGTAAGCCTACCAGCAGCTGAGGAAGTGAGACGGAATAGGAAGTGAGAAGCTAGGATGTATTTCGTTCCACAAAGCGCCAATTTATTAAGGAAAAGAAAGTTATATTTGCAAAAAGTCGCCATGTAAATAGGGAAATTAGTGAAATACGGTGAAAACATAAATCAGTACGAAAGGAGATAGGAAAAGCAGAAAATGGTAGTCACAACCAAAAGGACATCAAAATCAATAGAAAAAAAAAGTGACTAGGAACCTCTGTATCTTGAATGCCGTATAGCCTCACTCCATTGTTTCCCTCCTTCGACGCAGGTGAGGAACACATGCCCCTGTGCCCGTGACGACAGCGGTAGTGACGTCATCGCTGGGCTGTGACGTCACCGGGAAGTATCGACCCGTTCATGAAACACAACACCTCCGCCACCTCCAGCCTCCCACCCGCCCGCCCATCTTGCATCTTAATCCTTCATTTTTCTTCATAATTTTTTCGGCCTTTCTCGCAACTCATTTTTTGCTCAGCTCTACGTATTTATTGATTCTTGCGTTTGTTTCTCCAGTTTTTTTTTATAACTGACCTCCAGCTTTTACTGTCAGCCTCTCTGTAGGTCTCCCGTCTGCTAGTCATTTATCGTTGCATTTTCATTGTTCACTTTCCCTCACCCTTCATAAGTTTTTGCTTCTAAATTTTACTTTTCTCTCTCTCTCTCTCTCTCTGTGTGTGTGTGTGTGTGTGTGTGTGTGTGTGTGTGTGTGTGTGTGTGTGTGTGTGTACACTGTATTGTATCTGTGTCCTCTCTTTTATTGTCAGCTCCCCTGTCACTTCTGTTTTGTTTGATTTTTATTCAGTGGTTTCTTCCATTTCTGTCATTCTTGCCTTTGTTTTTGGTGTAATTGGACTTTTTGTTACATCTCTCTCTTTTATTTCGTGTGTTGATTGTTCCAGCTGATATATATATACTTCCCTTTGCATATACCAGTTGGTTATAATATTTTTCTTTTTATTATTTATTATTTATCTTTAGTTTTCCTTACCTCCTCTTTGTTGACATTTTTTGCTTTTTTTTTTGTGTGTATGTATCACTGGCCAGCTGTTTCTTCCTCTGGGTTTATTTGTCCAGCCGCGTCTTCCGTCCTTCAACGACTCTCATTTCCCTGGCTATCCCCCATCTAGCTCCTCCCAGTCACCGTCTCTTTCTTACCTCCGTCCTTTCGTACCCGGCTTTCTCCTCTCTAATCTACCTTTGCCATCTAATTCCTTCCTCTCTTCTGATTCCACCTTCCCCTCCACTTCTCTCTACCTCTCCTTCCTTTTTTATAGGGTCTCTGCCTCCTACCTTCTTGTCCTCTGTCTCCTTTCCTAATACTTGCTGTTTCTTACCGCCCCTAACCTCCTTTCCTTCTCCTACCTCTGCACGCTCCCTTTCTACCCTTAGTCCTACCTTGTTCCCCTCCTCCCTCTCCCTTCCTTCTCCGTCTCCTGTCCTCCCTTATCCTTTCCTTCACTCCTTTCCACTTGCCTATCCTTCCATTCTCTCCCTTCCTTCTCTTCCTGGCCCCTTCCTCCTCCCTCTTCCTTCCATCTCCTGACCCCCCCTCCCTCCCAGCCCGCCTGCCTACCCTCCTCCCGACGACCATGGCATCATATAACAGACTACAGGTGAGTCAGGTGTACCGGCTGCTGCTCTGCCTCACCCTGCCTCTCCACCTCTGCCTCATCCTGCCTGTCCACCCTTGCCTCACTCTATCTACCTCTGCCTCACCGTGCTTCCCCACCATTCTGACTCATTCAAACTCCCCACCACTCTGCCTCACTTTGCCTCCGTACTTCTGCCTCATCTTTCCTCCCCACCACTCCGCCTCACTTTTCCTCCCCACCACTCTTGCTCATTTTGCCTCCCCACTTCTACCTCACTCTGCCTCACCCTGCCTCCCCAACACTGTTCCTTACCCTGCCTCCTCACAACTACACCTCACCCTGCCTCCTCACAACTCTGCCTCACCCTTCCTGCCCACCATTGTGCCTCACCCTGCCTCCCCATCAGTCACCATTCCTCCCCATTATATTGCCTCACCCAGTCTGCCTGTCTCATCCTCTTCACTGCCTACCTCTTATTTCAACAACACAAGACTAAGCGGTTTGCCTGGCTTACTGCATTGTGGCTACGAGTACACACTAATTCATTAACCGTGTATTATATTTACTAGGTCACTCACCAACCTTCTCATGAGTGCGACAACTCTCTCTAGTACTAAAGCGAACACCTGCCGATGTATTCAGTTGAAAGTTAGTATACAAACCTGTTTGTTAATACTATACTTCTTTCCCTCTAACCTGGCCTAAAATTGCCTTCTCTCTGTTATGAAGACTCATATGTAAAAATACATCATCACAAGACTATTATGCTAGTCATGAAGAATTGCTGTGTGGAGGATGTAGTGTCATAGTAATATCCTATTTTGTCACATCAGCGGAATAAGCTCCAAAGGTATGCAGATCTGGGCCAAGTTAAGGTGAAAATACTGTAGTTTTCTTAATCCTCCTATAGTCGGGACATTTCTAGTATTCTGCTCAAGCTAACACGTACGATTCTCTTCTGCTGAATGTTAGTGTGTGAACCTGAGAGTATTCACACTAGTTCCACTAACCTCCTTATGGTCGGGACAGCTCTAGTAGTGCCTTCAGAATAAAAAGCATTATTATTATTATTATTATTATTATTATAGCTGAAATTGATTCCTAAGAACCTAAGATTGCTAATACTGGTACCATTAACCTTCTACTGTGTTGACAACTCTAGTATTTATTGAAGCTGACATCAAACGATTGTATTCAGCTGGAAGTGAGTCAGAGGAGACCGAGAGCGTTAGAGCATTATAATCTTAAACCAGCCTGAATTATTACTTGTGTTGGGGCTCAGAGGCAACAGGCACACCGAAATATATGTAAAATTATCGCTTAACCACTTGAACCAGATGACGTATTTGGTGTTTCATTGTTGGTGCCACTGGACAGTTTTAGTCAACACTGGAGAGACTCTTGAAGTGGGGGACGTAAGTAAGGTGTTCTTAAACTCCATCGCCACAAGATATCTGTCCTAAGCGGAATAAAGCCGTCTGGTGGTAGCAGAAATGAGAGAAAGAAAACGAAAAAAAAAAGAGAAAGGGAATTCATCATCGGACTGAATGGGTTATTGTTGTTGCTGTACTACCCGTCCTCCTGATCGACAGACTCATCAACCACAGGAAAACAACCGCCGTCCAGTACAGTGAACCGATTTCCCCATGCAGCTGACAGCGCCTTGCCACAACAAGGCGCGGGGATTAGTTTGGAGGTTTGGCTCCTGGATGGACGCCGCAGTTGCGTCTCCACCCACTTAGCAGGAGCTACACATCACGCCATTATTTGGGTATATGGTTACCAACCAGCGTTGTAAATGGTTTCGTGGGTTACAGAAAACATTTGGCGTGTCAATCAGTGGAAAGAAAGGTAATAAGTAGTGACAGAAAAGATGGGAGATATAGAAAGAGAGGATGAGAGACATAGAAAAAGAATGACAAGCATGAAAGAAGAAATAGGCAGCACTACATCAAGTGAGTAGATGATGGGCGCCCCCCTTTACCACCTCGGACTGAATGGGTAAAGTTCAGTATCATCACAGGTAGGGATCTCGTCACTTCCTTTGCCTATTGTAGGGTACCCAATTCTGTCTACCTGCCGTCCTCCCAGCCACCTGGTTCCTCCTCGCCCTGCTTCTGTTACCCTGCCACCCTGTCTCCCTGTGCCATCTGAACGGCTTGAACGTTTGTACTAGCGATGCCCACCCATCTCAGGAGTGTGCAAACCGGTCAGTACAATACACACGTACATAGCTTACACAGCACACCTGCCTGGCCCTGCCCATCCTCCTCCTTCATGTTCCGTTCCTCACTGTAGTAATGCAAGATTATATGCACTATAGTAACACAAGACGATTTTACTAACTGTAGTAACGCATGACGGTTAACTCTAGTATCGCAAGACGATTTATTTATTCGTTATGCAAGACGATTTAATCACTCTAGTGACTTAAAATCGCTTTTATTCACTCTAATAACGCTACTTTTATTCAGTAATATTGCAAGATGATTTTATTCCCTGTTAACGCAAGGCGATTTTGTTCACTCTAGTAACGCAAGAACGATTTTATTCACTCTAGGGACGCAGGGCGATTTTAAACATGGAGAGTGGGTCAGAATGGCCTTACCTGGGTTCGTATTTATCTTATTGATCAGCCGAATGTGCCTCAGATGAATAAAATCGTCTGTGGTTAGTTGGAATACAATACTAGAGTTGTTCCGACCACGAGAGAGTTAATGGCACCTGTTGTAACACCGTTAGACTCATTAGACTCACGCAGCTGAATAAAAAATCGTCTGGTGCTAGTTGAGATTTAATGCTGGAGGTGTCGCGCCCGAGAGAGGATGTACTAATTTCTAGGGTAAACAAGTCTCCATTGTAGTATACTGTTATCCTAAATAATTTTGTTTTTCGTATTTTTCAGTCTAGTAGTATCCTCTACTTTGGTTGTGATGTGAATGTAGGTGTATGAGTGGAGATAAAATATTAAACTGTATACTTTTGCTCTACCTTGGCACCAGAATATGTCGGTACACAGCGAATGAGTGCTGAGAAAAGGATGAGGAGCCATCGATTTGTTTTGTTCTGCCACTGAGCTACCTGAAATAAGCTGGAAAAGGAAGAATATCTAAGCCAGGTTAAGATGAAAGTATTATAGCACTTTCAAGTACAACTTCATATCATGATTTATTGGTTCCTCCTTCTCCTTCTCCTCCACTCCTCCACTCCTCCTCCTCCTCCTCCTCCTCCTTCGCTACCTCCAAACGATTTCTTTAGCTTCGGAACGGTGCTTAAGAGTAGAGGGGTGAAAGAAAGCTGTATCAAACACTTCCACTTCGAGAAAGCACATCTCAGCCGAAAAAATAGTGTGTAAATAGCAAGAAAAAAGTGAAAAATTGCGTCAGCGGATGGAAGGGGTTATGCTGGAGGTTGGAGAAAGTTTGTAAATATGGGTTGGTATTCTCAGACATATTTACGGTCGGTTCCCTGTCGTAAGCCTGATTTGTATCCCCAGGAAGAACAACAAAATGATAGTGCGATGTCATGTCTCTTGTTCCTCCTAGAAAAAAAAAAATACTAGTTAAAAAAAACGCAAACTTAGGCATTTAGGGGAATACAGAACGTCTCATGTCTCTAGTTATTCTTGCAAAAAAAAAAAAAAAAAAAAAAGTCACAGTTACGCCAAGGAATCGATCGTGACTGCCTCCGAGAATCCCACCCCCGTCATGCCTGTCTCAGTGTGCTTTAAACCTTTCATTACGATCGCGTATGTTATTCTTCATGCCATCAGACGATTTTATTCTGCTTGTGAACGTGTCTAGTTGTGAAGGGGGTTAATGATGACCAAATCTAACCCTTTCATTCCGAAAAAGTATTTCCTAAGACGAATAAAACAATCCGGTAATGACAAGAATATAAGAGACATCACTTCCTCGGACTAAAAGTTGAATGCTGTTCTCTTATTATTGTGTTTTGACCCTCTCAGCCCGAGTAGCCTAGGCCTTGACTTTTATTCTTGCAGTACTTCAGACGATATCATTCAGCAAAGGAGAGAATTTGTAAACTATGGTTTAGATATAGCCTTAATTAATCGTTCAACATGAGTCCGAATAAATTTGTCTGGAGCTACCAGGGATACACTAAACAAGAAGGAGTATTGAGAGAGTGCAGCGCCAACACCCTGCAAATGGTCTAAGTACCGAATATTTGACCACCCAGTAACCTTGACCTTTGACAGATTATTCTAAAAACCAACCTACCTCATTCTTGCCCGGCATACAATCCCACCATTAAGTGAGCTTCAGATCGAATCAGACCTCTGAGTTGACCTTGCTCCGTGACCTTGGCCTTTGACTTTATGTTCTCCAAGACAATAAATCAACACCCTGGTTGACCTCAAACCTTCCATCGCGTTTGGTTAAAATGAGTTAAGGATTGATTTATTTGTGTGTTCACACATTGATATACACGGGCCGAATTTTGACCTTCCCTATGACCTTGACCGTTTATTGAGAATTCTTAAAACCTAATTCCTTTGTCCTTGCCTAAACCTTAACGCTTCCACCAAGTTTGGTCTAAATCGGATCAGAAATGCTTAAGTTAACCTTGCTGTGAAATCTTGACTTGTGATCTTTCCGTGACATTGCATATTGACAAATTATTTTTAAAATCTAATCCCTACACCCTTGTCTTACCAAGAACACTTCGACATAGTTTGGTGTATATCGAACAAAATAATCAAGTTGCCATTGCCATGTGACCTTGATCTTTGACCTACAGTATTATGCTAAAAACCAGTAGGTCAACTTTCGGCTTACCCTCTGCCCGTCCACGAAGTTTCGTCCAAATCAGATAAAAACCGCTTTAGTTATTTTGCACACACACACACACACACACACACACACACACACACACACACACACACACACACACACACACACACACACACACAAATTCCACCCAATCGCACGGCGGGTATAATAAGTCACCGTATTGGAGAGGATAACTTTAGTGTGTCCTTTCTCACTCTTTTTTTACTTTAACCCTTTGATGGTTGAGACACCTTTAGCATTTTCTTCCAGATGATGCCACACTATTTTATTTAGAGTGAGTGATAGGTACCTGAGTGTTCATACTGGTATCACTGGACAGCTCAAGTACTGTATTTCGTTCCAACTAACGCCAGACCCTTTCATCCAGCAGAGAGTGAGACATAGAAGCCTGAGAGTGTACAGTATAATAACTCCCCTACAAATGTCACCGTGCTTCACCCTCCCCTTTCCTGCCTACCTTCCTCACTTTCACTCGCCCGCCTTTCTCTGCTTCTGCTAGGCCTACTTGCTCTTCCAGCCTTATCCTGCCTCACGTAGCTCACCCATTTGGCCTGAATATTGCCTCCATGGTGTGCTGGAAACGTGTAGTCAGAAGGTGTACAGTAATATTCTGATAACTTGCATAATTCTTCACTGATATCAGAAGTTGCATGTTCGTCGTTTATACTGTCAGTGATTAACCCGATACTGTCCGAATCTACTATACAAGAGATTTTACAGAGATGATAAATGCGCCGCCCTTCGCCTATCAGCTCAAGTCACAAAGCTCATGCAGTCTTAGTATTGGTAGTATTAGTAGTATTCCCAGGTTCATATGAAATGTGAACCTAATGGACTGCAGACTGAAATTGCCGCCCTCCTGCGGTCCACCATCCTTCTTTTGGGGGATAGGGAGGGAGTTAAGGGATGCTTGTATAACTGGCCACTGGAGCCGCATGGATACATCGGTGCCACCATAGGAAGGCGTCCCCCTCCCGCAAAACTTCTACGACCAAACTTTAAGGTTCCCCAAATTACTCTCAGAGGGAACGAATTCGTCGTCGTAGCCGGTGAGAGGTTAAGTGGTGAAATATGTTAATAGAATCAAACTCTCTGGCTGGCACACTGCCGCCATGAAATCAGTTCAGCCAGAAAATTCAGTAGCGGAAACAAAATCCAAATCAGCTTCATTCTCGTACTAAATCAGAATGACCGGCAGACACATTTCCTCCGTGAAATCAGTATGGTCAGAAAATTCGGTAGCGAATCCTGATCGACTTTAATCCCCCCCCCCCCCGCGTCCCCCACAGCTTGCGCCATTTCCTGCTTGTTTCCATGCCAGCTGCCTCACGCCTACCAACACCTTCCTCCATCACCTTTATATCTCCCTTTACTCCACCTCTCGCCCCTCACCCCATCCAGCAGCCTAGCCACACTCGGTTCGCCGTATTGCAAAGTACAGAGAAATTGGAAAGAATAGAGTGAAAGCTGACAAACATGATATCCGGAATGATGATGAATATTACTAAGAAAGTTTTTAAGAACTAAATCTGATTTGCTTATCGCAGCGCAGATACCAAGTGAATATGATGCAGAACATGTTTAAGGACGGTATGTTAGTGGTAGGTGGTGGCGACCATCATCCACTCACTTGATGTAGTGCTGCCTACTTCTTCCTTAGCCTTTATCATTCTTTTTCTCTGCCTGCCCTCCTCTCTTCCTATTTATCCCATCTTTCCTGTCACTTCTTATTGCTTTTCATTCCATTACAGGATGGCCTTACATTTAGTGACAAGCCAAATGGTTTCCTGTAACCCAAGAAACCATTTACAACGCTGGGTGGTAACCGTATAACCAAACCATACGTACTCCCTACGTGTCAGCAAGTGGGTTGGTGGAGGGTTGGTGCCCCTCCCCGTAAAACAAATAACTCAGAGCAAATGGCCACCCCTTACGGGATTATGGCGTCTGGCAATAGATAGGTAGATAGATTTTTATGTCAGTCATTAAATACTTCACAATAGATCAGTCAGATTACGTAAGGGGTAAGACTATGAAATAACTGATAGAGATTTTCAGTAAGAAAAAAGTGTTGTAAATATTTGTATATGGAATAAATTACATGGTTGTATGGTAGACTCATACAGCACTAATATTTAACCTCTTTAACCCGACAACATCTCTATTAAAGTTTAACAGAATTCGATTGGCGTAGCCATAACGAAATGATAAAGAAATCCTCTGGCTGCAGGGGTTTATTGACTTATTCTAACTGTCAGTTCGTTGGACGAGTACGGTTGGTTGCCTGGAGTCAGATCACTTGCTAATACACACGTTCACCAGTAAGTTATGGAAATGTATATACTTCACGGTACCGGTAGCTGCATACTTAACTTCTGTTTCCTCCTTGCAGATCGCAGTGAATGTAACTAGGCCTACAGCAGAATATTGTAATACAGTCAAAGCACTTTTTTCGTGCTTTTATAAGTCTAAAATGTGTTTTCATTTCATTCTTGGCTATAAAATTTGTTAGGCGTTTTCTGTTGTATGTTGGTCCTCCTCAGTTGTTTTTGCCGGCTTAGGGTGGTGTGATTGGCGGGTGGATGGGGAGGAAGGACACTGCTCTTGTTCTACCATCCTTATCCTAGTCTCAGTATAAATACCACTGCTGTACAAGTACTGGTGCCGGGTATTTTATTTTTAGGGCACTCCATTGTAAATGGCCACTGCATCCCTTATCATCTCATCCTGGCCTCACATCTGTCTGCTGTCGCCATACCCAGACGTGAATTGACGTGACTCAGTATCCGGTGTACAGTAGCTGCTGTTCTTGTGTATCCCTGTGGCCGTTCAACACCGAGTTGTCTGTCGCTTCGCCATACTTTACTTAATTTCCCTTCCACCTCCATACATGGTTACTGTATAGTGTGTGCAACTGTATACCCTCCATATACCATATACACAGCCGCTTTATATTGTGTACTCGTAGGCTGCATACATTCTCGTCGTATCTTGGATTATTATTCTCACTGAACTAATCATTGTAGAATCGTTTTCCTTCCATTGCAAAATCTGCTTCACAGAGATCCAATGTGTTAAACAGATTTCGTACTAAAACAGACTTCATACTTGTGGTTGAGGGTTACTATATGTAGCTCTTCTAAACTGGATGGAGGCTAAGGATTTTTAGTATCATCAACTCCTCTCCTCTAACTGCCCCCATTCGGTCTTTCACTTTGCCACAGTCTTGCATCTCTTTCCTTTTTAACTCTCGCTATTTCAATAATCACTGCTCTTCTGATTTGTCTTCGAGCATCCTAGGACATAAAACGACATTCCCGATTACGCCGGAGCGCAGCACCCGTCAGCATGCACGCTCACCTCTTTTCTGTCTAGCTCTCTAATGCAGGTATTAACCCAATATTCACAGTTCTTCAGTCTGCAGCTGTTCAACTTAGAAACTGTCTTCCTCAGTCTGTACATCCTTTTGCCTATGGCCTCCAGTCTTTTAAATGCAATGTGTCCACACCCCTCGAAATGACGCATATCTTGATTTTATAAATCTTTTGTATTGTTTCCTGGAAAAAAAAAAAAAAAAATTAAGCATGCGGTAGTAAAGCACCTCGTCTAACAGACAGGAGTGCGGCAAGAGATGCTCCCGCTTCTAAAAACTGTACTTAGTCGCCTTGCATTTACATACCGGACAGCACATGTTAAGTAAGAATGCAAATGACAGCAGTTGTAATTATGCAATTATATGATTGCATGTAATTGCTCATCATCTTTAACAGCTCGTGTGTGTGTGTGTGTGTGTGTGTGTGTGTGTGTGTGTGTGTGTGTGTGTGTGTGTGTGTGTGTGTGTGTGTGTGTGTGTGTGTGTGTGTGTGTGTGTGTGTGTGTGTGTGTGTGTGTGTGTGTGTGTGTGTGTGTGTGTGTGTGTGTGTGTGTGTGTGTGTGTATGTGTGAATACTATAGACATGGAGAAGAATAAGCAGGGTTTACTACGTTAAATGCATATACTTGCTCAGTAGCCAAGGCTACAAGGCCCTAACTTAGAAATGCTGTGTGGATTGTGACAGCTTTGTAATTAAGCTCATGGCTAAAACTTCCTTTGTGTTCGAAACACGACAAGGGGGCTGTCAGATTACTAAACTGCCTGTGGATTCGAGATGTGCACAGCAATATCAAAGAGAAGCAGACAGATAACTACCAAGAAAACGACTTTGTCGGCGAGGTACGAACGAGGCCATTTAAATCCGTCACCCCGAGGATGCCTAGAGTATATTGATGGCTATCTGCCAACCAAGTTTCATGCCTTTACGACAAATTGTCTGACCCGTGCCCCTCTTTTGAAGATTTTCGACATGCGCACTTGGCGCGTGTCACGTGCCATGTGCACCGCCTGGGTGTGATGGAACCTGTCAAAAACAAATCTAAAAGAATTGTGCTTTCATATGGTGCAAACCAAGCAGTGATCGGCCCTGTGGCTGCGGAGATATAAGCTTCTCAATAACGTTACCGTCGGACCGGGTTGGGACGGGCCAGGTCGGGCCGCTCGTAATATGTGAGAAAATGCCACTACTTGACCAGAGATTCGCGAGGGCTTCGCCCTCGCTCGTAATTATCTTTCGTCTGTGGTGCCTTTAAAGCATCAGAATTTTAAAACAAAGTTGGTTGGGGGGGGGGGAGGTCGTCACGGTTGAGGAGGCGAGCGACACAGTGTCAGGTGATGGTCTATTAAGAAATGGTACTCGGCCATGTTGTCCCGACACATGTCCCTCCAGCTCACCAATTTTGGGATCCACAAGCTTGACGAGGAGCCTACACATGGTAGCGATGTGCACCCTGGGTGGAACACCTGCGTCGTCCACTCGGGATTCAAACTTCCTCATTTTTTTTTTCTTTTTTTTTTTTTTTTGCTTCGCCGTGGGGAAGGATCTTGGTTCGACACTGTGAAGCGCTACTTACCGCAAAGGGTGCGCCAGATTCCTGCACGTGCATGTACTGCACATGTAGGGTCACCCCACAGACACAGTTGCTTATCAGTGGTCGACGGGTCTACTCGGCCAAACAGACCAGGGTTAAGCAACCACAACAACAACAAGGTTAATGAACAATGCCTCTTATACCAAGATATGTTTTTACAGGAAGAACATGAGTCATTGTCAGATTCTGCACTGTTTTCTCTTTGTCCTTCCTGCTGTAATAAAAAGTAACAAGCTCATGAAAATTTTCCTCGTAACTAAGAATTATTTTTAAAAAATGCTTGTGGAAAAATTCCGCCCTCGTCGTCGTTCCTGCAAAAAGTCACAGCTGCGATAGGGCAATGATCATTTATTTGTATATCTTGGTCTGGTTCATGCCCAGATGGGCGTAGGGCCACATCAGAAGTAACTCAGAATATAGCCTAAATGCAATATATTTTAAACTTTTTATATTTCTGATAAGTAATAGTTTAGGTTGTTTTACCAAATGAAATACAATAATGGAATTGTAAGAAAATGTGTAGGTTGTGTGTGACGATTCGGGCAGGTTACGCTTGCTTTTCTGTTTCACTATCCCTCTTCCCTCTGACCACAAGCCACCGTTCACGAATACAAGCAGCAAAGCCATGGTCGATCTAAAAACAAACGCAACCAATGTGGTGTGTCTGTGGGAGGCGGAGATAGCGATGTGGCCTAAAGCTCAAAACTAGAAAGGACTCAGAGAGCGCACACCTCCGCCAATGCCATTGCCATTAAAAAGGATCGAATCTGTGGATGTAGGATCCGTATCCGCCCCCAAATTTAACCAATTCTTTCTTGGTCCATGGCCCACCTTTCTAAAAAAATTTCATTGAAATTCATTGAGAACTCTTGAGATATACGGGATACTCACTATCCGGATCCAGATCCTCCCCAAAATTTAATCATTTCTTCCATGGCAGATGGCCCACCCTTCCACACAATTTCATCAAAATCCGTTCATAACTTTTTAAGTAATCCTGTCAAAAGACAGACACACAAACAAACCAACGCGGGTAATACATACCGGTAATCTCCTTGGCGGAGGTGATAAAACTAACCGGTCGAAATCGTTACCCAGACTCTAGATATTTTTCATTTAATTCAAATACCGTACGATATTTATTCTGGTAAAGCACTGTAGAATATTATCAGACACAATAGTGTTCATGATGCACTGTTATTAGCCTACGCGTGCATAAATCGGTAAAACATATTATTTTCATAGACCACGGTGCATTGATGTTGATTATTTATTGCACGACAGCCTACGTGTAGGCTGGAATATGCTGGAAAATAAATAAACAATCTGACAGACGTTATAGAAATACAACATCATGTCTGAAAAAGATATGTAGCTACGATACATTATGGAAGTTGCAAATTTTATGGCTTTTTCAAACTACTAAACCTTTTGAATGAATATGTGAGCCTTATAAGTGTGTGCGTATGATGGTTACTACCGTATTTTTTATTAATTGCATTGTTAAGATAATATGAACTGAAACAACTTTGTTCACAGTGAAAATTACTGGGTAGGCTAATTTACAAAATCAGTTCATTATTACCCTGAGTGCAGTTCCCATGTGGGTCACTGAGAGGAGTAGCCTATAGAACAGTAGCATGTGCCGCCCCGCAACCTAGGCCAGTATTCTCGTAGGTTAAGGAGGTCCCCTAACACCCATTCCTATGTAATTTATTTTGTTTATTACACCTTACTCTCCTCTATTCTGTTACATAAATCCTTCCAGTATCGCCATACTCTACACAGATATCTTTTAAAAGGTTATTAACCAGCCATATCCAAAAATAAATGGCTAAGAAAGAAGTATTAGGGAGCTTCTTTGACCGACGAGAATACGACGCTTGGCATATATATATATATATATTTTAGCTTTGTCGGTCAGTTATTTCATATTTCGTTAGTTTCGCTGGCGACTGCTTGAGACATTAGCACTAAATGAGTAGAAGGGTTGACAGTCTCACCTGATACGTAGTTGTTGAGATAGTTGAATACTCCTATAAACGTTCACCAGCATGTTAACATCATTATGGAGAATATTTTAACTCGATGTTTTAGTACCTACGTTAAACAGGTGCTCACTGTGTTTATGGACATGAATCAACCATGGGCAAGGCGTGGTGAGAAGAGAAGGGTAGTAAGGGGTGAGGAGGGGGAGAAAGAGGTGAGTAGGCTATAATTAGTCAAGGCGTGCTCTCATAAGCTAATGTATGCCATGTTGTGTTCGTCACTCTCATTGGAGAGTTGGTTTATCTTATGTCCCATCACCCAGAACTTTTAATATTTGACTTAAAAGTAAGCTGTCAGTTTGTTTTCTCAATATTTGTGTGGTAGAAAATGCCACTGCGTGAGTCAGGGCAAAATATCCAGCATTATCAGAATGTTTACTTGTTAGGGAGAGGTTACTGTGAGTTACTTTGAAGTTAATGTGGTGTAGCTTGATTTTGTTATAATATGGATCCTCTGATATGTGAAGCTCTTAATCCCGTCATTATGAGGGACTTCCAGGCTGATTAAAATTGTCTGGTGTTTACCAGATTAAAATATTATGGGATCAACGTACTTCATGAGGTAAAACTACCCGTCGACTTCAGTTTACCTCTCGCCAAACAGTTGTGAAAGTGTCCCTTGCTCGGGACGCGGCCATATTCTCACAACTTGTGTTACCTGCGTCGGACACCAGGTGCGTGAGAGTGACGCGTGCTTACTTAGCATCTATTGTTTTACTTAGGAGAAAGCTTTGTTTTACACCTTCACCACGCCCATACCGTCAAATCTGTAGTGTTGTGGCGCACCACAATCAGAGGCTGTTCCACATCTTTCTCTCCACTCCATCCATTTTCTGCCCACCGAATTTCGCTGCCCTACACGCAGCACCAATTTTCGTATGATAAAGTACCATTCATACCTTACCACCCACCGGTTCAGTTATACCCGACCATTTAACTGAGTCCACTCCACTTGTTCTTCATTCCCAATCAATATGGTAGGAAAAATCTTTGTGGCTTAAATGTCTAAAAACACCTCCCCCCTCCACACACACACACACACACACACACACACACACACACACACACACACACACACACACACGTGTCTAGTTGTAAGAGTTACCTTTCAGTAAAAGCCTAACCACTGGTGAGTGATGTCGACAAAGTAGCTATAAGAAAGCTGACAGGAATGCCTGTGCCCATATAAATGACAGTGAGAACTGTGTACGGCATAAAGAAAAAGTTTGCCAAAACAAGATCCACAAATATCGGTAGACGTGTTCTAAAACACAGCTAGATTGTTGCTAAGTACAAAAGTATCGTGAAAATCGCTAGAAAAGGTGCAAAAATCTCTAGAATAAAGAGTTTGTAAGGGATGTTTAGGCAAATGTTTAGAAGACGGAAGGCATGAAACAGCATAGCCTTATTATCAGGAAAGTATGATATCATGGACGAAAAAGAAAAAGGATGAAATAAATAGTCAAGGAAGACGGTAAGAACAAGTTAAAGCAGCTGGATGGATGATATAACATTTACACGAACTGTCACACCAGAGGACAGAGGGGTGAAAGGAAGATGGGGTGGAAGAGCGGGTTGGAGATGAAGGGGGGAGACTGACCTTCCTTGCTGCGCTTTTTATTGAGTTTATCCTCCATGATACCATCTTTGTTCAAAGGACAATCTTTCTTACATTCTCCGTTTCTCTGCCATTTAGTCACAAGTCAAAGTTCGATCTCTCTCTCTCACATTATCCGTTCTTCTGTTTAATCACATACCATAATTCGGCCACTCTCACATTCCTCGCATACCCACCTTTTAGTCACATACCATAGTTCGGCCATTCTTACAGTCTCTGTTTACCTACCAATTAGTCACATACCATAATTCGAGCATTCTAACATTCTCCGATTCCCTACCATTTAGTCACTTACCATAGTTCGTGTTTGTTCCTCTCTCATACATCATCACAACACTACGTTCACTAAGGTTTTTTCTGTTACACACCCTTGAAAAAATCTTTAAATTTTTTACACTTCATTCTTCATTTCTGGTAACACCTTTTGGATGATTTACCGTTAATAATTTACCTTCCACTCCATGTACTGTCAGAACCCTCACCAATTCATACCTGCATGGTCATTTCACATAACAGGTAGCATCCAAGTTATATACTTTTGAAAACTTCCTTAACCAAACATCACAGAGCAGTTATTTGGTCCACTCATCCGCGGCCTTTCCTGAAGCCATTCTTACTCTTCAGATAGTAGGGTAGTGGTACGGTAACTGAATCGCCATGACGCTCTCGGTCAACACTCAGACATAAACCTTTCCTACTTCACTCCTACTCTCATATTTTCCAGAAACAAAGTTACTATTTTTTATTTCCTTCCTTCTCCTCAGCCAGTATTTCTCGTGCCATGAACAACTCTCAGTGTAATTGTTCTTATCTCAATCGGAAAGTTTTTTTTCTTGTGCCTTTCTCTAATACAGTAAATAGATACCGTACGCATCTTATTTTC
>NC_137029.1:15279334-15339334 GCF_032717465.1 Coenobita brevimanus | reverse complement strand
AATCTGATTTAACTAAGTATTTTCAGTTGTTTGAGAGGGTAGCTACAGGTTTTAATTGGCCCAAACAGAATTGGCCAGTACTCCTTCAAACTGTTCTCACCGGTAAAGCTCAAGTAACTTATGCATCTTTGCCTCAGGATCAACCTGATAATTATGATGTAGTTAAGAGCTTGATTCTTAAGGCCTATGAGCTTGTTCCTGAAGCTTATAGAGTAAAATTTATGACAACTTACAAGCAAGATAAGCAATCCCATGCTGAGTATGCAAAAATCAAAGAAGATCTGTTAGAGCAGTGGTTAAATTCTAAGAATGTGGATTCTGATTTTGGTAAATTTAAGCAGATGATTTTGCTGGAGGACTTCAAAAGGTATATTTATAAAGATGTAAGCCTATATCTTGATGAGAAAAGAATAGATAATTTGTCTGATGCTGCAGTTTTAGCTGATGAGTATGTTCTCACTCACAAGAGATATTCTAGAGAAAAAGGGAAAGCTGAGAGTAAGTACGTTGCCTCTACTCAGAGTACAGGTAACAGGAAAGAGAATAAAGATGATGTTTCTCAAGAAGTAAATACCAGCTTCACCTCTAGATTTCAGAAAAGTAAATGTACTTATTGTAGTAAGCTTGGTCATACTACGGAGAAATGTTTCAGGAGACAGCGTGATGTGAACAAAAAGGAGTCTTTAAATATTCAGTCAATTGGTCTAGTGTCCACCCTTGAGAGTTCCCAGAATTCTTTAACTGAGTTAACTGAACCTGCTTTGAGGGGTAACTTAAATTCTCATGATGGAGCTCCTCTTTTGAGCAGTAACGTGGGTGACACTCTCAAGAGTTCATGTGCTAATTTCCTGTCTGATGGTTTTGTCAGTCCTCTGGACAGTAATGACAGGAAATCAGTTAAAATATATCGTGATACAGGTGCTTGCCAATCCCTTATGCTGACCAGTGTTCTAGGCTCTAATGTTAATTCCTCTGATGAAACTGTAATCTTACAAGGTGTAGGGAATAATTACTTCTCTGTCCCTCTGTGCAGAGTGAATTTAGAGTCTGGTTTTGTTAATGGTTCTGTTATGGTTGGGTTGGTTGAGCCACTCCCAATATCATGTGTAACTTTCTTACTTAGAAATGATATTGGTGGAAGTCAAGTGTGTCCAGCTCCTCAGTTGTCTAGTGAGCCAGTGGCTGCGGCCCAGGATTGTGATGTCCCTGATGTGTTCCCTGCATGTGCTGTCACTAGGGCTAAGTCTAAAGTTACTGGTGATTTAGAGGATAATGATGATGATGATGTTATCCTAGCTGACACTTTTCTTGCTAATTTGGACCACTCACCAGATGAGGCAGTACCCCGTAGTGTTGATAATTTGTCTCGTCAAGAGTTGGTTGAGTTGCAGGTTGCTGACCCCGAGTTGAAAGGTCTAGCTAACTCTGCTTACAGTGAAGAAGAGTCAGCTGGTGCTTCTACTTGTTATTATGTAAAGTCATGAGTACTTATGAGGAAGTGGAGACCCCCAACAGCATCAGCCGACTGTGAATGGGAGGTTGTACATCAAGTTGTCATCCCTCGTGTTTGTAGGCAGGATATCATTAGAGTGGCTCATGATTCCAGTTTGGCAGGACACCTTGGAGTGAGGAAGACTGTGGCGCGCATTTTGAAGCGCTTCTGCTGGCCAGGTGTCTTCAGGGATTTTTCTTGGTATTGTAAGTCTTGTCACACCTGTCAAGTTGTGGGGAAGTGTAATCAGACCGAAAAGGTTGCACCTCTAGTTCCCATTCCTCCTTTTGAGGCGCCTTTCACCCGTGTGTTGGTGGATATTGTGGGCCCTCTTCCTAAGACTTCTTCAGGATTTTCTTATGTGTTGACCCTGATTGATATGGCTACTTGTTACCCTGAAGCCATTCCACTTAGAAACATCTCAGCAAAGAACGTGGTTAAGGAAATGCTAGGGTTCTTCACCAAGTTTGGTCTGCCCAAGGAGGTACAGTCAGACCGAGGAAGTAATTTCATGTCAAATGTTTTCAAGCAGTCTCTGAAAGAGTTGGGCATCTCCCAGATCACGTCTTCAGCTTACCATCCCCAGGCCCAAGGAGCGTTGGAGAGATATCATCAAACACTCAAATCGATGCTCAAGAAATACTGTTTGGAACATCAGAAAGACTGGGATAAAGGTCTTCCATTCGTTGTGTTTGCCGCAAAAGAATCTCCAAATGAATCACTGGGCTTCTCACCTTTTGAACTACTGTTTGGCCATGAAGTAAGAGGACCCCTTAAGCTACTCAAGGAATGCTGGCTGTCGGAGGAAGATGACGTCAACCTGCTAGAGTATGTGATGAAGTTCAAAGAACGGCTGTCCACTGCTTTACAGCTGGCGAGAGAGAATTTAGGAGCTGCTCAGGAGAAGATGAAGACTTGGTATGATAAGAAGTCCAGGTTACGCCAATTTCAGCCAGGAGATCAGGTTTTGATTCTGCTACCAGTTCATGGGCACCCTCTTCAAGCCAAGTTTAGTGGTCCTTATTTCGTGGAGAAGAAACTCAGTGATGTCAACTATGTCATCGCCACACCAGATCGTAGAAAGAACAAGCAACTATGTCACATCAACATGCTAAAGTTGTATCACAGGCGGGACGAAAATAACCCAGTCTGCACTGTAGCTGTTCCACCCGAGTCTGCAAGTGAAGCTCTCCCATGCAGTATCAGCCTGAGTGATGGTTTGGGGAGGAGTCCTGATATCATGAATGATCTCCAGACTAAGCTTTCTCATCTACCTCCCGAGGAAAGGCAGGAGTTTTCGGCATTACTGCAGGAGTACCCGCAAGTGTTCCGTGCCACTCCAGGAAGAACTACTGTGTTGATGCATGATGTCGAGGTTGGAGATGCAAAGCCAATTAAACTGCCTCCTTACCGTGTGAACCCAGTGAAAGTTCCTCTCATCCAGAAGGAGCTTGGCTACCTGTTGGACCACAAGATGATTGAGCCCTGTCAGAGCGAGTGGAGTTCTCCTGTCACTCTGGTCCCTAAGCCAGGGGGGTCACAGCGGCTTTGCATTGACTACAGACGTTTAATCAGATAACCAAAACAGACACTTACCCTCTCCCTCGCGTGGAAGATTGCATAGACAAGATCGGAAAGGCTAGGTACATAAGTAAGTTTGATTTGTTAAAGGGATACTGGCAAGTACCTATGACTGAACGTGCTAGGGAGATCTCATGTTTTGTAACACTAGGAAAGAAAATGTTATTGCAGATTGCTTATCTAGACTTTAGACAGATTGTTTTAGAGTAATAAGAAATTTCCTTTGTAAATTTTTTTTCTTTGTGGGGAGGTGTTACATAGCCTATGATTTCATCATCCTTTGTGTAATTTTAACGCGCAGTTGCTGCATCTTTGATCATGAGCGTGTTCTGCCTCAGTCCCCCCTTTCTACCGTTATAGTGGAGTAGGTCTTTCTCTCTGTTGTTCGGAGCGGGGTTGTCAACTCTTTGTCCCCATGACTTCGTTTGCGCGTCCTTCTTGCAAGTTGTATCAAGCTCTGCCGGCCCCTATATAATGAGCTCAGTCTCTGCATCATTGCCACTTAGATCTGCTCCTCATTTTGTTCACATCTCTGTCCTCCCCTGTACAGATATTATTATTGTGAGTGCTCAAGAAATCTCCAAACATCTAGCAGCTGTGTGTAATTTGAGTATAACTGTTGTATTTTTTCTTGTCCTGTGTAGCATAAGGTTAATTTTTAGGCCTAGTGAGGTTTTTGATTAATGTTGGGTTTTATGTCAGTCATTTTTTATATTAGTTTGTATCTGTAATAATTTATCTTGCATTAACTGAGCATTACCTGGTGTATTTTCATTTTATCAGGGCTGACTTAGATAAATTTACTCTCGCTAATTTCGTGTTAACAGAGGCTATTGCAGTTAACCATATATTTAACCTGTTTATTTGCCATTACATTATCCTTATGAGTCCTGAATGTTTTGTTGTTAGTTTGAGCATTAAACTTTAACTTGTAATTTTACATAACTCTTTTGTTTTGAACCTGGAACTTTACGGGACAGTAGTGATTTTTAGTATTCTCACTTAAAGTGTACCTACATTATCTTTCTCTGTTCCGTAACAATATATATATATATATATATATATATATATATATATATATATATATATATATATATATATTGCCAGACGCCTCAATCCCGTTTGGGGAGGCAACAAACAAATCGCCTCCAAGTCGCCCTGTCCCCTGCCATTTCACTCCCCTGCTCCCAACTCACACCCCCCTCTCTCATATGCCTCTCCTTCCCATCCCTCCATCTCATCCTCGGCCTCCCCCTCCCTCTTTCCCCCTCCACCTTACTCACATACACTCTCTTCGTCAGTCTTTCACCCTCCATCCTCTCCACATGGCCAAACCACCTCAGTGTGTTCCTCATAACGCTTCCTATCACATCCACATCAACACCACAACGCTCCTTTATATCCTCATTCGTCAGCCTGTCTCTCCATGTGACTCCACAGGCTTCTTTTAAATAACTCATTTCCACTGCACTCACTCTTGACTTGTGTCCTTCCAACAACGTCCAAGCTTCACTTCCGTACGTTAGAGTTGGTACCACAATACTGTCATGTAGTAACTTTTTCACTTCCATGCTCACTTCCCTGTTTCTTATCACTGCTTTCAAAGAACCAGCAACCTTTCTTCCCTGCTGTACCCTTTCAAGCACTTCACCCTCCAAACCTCCATCCTTACTCATCACACTACCCAAGTACTTAAACGTACTCACATTTTCCAATTCCTCACCATCCAACCTCGCTGTACATTCACTGACTTCACCTCTCTCAAAGACCATCACTTTACTCTTCCCTACATTCACCTTTAGATTCCGTTTCTTACACACTCTGTCAAACTCATCCACCAAACCTTGCAGCTCCCCTTCGTCTTCACTCAACAACACAGTATCATCTGCAAACAACAGTACAGGGAGTTTCCAAACACTACCCTCTCTCACCAGGGCCACTCCAACATCCACTACCCTACCTTGTACCTCTTTTATTACCCCATCCATGTACAGATTGAACAACCATGGAGACATGACACATCTCTGTTTCAACCCAACCTTCAAAAAGAAAAATTCACTTAGTTCACCATCCACACGCACTGCAGCCTTCGCACCATCGTACATACTCTTCACAGCATTCAACAACTTTCCATCTACTCCATATATTCTTAACACTTTCCACAATCCTTGTCTATCCACCCTGTCATATGCTTTCTCCAAATCCATGAAAGCCGCATACAACTTCTTTCCCTTCTCTAGAAACTTTTCCACTAAAGATCTGAGAATGAATATCTGATCTACACAACCTCTTCCCTTCCTAAAGCCTCCCTGTTCTTCTCCAACTAATTTCTCTGTTCTTTCTCTAACTCTGTCAATAAGTATCCTACCATACACTTTTCCTATTATACGAAGAAGACAAATGCCCCTGTGATTACGACACACTTCTTTTTCCCCTTTTCCTTTGTCTATCTATCTATCTATCTATTGCCAGACGCCACAATCCCGTAAGGGGTGGCCATTTGACTTTGAGTTATTTGTTTTACAGGGAGGGGCACTAACCCTCCACCAACCCACTTGCTGACAAGTAGGGAGCACGTATGGTTTGGTTATATGGTTACCACCCAGCGTTGTAAATGGTTTCTTGGCTTACAGGAAACCATTTGGCTTGTCACTCAATGTAAAGTCACCTGTAAAGGAAAGAAAAGCAACAAGAAGTGACAGGAAAGATGGAAGAAATAGGAAGAGACGAGGGCAGGCACAGATAAAGAATGATAAAGGTTAAGAAGGAAGTAGGCAGCACTACTGTACATCAAGTGAGTGGATGATGGTCGCCACCACCTTTGTACAAGGGAATAATTATACCTGACTTCCAATCCTCCGGGACTCTACCTTCCTCCCAGGCCAATCTGCACATCTTCCACATCCATTCTACTGCTATCTCTCCCCCATGCTTCAGCATTTCACCACACACTCCATCAATTCCTGGGGCTTTCCCTGATTTAACTTTCTTCATTGCTTCCACAACTTCTGTCCTACTGATTTCTTCCTGTCTTCTCACCTCCCTGCTTCTCCCAGCCATTCCCCAGCCACTTATACTCGTATTACTTCCATCCTCTACGTTCAACAATTCCTTAAAGTGTTCTCTCCATCTGCTCACTTTTTCTCCCTTCTCCACTAGTAATCTACCATTTTTATCTTTCACTCCCCTGCTAACTACACTTCCACCCTGTCTTACTCTTTTCACCTCTCTCCAGAACATTTTCTTACAGTCCCTCCACTTTACACTCAAATTCCTTACACTCAAATTCCTTCCAAATTCCTCATCCACTCTCTTTTTACTCTCTCTTACTAATCTTTTCACCTCTCTCTTTCTTTCTACATATAACTCTCTCTTCCGCCTCTCAACCTCTTCCACTCCCCTATTTCTCATCCATTCATTGTATGCTTTCTTCTTTTGTGCCACAGCCTGTTTCACCTCTTCAGTCCACCACGCTGTTCCTTGCACCCCCCTCCGTCTTCTCTTCATTCCACACACCACATCACATGCTGCACATATTTCTTCTGTAAATATTCTACACACACCTTCCACGTCTCCCATCTGCTCCAATTCATATTTGCCCAATCGTTCCTCCACTTCTCTCTTATACTCTGCCTTTTTCTCATCCTCTTGTAACCTTTTCACTCTCCTTGCAACTACTCCTTCCTCTCGTCTTTCCCTTCTTCTATTCCTCCAACTTACTTGAACTTTAATTCTGGCCATCACCAAGTAGTGGTCAGAAAGTCCACTCCCCCAACCTCTATAAACTCTTGCATCTATTACACATCTTCGCATCCTTTCATCCACACACACATAATCAATCATTGCCTTCCTTTCATTCAGTTCACCACCCACCCTTCTCATCACTCTCCATGTATACCTGTGGATCATTTTATGCCTGAAGAGGGTATTGGCTATCACCAACCCCCTCCCAGCACAAATGTCCACTAACGCACTCCCATTCTCATCTATCTCAACAGGCACACCCCACTCACCAACTATTCCATCCACCTTCACATTCCCAACTTTACCATTCATATCACCGATCAAAAACACTCTCTCATTCCTTCCAAACTTTTCCATGCACACTTCTACATTTGTCCAGAACTCTTCTCTCACTCTTCTAGAAAGATCTTGCGTTGGCACATACACACACATAATGGCCCACATTTGTATTCCAACTTTCAACTTTACCCACACAATCCTTGACCCAACTGATCCATACTGTCTTATGCTCCTCTTCCATCTTTTACTCACAACTATACATACTCCTTCCTTTTCCCTCTCATTCTCACCTACTCCTGCACATATACCCCATCCATACTCCCATTCTCTCACACTTTCTCCTCTCCATTTTGTTTCAGTTATTCCACATACATCCACTTTCGCATCCTCAAGCACCTGGACAATCTCTCTCTCTTTCACCTCATCATTCGCTCCCCTTACATTCCAAGTTCCAAATACAATCTCTTTTGTCCGGTCCTTGGTCGTCATCGTTTGGTCAGTCCTTGTCCGAGGCTTATTGTTTGTTTTTTTAGTTAGTTGTTTTCCGGGGAGGGGCACTAACCCTCCGCCAACCCTTTTAGTCGCCCTTTACGACAAGCAGGGATACTGGGGGAGTATTCTTGAAAAACCCCCTTACCCCCAGGGGTATATATATATATATATATATATATATATATATATATATATATATATATATATATCAGCCCGACGCCCTAATCCTGCAAAGGGTGGCCACAGACAAAACGGCTCCAAGTCGCTCTGTCACCCATCATTTGTCTACCCTCCCCCCAACTCACCCCCCCCTCCCTCATATACCTCTCAACTCCATCCTTCCACCTCATCCTCGGTCTACCCCTCCCTCTCCCTCCCTCCACCTCACCTACATACACCCTCTTAGTCAGTCTTTCATTCTCCATTCTCTCCACATGTCCAAACCACCTCAGTGTATTTTTCCTAATCTTCTCAACCACATCCACATCCACCCCACAACGTTCCTTCACTTCTTCATTCGTCAACCTGTCCCTCCATGTCACTCCACATGCTCCTTTCAAGTAACTCATTTCCACTGCTCTCACTCTTGACTTGTTCCCCTCTTCCAAGGTCGACGCCTCGCTTCCATACGTCAGGGTAGGGATCACAATATTATCATGCAGTGACTTCTTAACTTCCATACTCACCTCCCTATTTCTCATCACAGCTTTCAGTGTACCAACAACCTTCCTTCCCTGCTATACCCTTTCACGCACTTCATCCCCGAAAGTTCCATCCTTACTCATCACACTATCCAAGTACTTGAGTGCACTCACATTCTCCATATCCTCACCATCCAACCTCACCCACACTCTGTGACTTCATTCCTCTCAAACACCATAACTTTACTTTTGTTTACATTAACTTTCAGATTCCTCCTCCTACACACTGTCCCAAATTCATTCACCAAACCTTGCAACTTCCATTCATCTTCACTCAACAATACTGTATCATCAGCAAACAGCAACACCGGAATCTTCCAAATCTCACCCTCATTCATTAGAGCCACCCCCACATCCACTGCCCTACCTTGCATCTCCTTTACAACCCCATCCATGTATATATTAAACAGCCATGGAGACATCACACAACCCTGTTTCAGTCCCACATTGAGATCAAAGAACTCACTCAGCTCACCATCCACTCGCACCGTAGCCCTAGCTCCCTCGTACATACTCTTCACAGCACTCAACAATTTCCCATCCACTCCATATATATATATATATATATATATATATATATACTGTATATATTCCTCGCTCCCTGTATATCAGATTGTACACTTGCTGCTGACACTTTCATTTGGTTGAGCTAATGTTGTCATTTCTCCTTTTCCGTGAGATGTGCACTCGAGAGTATGATATCACTGATCCAAAGAATTCTCTGTTTGTTGGGAGAGGAAGACCTGGTGCGAAATATGGGATGACGGGGTTTAGGTGTTGAGGAGGGGAGGATTGGCTAGCGGAATGGGAGAGAGGTAAGGTGATACGAACGCAGAAACAACAGATTTTTACACTAGAAATTTTTTTTTTAAACTAAGCCTCCACTACACTGAAATCATTAATCTAACAGCACTCGCTTCAAGTGTATGCTCTCATGGTCCCTCCCCACCCACCCCATACCACAATTCCCGCTCATTCCACTCTTTCCTCTGTCCTCCTCGACCATTACTTGAACCCTCAAACACTTTCATGCCTGGAAGATATTCCGAAATAAACCTTCACTGCACACAAACAGCTAATCCTGTAACACCAATTTTCACATGGTATACTATCTGCCCCAGCCCCATCGCCCATCAGATTTCAGCCAGTCACACACATCCCCTTGCTCCATGCCAGTCTCTTTCCCTCCCCACCCAACCTCCCCCTCCCTCTTGACTGTTCTTGGGGCGACGTTGGTTACGTGGTCGACGAACGCGATTGGTTACGAAGCAGAAATATAAGTAATGGGCAATCTGAGATTGCAAATCTCCACCAAGGCTGAAGTGCAAGCATTGTAGGCATTATTTACAGAGTTAGAAGCAAAAATGATGAAATTGCCACTATCCCGCAATGGTAAAGAATCCTCTAAAAAATTTCTGGCTCCGGATGATTTTTATTTATTTTTTTTTTTTTATGTGTCCAACTCTGGGCATAGGCATCACAGCCTGCTATCAAGGCCCAGCAGTCCTCCTACACACCATACACCTCTACATGTCACCACTTCGGCGCTAACACCCACCGCCCATATTGAATACATGCTAGGGCTGTCAGGACTGATGTATTGGTATTAGCGGGGGTATTTTTACAACATGTCGGCGGGTCTTCTGATGATCCGGATCACCACCAAAATCTATTGGATTGTTCCTTTGGCCATACCTTACCGCTCCCCAGAAAAAATCAGCAAAATCCTCTCACAACTTTCTGAATAATCCTGCTAACAGACAAACAAACAGAGAAACCAACGCCGGCAAAAACATAACCTCCTTGGCGGAAGTAATTACAACATATTAGGGAGGTATGTCTGTCTTCATTACAGGCTTATATGCATTATTAACCCTGTAAAGAGCTAGAGGTTTCCTTTCAGCTGAATAAATTGGTCTGGAGATAATCCTGGCCTTTGTTCCAGTCCTACTTTTCCTCGGTCTCTTCATGTCAGTAACTGTCCTGCATTTTTTTTTCTTTTCCGCTATGCTAAGAAGTTGAGGACCTATCCTGAAGGGGTTAATCGATATAAGCTGTAATGAAGTGTACTCAGTGCAGCTCTACTGCTTTGTGTTTGCCTTCCACTAGTCGGTGGTGGAGTGATAAGGTGATAATATTATGACGTCAAGACGGTGAGAGGGATGACAGGGTCGCACAGGTGCATGCTGCCAGTATTGATTAATATGTGACTGTACACAGTATAAATATGAATAAATGTGTGTGTGTGTGTGTGTGTGTGTGTGTGTGTGTGTGTGTGTGTGTGTGTGTGTGTGTGTGTTTTGATTAATAATAGAGAGAACAGTGGATCTGTGTGTCTGGCTGTGTATGTAGGCTACTTACGTAACTACTCATGTAACTGTGTATGTTTTTATGTAATTAGTAAGTCATTTATCAAGAACACGCATGGTTGCTACACTCCTCCCCCTCCCCCACTGCCACATACAGCAACACACCACGCATTCAGGTGGAGAAATTCTCTTCCGCTTACTCAGTCTACTATCAGCAGTAAAGATAACTACTGCTGTGCTGCTGGTACGATCAATGTACACACCCTGCCCCCCTCCACACACACACACACACACACACACACACACACACACACACACACACACACACGTGAAATTGTTTAATACTGAAACTACTGACCTTGTTAGATGGCCTCGATTTTTGTGGTACCTAAACTGTCACCTCAGTCGTTGCTGCTGAGATTTGGTGGGATACGTTCGACATAATATAAATATATAACTGTACTGTAGATCACAAATGAAAATAGAAATAATAATAACGAGAGGAATAATAATAATAATAATAATAATAACAGTAATAATGATAATAATACAAGGCGAAGCTCTTTTTGATCATTTCAGCCTCCTACCTAAACAACTGTATATACATATAATGCCTCTACGAGCATATAAGCAGGCAAACATCGGAGTGAGCACTTGTAGCATATACTTAAAAAAAAAAAAAAAAGAGTGGATACGGAATAGAGTAAATCATATCTCCCCTATGGCGTACTTTATAATATTATTCTTGTTCCCTTCAGACGATTTTATTTAGCATAGGTGAGACTTTTCAAACTGCAGAGGTTACAGTACATACAGTATTAGTCTTCGTTAATGACAGGAGATCGTTCCTAAGTTTACTGGTCTTGTGGCGGTAAAAAAAAAAAATAGTAATAATAAAATGTAAAAGTATTTCGTATGGTTGAAGGCAGTAAGAGTGTGGGACTGTACCAAACATGTTCACCTGTAGTTGTGGATGAGATACTATCATTCCTTCTCAGGTTCTTTGGCGTCATGGTAATGAAGGTGTTATCTCTCTTTCCCTCCCTTCTTATCTCAAGTCATCAATCTAGACTAATCTTTCTGCCGGAATCATAATTTTCTCTTTTGTTTGTTGTTTGCCCAGGGTAATAAGGCAGGAAGTTGTTATGAGCGAGGGTGAAGCCTATGAGCGAGGGTGCAGCCCTCTCGAGAGTCTCAAGTAATGGCATTTTCTCATATTATGAGCGTCCCTACCCGGCCCTACCGTAACGCTTTTGAGAAGCTAATATCTCAGCAACCACAGGGCCGATCACTGCGTGGTTTGCACCATATGATAGCACAATTCTTTTAGATTTGTTTTTGACATGTTTCATCACACCTAAGGGGTGCATGCGGCACGTGACACGCGCCAGGTGCAGCATGTCGAAAATCTTCAGAAGAGGGCCACAAGCCGGACAGTTTGTCGTGAAGCCATGAAACTTGGTAGGCAGATAGCCTTCAATATACCCTAGGCATCCTTGGGGTGTAAGGTGACATTTCAGTGCTTTCGTATTTAAATGGCCTCGTTCGTACCTCGCCGACAAAGGCGTTTTACTGGTACTTAAGGTTGATACTATAAACTATGCCTACAGTGGGAAGTGTAATCGCAAGACAAAGATCAGTATTAGCTGCCTTGGAAAGCTTGACAGTGTATGCTGCCATATATATATATATATATATATATATATATATATATATATATATATATATATATATATATATATATATCCAGCCCGACGCCCTAATCCCACAAAGGGTGGCCACAGACAAAACGCCTCCAAGTCGCTCTCTCACCCACCATTTGACTACCCTCCCCCCAACTCACCCCCCCCGCCCTCATATACCTCTCAACTCCATCCCTCCACCTCATCCTCGGTCTACCCCTCCCTCCACCTCACCTACATACACCCTCTTAGTCAGTCTTTCATTCTCCATTTTCTCCACATGTCCAAACCACCTCAGTGTATTTCTCCTAATCTTCTCAACCACATCCACATCCACCCCACAACGTTCCTTCACTTCTTCATTCGTCAACCTGTCCATCCACGTCACTCCACATGCTCCTCTCAAGTAACTCATTTCCACTGCTGTCACTCTTGACTTGTTCCCCTCTTGCAAGGTCCACGCCTCGCTTCAATACGTCAGGGTAGGGATCACAATACTATCATGCAGTGACTTCTTAACTTCCATACTCACCTCCCTATTTCTCATCACTGCTTTCAGTGTACCAACAACCTTCCTTCCCTGCTATACCCTTTCACGCACTTCATCCCCCAAAATTCCATCCTTACTCATCACACTACCCAAGTACTTGAATGCACTCACATTCTCCATATCCTCACCATCCAACCTCACGCACACTCTGTGACTTCATTCCTCTCAAACACCAAAATTATACTTTTGTTTTCATTAACTCTCAGATTCCTCCTCCTACACACTGTCCCAAATTCATTCACCAAACCTTGCAACTTCCATTGATCGTCACTCAACAATACTGTATCATCAGCAAACAGCAACACCGGAATCTTCCAAATCTCACCCTCATTCATCAGAGCCACCCCCACATCCACTGCCCTACCTTGCATCTCCTTTACAACCCCATCCATGTATATATTAAACAGCCATGGAGACATCACACAACCCTGTTTCAGTCCCACATTGAGATCAAAGAACTCACTCAGCTCACCATCCACTCGCACCGTAGCCCTAGCTCCCTCGTACATACTCTTCACAGCACTCAACAATTTCCCATCCACTCCATATATATATATATATATATATATATATATATATATATATATATATATATATATATTCCTCGCTCCCTGTATATCAGATTGTACACTTGCTGCTGACACTTTCATTTGGTTGAGCAAATGTTGTCATTTCTCCTTTTCCGTGAGATGTGCACTCGAGAGTATGATATCACTGATCCAAAGAATTCTCTGTTTGTTGGGAGAGGAAGACCTGGTGCGAAATATGGGATGACGGGGTTTAGGTGTTGAGGAGGGGAGGATTGGCTAGCGGAATGGGAGAGAGGTAAGGTGATACGAACGCAGAAACAACAGATTTTTACACTAGAAATTTTTTTTTAAACTAAGCCTCCACTACACTGAAATCATTAATCTAACAGCACTCGCTTCAAGTGTATGCTCTCATGGTCCCTCCCCACCCACCCCATACCACAATTCCCGCTCATTCCACTCTTTCCTCTGTCCTCCTCGACCATTACTTGAACCCTCAAACACTTTCATGCCTGGAAGATATTTCGAAATAAACCTTCACTGCACACAAACAACTAATCCTGTAACACCAATTTTCACATGGTATACTATCTGCCCCAGCCCCATCGCCCATCAGATTTCAGCCAGTCACACACATCCCCTTGCTCCATGCCAGTCTCTTTCCCTCCCCACCCAACCTCCCCCTCCCTCTTGACTGTTCTTGGGGCGACGTTGGTTACGTGGTCGAAGAACGCGATTGGTTACGAAGCAGAAATATAAGTAATGGGCAATCTGAGATTGCAAATCTCCACCAAGGCTGAAGTGCAAGCATTGTAGGCATTATTTACAGAGTTAGAAGCAAAAATGATGAAATTGCCACTATCCCGCAATGGTAAAGAATCCTCTAAAAAATTTCTGGCTCCGGATGATTTTTTTTTTTTTTTTTTTTTTTATGTGTCCAACTCTGGGCATAGGCATCACAGCCTGCTATCAAGGCCCAGCAGTCCTCCTACACACCATACACCTCTACATGTCACCACTTCGGCACTAACACCCACCGCCCATATTGAATACATGCTAGGGCTGTCAGGACTGATGTATTGGTATTAGCGGGGGTATTTTTACAACATGTCGGCGGGTCTTCTGATGATCCGGATCACCACCAAAATCTATTGGATTGTTCCTTTGGCCATACCTTACCGCTCCCCAGAAAAAATCAGCAAAATCCTCTCACAACTTTCTGAATAATCCTGCTAACAGACAAACAAACAGAGAAACCAACGCCGGCAAAAACATAACCTCCTTGGCGGAAGTAATTACAACATATTAGGGAGGTATGTCTGTCTTCATTACAGGCTTATATGCATTATTAACCCTGTAAAGAGCTAGAGGTTTCCTTTCAGCTGAATAAATTGGTCTGGAGATAATCCTGGCCTTTGTTCCAGTCCTACTTTTCCTCGGTCTCTTCATGTCAGTAACTGTCCTGCATTTTTTTTTCTTTTCCGCCATGCTAAGAAGTTGAGGACCTATCCTGAAGGGGTTAATCGATATAAGCTGTAATGAAGTGTACTCAGTGCAGCTCTACTGCTTTGTGTTTGCCTTCCACTAGACGGTGGTGGAGTGATAAGGTGATAATATTATGACGTCAAGACGGTGAGAGGGATGACAGGGTCGCACAGGTGCATGCTGCCAGTATTGATTAATATGTGACTGTACACAGTATAAATATGAATAAATGTGTGTGTGTGTGTGTGTGTGTGTGTGTGTGTGTGTGTGTGTGTGTGTGTGTGTGTGCATTGTTACGGAACAGAGAAAAATAATGTACACTTTAAGTGAGAATACTAAAAATCACTACTGTCCCGTAAAGTTCCAGGTTCAAAACAAAAGAGTTAGGTAAAATTACAAGTTAAAGTTTAATGCACAAACTAACAACAAAACATTCAGGACTCATAAGGATAATGTAATGGCAAAAAACAGGTTAAATATATGGTTAACTGCAATAGCCTCTATTAACATGAAATTAGCAAGAGTAAATTTACCTAAGTCAGCCCTGATAAAATGAAAATACACTGGGTAATGCTCAGTTAATGCAAGATAAATTATTACGGATACAAAATAGTATTAAAACTAGCTGACAAAATGAATCCTACATAAATTACAAAAAAACCTCACTAGGCCTACAAATCAACACCTTATGCTATACAGTACAAGGAAAAAATGCAATAACAGTTATACTCAAATTACACAGCTGCTAGATGGTTGGAGACTTCCGGAGCACTCACAACAATAACTGTACAGGGGAGGACAGAGGTGTGAACAAAATGAGGAGTAGATCTAAGTGGCAATTAATGTAGAGACTGAACTCATTATATAGGGGCCGGCAGACCGGCAGAGCTTGATACAACTTGTAACAAGGACGCGCAAATGAAGCCATGGGGACAAAGAGTTGACAATCCCACTCTGAACAACAGAAAGGACGACTTACTCTAGTATAACGGTAGAAGGGGGGGACTGAGGCAGAACACGCTCGTGATCAAACAGGCAGCACACTGTACGTTAGAATTACACAAAGGATGATGAAATCAAAGGCTATGTAACACCTCCCCACAAAGAAAAAGAAATTTACAAAGGAAATTTCTTATTACTCTAAAACAATCTGTCTAAAGTCTAGATAAGGAATCTGCAATAACATTTTCTTTCCCCTTGACATGTTGTATGTCTAATGAATACTCCTGAAGAAGTAGACTCGATCTTGTCAATCTCTGATTTTTATCTTTAAACTTACTAAGGAATTTCAGTGGGTTATGATCGGTATAAATGACTATGGGGTCAAAACCAGAACACAAATAAAATGAAAAATGCTGTAAACCCAAAATCAAGGCCAAAAGCTCTTTCTCAATAGTGGAGTAGTTCTTTTGAGGTGGAGTGAACTTCTTACTGTAATAAGATACAGGGTGTTCAATACCCTGATCATCCTCTTGCAGCAAAACAGCCCCAGCTCCTGTATCACTTGCATCAACAGCCATCTTAAAAGGCTTAGCAAAATTTGGAGTAGCGAGCACTGGCTGACTTAATAGGATGGCTTTAAGTTTGTTGAAAGAGGATTCACAGTTATCGGTCCAGACAAATTTAACTCCCTTTTTCAGTAGGTCTGAAAGTGGTGATACAAGAATTGAAAAGTTAAGAACAAATCTCCTGTAATAACCTACCATTCCCAAGAATCTTTGTAGCTCTTTCCTACTTTTAGGTCTGGGAAGATCACTTATAACCTGAACCTTAGCTCCTGGTGGTGCAACATGTCCATCACCAATTACATACCCAAGGTACTGAACTTTAGCTTGACCAAACTCACACTTTGATAAATTAGCTACAAGATTAGCCTGAACTAAACGCTCAAGAAATTTACTGACATGGCACAGGTGATCTTTCCAGTTGTCACTGAAGATTAATACATCATCAATATAAACAACACACCCTGCCAAACCCTCTGTTACAACATTCATGAGCTTCTGAAATGTGGCTGGTGCATTCTTCATACCATACGGCATTACAGAACATGCAAAAGCCTTTCCTAGTGTTACAAAACATGAGATCTCCCTAGCACGTTTAGTCATAGGTACTTGCCAGTATCCCTTTAACAAATCAAACTTACTTATGTACCTAGCCTTTCCAATCTTGTCTATGCAATCTTCCACGCGAGGGAGAGGGTAAGTGTCTGTTTTGGTTATCTGATTAACACGTCTGTAGTCAATGCAAAGCAGCTGTGACCCAACTGGCTTAGGGACTAGAGTGACAGGAGAACTCCACTCGCTCTGACAGGGCTCAATCATCTTGTGGTCCAACAGGTAGCCAAGCTCCTTCTCGATGAGAGGAACTTTCACTGGGTTCACACGGTAAGGAGGCAGTTTAATTGGCTTTGCGTCTCCAACATCGACATCATGCATCAACACAGTGGTTCTTCCTGGAGTGGCACGGAACACTTGCGGGTACTCCTGCAGTAATGCCGAAAACTCCTGCCTTTCCTCGGGAGCTAGATGAGAAAGCTTAGTCTGGAGATCATTCATGATATCAGGATTCTTCCCCAAACTATCACTCAGGCTCATGCTGCATGGGAGAGCTTCACTTGCAGACTCAGGTGGAACAGCTACAGTGCAGACTGGATTATTTTCGTCCCGCCTGTGATATAACTTTAGCATGTTGATGTGACATAGTTGCTTGTTCTTTCTACGATCTGGTGTGGCGATGACATAGTTGACATCACTGAGTTTCTTCTCCACGAAATAAGGACCACTAAACTTGGCTTGAAGAGGTTGCCCATGAACCGGTAGCAGAATCAAAACCTGATCTCCTGGCTGAAAGTGGCGTAACCTGGACTTCTTATCATACCAAGTCTTCATCTTCTCCTGAGCAGCTCCTAAATTCTCTCTCGCCAGCTGTAAAGTAGTGGACAGCCGTTCTTTGAACTTCATCACATACTCCAGCAGGTTGACGTCATCTTCCTCCGACAGCCAGCATTCCTTGAGTAACTTAAGGGGTCCTCTTACTTCATGGCCAAACAGTAGTTCAAAAGGTGAGAAGCCCAGTGATTCATTTGGAGATTCTCTTGCGGCAAACACATCGAATGGAAGACCTTTATCCCAGTCTTTCTGATGTTCCAAACAGTATTTCTTGAGCATCGATTTGAGTGTTTGATGATATCTCTCCAACGCTCCTTGGGCCTGGGGATGGTAAGCTGAAGACGTGATCTGGGAGATGCCCAACTCTTTCAGAGACTGCTTGAAAACATTTGACATGAAATTACTTCCTCGGTCTGACTGTACCTCCTTGGGCAGACCAAACTTGGTGAAGAACCCTAGCATTTCCTTAACCACGTTCTTTGCTGAGATATTTCTAAGTGGAATGGCTTCAGGATAACGAGTAGCCATATCAATCAGGGTCAACACATAAGAAAATCCTGAAGAAGTCTTAGGAAGAGGGCCCACAATATCCACCAACAAACGGGTGAAAGGCGCCTCAAAAGGAGGAATGGGAACTAGAGGTGCAACCATTTCGGTCTGATTACACTTCCCCACAACTTGACAGGTGTGACAAGACTTACAATACCAGGAAACATCCCTGAAGATACCTGGCCAGTAGAAGTGTTTCAAAATGCGTGCCACAGTCTTCCTCACTCCAAGGTGTCCTGCCAAACTGGAATCATGAGCCACTCTAATGATATCCTGCCTACAAACACGAGGGGTGACAACTTGATTTACAACCTCCCATTCACAGTCGGCTGATGCTGTTGGGGGTGACTTTATATAATAACAAGTAGAAGCACCAGCTGACTCTTCCTCACTGCAAGCAGAGTTAGCTAGACCTTTCAACTCAGGGTCAGCAACCTGCAACTCAACCAACTCTTGACGAGACAAATTATCAACACTACGGGGTACTGCCTCATCTGGTGAGTGGTCCAAATTAGCAAGAAAAGTGTCAGCTAGGATAACATCATCATCATCATTATCCTCTAAATCACCAGTAACTTTAGACTTAGCCCTAGTGACAGCTCATGCAGGAAACACATCAGGGACATCACAATCCTGGGACGCAGCCACTGGCTTACTAGACAACTGAGGAGCTGGACACACTTGACTTCCACCAATATCATTTCCAAGTAAGAAAGTTACACCTGACATTGGGAGTGTCTCAATCAACCCAACCATAACGGAACCATTAGCAAAACCAGACTCTAAATTCACTCTGCACAGAGGGACAGAGAAGTAATTATTCCCTACACCTTGTAAGATTACAGTTTCATCAGAGGAATTAACATTAGAGCCTAGAACACTGGTCAGCATAAGGGATTGGCAAGCACCTGTATCACGATATATTTGAACTGATTTCCTGTCATTACTGTCCAGAGGACTGACAAAACCATCAGACAGGAAATTAGCACATGAACTCTTGAGAGTGTCACCCACGTCACTGCTCAAAAGAGGAGCTCCATCATGAGAATTTAAGTTACCCCTCAAAGCAGGTTCAGTTAACTCAGTTAAAGAATTATGGGAACTCTCAAGGGTGGACACTAGACCAATTGACTGAATATTTAAAGACTCCTTTTTGTTCACATCACGCTGTCTCCTGAAACATTTCTCCGTAGTATGACCAAGCTTACTACAATAAGTACATTTACTTTTCTGAAATCTAGTGGTGAAGCTGGTATTTACTTCCTGAGAAACATCATCTTTATTCTCTTTCCTGTTACCTGTACTCTGAGTAGAGGCAACGTACTTACTCTGAGCTTTCCCTTTTTCTCTAGAATATCTCTTGTGAGTGAGAACATATTCATCAGCTAAAACAGCTGCATCAGACAAATTATCTATTCTTCTCTCATCAAGATATAGGCTTACATCTTTATAAATACACCTTTTGAAGTCCTCCAGCAAAATCATCTGCTTAAATTTACCAAAATCAGAATCCACATTCTTAGAATTTAACCACTGCTCTAACAGATCTTCTTTGATTTTTGCATACTCAACATGGGATTGCTTATCTTGCTTATAAGTTGTCCTAAATTTTACTCTATAGGCTTCAGGAACAAGCTCATAGACCTTAAGAATCAAGCTCTTAACTACATCATAATTATCAGATTGATCCTGAGGCAAAGATGCATAAGTTACTTGAGCTTTACCAGTGAGAACAGTTTGAAGGAGTACTGGCCAATACTCCTTGGGCCAATTAAAACCTGTAGCTACCCTCTCAAACAACTGAAAATACTTTGTTAAATCAGATTCATTAAAAGGAGGGACAAGTTTAACATTTTTAGCCACATCAAAATCATCAGAGCTAGATGATCCAGTTCCACCTTGTTTCATGCGATACTCATGGTCTGCCTGAATCCTAGCAAGTTCAATTTGTGCCTGAGCCTGTACCTGTGCCTCTTGAATACGAGCATTTGCCTGAAATTCAGCCTCCTTAACACAAGCCTCCTTAGCCTGAGACTCAGCCTCCTTAGCATGTGCTTGAAATTCAGCTTCCTTCACACGAGCCTCCTGCAGGGCTAGCTGTAACTTAGCTAATTCAATCTGCGTTTGCTCATTTGGAGGAGTTACATTAAACAAGCTTTCATTAATCATGTCAACAATTTGGTCTTTAGAATGATGAGAGCGAACAGCAATTCCCAATTGTTGAGCAACAAGCTTATTTCATTTTTTGTTCTGTTTTCTACACCACACACTGTTTGCACATTTGACAAAAAATCTTTGGCTTCATCAAGCGTAGTAATAGTAGACATTATGAATAAATCACGGTCACAAAATATCGAGCAGTATCCTTATGATAATATCCTGAATATCCTGATATGAGGTCGCCAAATTTATGTTACGGAAGAGAGAAAGATAATGTACACTTTAAGTGAGAATACTAAAAATCACTACTGTCCCGTAAAGTTCCAGGTTCAAAACAAAAGAGTTAGGTAAAATTACAAGTTAAAGTTTAATGCACAAACTAACAACAAAACATTCAGGACTCATAAAGATAATGTAATGGCAAAAAACAGGTTAAATATATGGTTAACTGCAATAGCCTCTATTAACATGAAATTAGCAAGAGTAAATTTACCTAAGTCAGCCCTGATAAAATGAAAATACACTGGGTAATGCTCAGTTAATGCAAGATAAATTATTACGGATACAATATAGTATTAAAACTGGCTGACAAAATGAATCCTACATAAATTACAAAAAAAACTCACTAGGCCTACAAATCAACACCTTATGCTATACAGTACAAGGAAAAAATGCAATAACAGTTATACTCAAATTACACAGCTGCTAGATGGTTGGAGACTTCCGGAGCACTCACAACAATAACTGTACAGGGGAGGACAGAGGTGTGAACAAAATGAGTAGATCTAAGTGGCAATTAATGTAGAGACTGAGCTCATTATATAGGGGCCGGCAGAGCTTGATACAACTTGTAAGAAGGACGCGCAAATGAAGCCATGGGGACAAAGAGTTGACAATCCCACTCTGAACAACAGAAAGGACGACTTACTCTACTATAACGGTAGAAGGAGGGGACTGAGGCAGAACACGCTCGTGATCAAACAGGCAGCACACTGTACGTTAGAATTACACAAAGGATGATGAAATCATAGGCTATGTAACAGTGTACAGATATATATGCTTGTTTATACTGAACAGCCACAGAGGCATAAGAAAGAGTGAAAGACCAGTATCTGGTAGTACTGATATAACTGGACAGTTCCACTAAGTGGTTACACAAACGTCCATTAACTCATTTCCTGACTCTCAAAAGGGAGAATGTGAAACTGAGGAGAAAGGTGGCTTTCCCTTGCAGCCTATTGGGTACAAGGTTAGATGAGTAACCTTGCCCACTTCATCTATATACTGCCGGCCTTGCACCCTCATACATGTTATTAATAGCAATCGCCAGCTTCAGATTTACCGATCCTTCATAAGCTGTAGTTTCAGCACTCTCCTTGTCTGTCTACTTTGTTTTCTCCAGGCAGTATACAGCATCTTTCACAGCTCTAAATATTTTTTTCCACAATACATCTCCGAGGGAATATGTGGTCTACACACTCTTCCACCTTCCTAAGCCCCCCTTTGTTCTTGTCCTACCATTTCCCCGGTTCTCTTCCTGCCAGTAACCCTCCTGCAATTTATTTTTCCATATAAGGAGACAAATACCTACGCTAACGACTGTCACTCACTCCTTTCTCCTCTCGTACATGAAGCCATTATTTCTTACCTGATTTCCAGGCTTCTGAAACTGTCATTCTCCCCGGACAATTTGCGCATTTTCTTGATCCAAGTTTGAATATATTTGTTCGAGGAAGCGAAGCGAGCGAGAACACTAGATATTATACACAAACGAGCGAAAACACTAGATATTAAACACAAGGTCTTTAGGACTTGATTAAACAGGTACGGTACTAGGGTGTGGACGACTACTCGCGCACAGCACCTAAACTATAGTATTACTATTAAAGGTACAGCGGATCTGCGACGATTGTTGGAAAGTTTATGAAAAGTCCTAGAGGTTGCTAAAGTGACATCTGAAAAATCGCCACCATATTTTAGAAAAACTTACAAGATTATAACTGAGCACCAGAACTGTTATTTTGGACACAAATTACACCTTCAATGGCTCTATGCATATCGCTGGCAAATTTATGAAGTAATAGGTGTAACTTAAGTGACCTTTCTCAAAATTCGCTACCATATTGCCGAAAACAGCCAGAAGGCACCAAATTGAGAAACAAAATGTGTTATCTTAGAAACTGTTATAGCTATAGCATGCCTTTGCACATTGTTGGAAAGCGTATGGAAAGGCAACAGGTGTTACCTACGTATTTTTTTTTCTTTCTTTTTTTTTGTAACCCGCAGACATACTGCTGAAGAGCTCACAAGCGCCAAAATGATCATTAGGGTCCAAAGCCTCTAAGTGAAAGAGTGCATATATTGAATATCAAAGTTTGCGTTATATATATCAGGCAAGTCGGATGGCATTTTTTTTTTTTTTTTTTCACTTTCAAGTGTGGATGCCTATCACTGAACATTTCACTACGCACTTCCCTTGCCTCAGGTGCTTTCTTCATTTTGACTTTGGTCAGTGCTTCACACATTTCTGTTCTACTGATTTCTTCACCCCTTTTTCCTCTATGCTTCTCTCAGCCACTACCCATCGAATAATTATTTCAGGTGAAACAGCTGGCAAGTTTAGTGTGCTGTGTTCACGAATGTTTTTTTGTACTTGAAAGTGTTTTAACAGTAACGTATTAACCTATTACTCCATTTAGTTTCTTGTATCTGATAATGCATCTCTCTCTCTCTCTCTCTCTCTCTTGGTAAAATTGCCTGCCTCCGACCGCAGACTTCGACCAAAGTGCTAGCGAAGCCTCTTGGAATTTACAGTTGACAAAACCATATGTAAAACTAAGGCCTTGTTGTAGATGAAGAGAGGTAAAGCTAATGAAAAGGCAAAGCTAAAAATACACACACACACACACACACACACCACAATTTTGAGTATGGAGCTGCGCGATGGTCAGGCGGTGGGAGGTGCAGTCATTTCGGCGATGTGGAGGCTTCCGCTGCCACCCTCTTGAGTTCCGACGCGCACCAGACGCCCAGGAATATATCGCCAGCAGCTTATTTGTATTCCTCCGCAGCCACCAAGTTCTGCTCGTTAAGTGGTGGAGTCTAAGCACCGACGTCCCTGTCCTACACTCCACCGCACCAGGCTCTCCTTCTGGACCCTCATTTTAATATATATTGCTCCCACAGGGTCACCACAAGTTTGGGCGGCAGAACCGATATTAAATAGACAAAAGACTAAAAACATTCGCCTTAGAGAGGTATATTTGAAATTCAGTGCCAGATGAACACTTAACTTGACGAGTAAAATGTTAGTTAATACAGCCTGATGAATGAAAATGTTAGTAAAAAATTTGATAAACGGAGGAAGAAAACGTGTGTAAAGGAAACAGGGAACCGAGGAAGGCTTGGGAGTCTTGAAAGGTATCGAAGCTGTGCTATGTTGGAGAGAGAGAGAGAGAGAGATTCCTTCATAGTTCGTGCTCATATGGTGAAATCGTTATTATTCACGTTATTTTATGGTACAGTTACACTATTCATATTTGTACCTGGCTGAGTGTGTAAAGTGAAGGGCGAAGAGAGCTTAGAGCAGTGGGGAGAGAGAGAGAGAGAGAGAGAGAGAGAGAGAGAGAGACGAGGAAATGTGGTGGTGTTTTTTACTGGTGTTAGATCTGTAGAGTTTCCATATCAGAGAGAGAGAGAGAGAGAGAAGAGGAAAGGTAGTGTTGTTGTTTACTGGTGTCAGATCTGTAGTTTCCATAGCAACCAGTTAAAGCAGGGCGGAGTCTGTATGCACGCTTTAAATCCAATACTCTGCGTTCAATGCTCTCTTTGTTGGGAGGAAGTGAGCGTGTAGGCTTACCGTAGGAGTGTAAGACTTTAGCAGCATTTATGGACGTGTGAGTGTCCTTTTTCATGTACGAGTATGTAGAGTGCATGTGTGAAGAGTTGTGCCCTTGATCGTGTATGTTTGTGTGTGTGCAAGTGCATGTGCCCATTAAGAAGTCTATGTGTATGTCAATGCGGGTGTTGTGTATTAATGAATGCCAGTCGCGTAGCGAGGAATGAGGACACTGGGAATAGATTATAGTGTGTATGTGTAGTGAGAGAGAGAGAGAGAGAGAGAGAGAGAGAGAGAGAGAGAGAGAGAATGTGGCTTAGGCTGTTCATCTTGAATTCTGTGTCTGGTGGATGAATCCGCATAAAGGTCAGTAACACACACCAGCTAAGTCCTGCATCCAGCATGATCGTACGTTTAACAATAGTAGCATACAAGGAAGTCCTTTTTTGGTTCAGAGAGAGAGAGAGAGAGAGAGAGAGAGAGAGATAATGAATATGGCTTAGACTGTTCGACTTGAATTTTGTGTCTGATGGATTAATCCGCATAAAGGTTGTCAGTAACACACACCAGCAAAGATCTGCGTCCAGCATGATCGTACCTGTAACAATAGCAACATACAGGGTAGTCCTTTCTTGGCTCGTAAATTCGTTCTTCTAAAATAGGATGAGAGGCATTATTTATTTATTGTACTGTAATATTAGCCCCTACGATCCATAGACATCTATTTTTTTTTTTTTCTGGCCAATATTAGATTATTTAATTAGCGTAACAAAAGAACGACCTCCTGAATCTAATAGGGGTAACCTGTGATTCCTACATTTAGCCTCAGTTCACTCAAAGCTACTGTTTTACATAGTATGGATATGGTGAGATATTTTCTAAAATCAGTTAGTAGTACAAAGGTCGCTGCATGACTCCTGAACAGTTAACAGTTGTAACCAAAGTTTACTGAGTATTTTATCTCATTAAGTACGATGACGTCTATTAAATTCTGTTCTTGTCACATCCAAATAATAAGTGATGTTACGATAACTTCCCTCCACTGACAGAGTTAATGAAAACTCTCTAACCTTCTCTACGAGCACTCGAAACTCAGTAAAATTGGTTGTTGTTAGCAAGAGTGTAATAAAAAAGACGCCATTGTATTGACGGGTTATTGAGTGCCTCGCAACACCCCAGCAAATGTTGTTGAAGCCACGGAAAGCTAGGAAGGGTGGGTACTGTATGTGGGGGAGGTGGGGAGGGAGAAGAGGGGAGATGGGGAGGAGGCGATGTGGGGGAGGTGGGGAGGAGTGTAAGTGAATTTTAGAATTCAGAATTTAGACACTTTACTTAGAAAAACAGTTATGCATACATATACTTATACAGGTGTGTGTGTGTGTGTGTGTGTGTGTGTGTGCATATATATATATATATATATATATATATATATATATATATATATATATATATATATATATATATATATATATATTGCATCATCACCTCAAAAAGATGAGGAGCTTGAGCTACTTTTCACCCTGCTCTGAGATATTTTGTTCAGTTACCCGTACATCACACTATAGCAATGTCTGCTTAAGTATTTGTTTGATAGCTTTGCAGTTCAGTATACTTCCAATTTTATCGTTATTAAACGTCGAAATGACTTGTTCGATCACAGAGTTTATAGCAGGGTTTCTAAACTGCGCTATTTTGCGCAGTGAAGAACATAATGTTGCAGGGTGTTGGCTCTGGGTTCATTACGCAGTCTGCAGCATGTTTTATAACTGGGCGTATCCACTCCAAGCCGCCATATATATTTATAGCCTAACCTCAGTCTAGTGTATACGGAATCTTTCCACTTATGTTTCATATTTTCCATGTGTAAAGTGGGTTCTTAGGGCAACATTATAGTAGTGTGACAGTTTCACTACTGGAATGTTGCTGCTCCATTCTGTTTTTCCTCTTGACCTTGTTTTGTTCTTACTATAGTTTTAGTCCGTTTCAAGGTTAGTTGCCATACTGCATCTATGTCCTCATTTTGCGTTGCACTCTTGGCTAATGCATCAGCTCTTTCGTTACCTGGTATTCCATAGGATGTTATCCATGTAAATGAGGTGTTTCTACCAGACTGTTAGAGCTAATGCAAGACAGCTCTACACTGGAAGACTACTGGTACGTCTGCCAGTGCAGGTGCTGTGCTGTTAAGGGACTCCAGAGCTCCTCGGCAGTCTACGAAGAAGCACACGTCTCCTTCACCTCCTGCGATCTCCCTGAGGCCGTATAATATTGCATGTAGTTCTGCCTGAGTGGAAGATACGTTGTTGCTTATTCTGAAATTTATTTTGCTCTGTACACATGCGCTTTGTGCTTTATCTACTATTACGATCCCACATCCTGCTCTGCCACCCTCTCTGACCGAACCATCCCAGTAGACAAGTCAGTGTTTTCACTGTGGAGTTTATTTATTTGATTTTGTACCTGTGTCCTTAACACACCTACAGCATAACATTCCTTCTTTCTCTTTAGTGGGGATATGCTCACCTTTACCTCTTCCTCTTCCCATGATGGAGTCATAGGTGCTTGCGATATCTCCTCACAGAAGTTTTGTACCTCGAATTTGAGTAGGCTCCTCACAAGCTCTTGCACGTAGGGTAGCCGCTCTTGTCTTGCCTCCAGAAAGTTCTGTTTCCGTTACGGAATCCCAGTCCACTTTTTGACTGCATGTGTCTTATTGCAGCCGCCACATTGTCTTCCTGAAGTCTATATTTTATGTTCTGCAAATTTAGTTCGAGTCTTATGGCATCTATCATGGTGTTCTTTGGGCAACTGATTATGATCCTCATTGCGGCATTCTGGATTTTTTTTTTTTCATTTTTTTCCAGCGTTCCTTTACCAAGGCAAGAAAGTCCTGGTCCGATCTGACAGTAGTGAGGGACATCAGTTTTAGTACTGGTACACCTACCCTTGCACCGCAATAGGCCATTGATCACAAGGGTTGCATTCGTGTCTTGCATTGCGTTATTAAGTGATTCATCTCGGCATCTTTCCAGTACCTGACATATATACCTAGGTACTTGTAACTACTCACCCTCTCGATGTTTTTGCCATTAATCACTAATGGAGTGCTTTCAAAGCTAGTATTCCGCTAGACGGCTCCACGATTAGGACAAACACATTCCCAGCGCTGTTTAAAAAGCATATTTTTCTTTGTTAAATACCTACTCTGTTGTGTGAAACTGTGAATCATAGTAATGTCATATACCGTAATATAAATAATACAAATAGAACACGTATATATAACGTAGGGAGAATTGTTTATATTTATCATAAACGGAAATTAAAATATCATTGATGGCAACCCGCCCTTTCAGTGGTCCTATGTTATTTAATTTCTGCTACATTTAGTGCAAGTTTGGTTTAATACATTGTTTGTTCAGACTGTAAATTACGCCTAGTGGATATCTCGACTCATTCAGTCTCTATGTGGGCAGAATTTTAATGTTGATTAAATACTGGGACTCAACATTTTGTTCACTCCCGTCTGCTCTACTGCCCTCTCCTGCTCCTCGGTCCCTCGCGCCAGATAATTTGGTCTTTTTGGATGCAGAGGAGACCTGGCATTGTGGTTCCTGCCACTGTTACAGCACGAGGTTCGAGAAGCGTCCTCGTCTTGATTTTCTCTCCGCATACGTTGGACTCGTGCTTCCTAGCACAGAATCTTCAGCTTGTGTCCTCTTGGCAGCGCCAGGCCCTGTGTCCCCACCTGCTGCAGCGAAGAGAGAATGCTGGTTCTTTGATATGGGACCAGAATCTTCTGTATCCAGCACCCAGAATAAAAACTTGTCTTGGGATGTCCCCTTTCATAAGGGCAATCACTTGGTTCTTCTCCTGTCCCTTGTTCATGTGCTGCTTGGCCCAGATAAACCTGTGGTCGTCCAGGAGGAATTCTGGGTCTAGTATTATGGAATATCTGAACACGATGACCGTGGTGGATCTCTCCCTCTTCTTCGGAACCTGCTGTGTCACTCCCTCAGAACCAGTGGTGGTCAGCATCTCCACTGCCTCCTAACTCCCAGCTGTGATGTAGGGTGTCTGCCTACCTTCCTTAAACAGGACCTTGAGCCATCGATATGCAAGTCCAAGCTTCACTGTCTAGAGTAGTTTTTGGTGGTTAGTTAGGTCAGTGTTGGTGGGGAAGAGAAGCCTCACCCTATTCCATGGGGTGGCCTCATCACTGTCCTGGCAATGCTTTGCTCCTGACGCACGTGGTGTTGTCGGCTGCACTCCAACTGTCTTTCCCGTATCACGTGCTATAGTAACACCTCCCCTACCCCAGACGACATGTTCTTTACCTTTCTGTTATCCCTGTCTTCTTCATTACTCGCTTCCCTCTCGCTGCCACGTGTCATCCTCTTTCTCTTCTCTCTGGCACTGATGACCTCTGTAAACCTGGCATCCATATATATTCCTTCCACGTTGTCACCCAAGGAGGCCTCTCTTGCCTCATTCATGGCTACGGCACTAGCTATTTCAGAAGACGTCGGTTATGTAGCGCATCCGTTCAGTTTCAAATCCGTTGTTAAATTACTGGGTGATGAAGAGCTCTGAGAAGCATGTCTGACAGCCGTGGAAGTAAGAAGGGAAGTCGAGTGAAAGAGGCAGGAGCAGGGTTGCCAGATGCTTCAGTGAGAAAAAGAACAGACTTAAATTAAAAAAAGGATATTTGTCCCCCAAAAGAACAAACCCTACAAACATATATTTATATATATATATATATATATATATATATATATATATATATATATTTTTAATGTGAGGAAAAAGGAACCAAAGGCCATGAGCCCGCAGTAACAGTTCCCTCCAAGAGAAAAACAAAATACAATAGAGAGCCAAATTCAAGATCCAATCATTTTGAGATGCCTGGACACACAGCGTTTGAAAGACTGGAGATCATAGGCAGCAGGAAATACAGACAGAGGGAGACAGTTCCAGAGCTGAACTGTTGCATAAATGAAAGACTGGGAGTAACGGTTAACTCTTGCATTAGAGAGTTGGACAGAAAAGGGATGAGAGTTTGCTGCCAGACGGGTGCTACGCGCCCGTCGTAGAGGTGAAGGAATGCAAGCAGACAGTTCAGAGGAGCAGTGACCATTAAAGTAGCAATAGAAAAGAGATAAAGATGCAACAGTGCGGTGAAGAGACAGAGGTTGAAGGGAGTCAGTAAGAGGAGGAGAGTTAATGAGACGAAAAGCCTTTGACTCCACCCTATTGAGAAGAGCTGTATGTGGGGAGCCTCCCCACACATGAGAGTTGTACTCCACATGGGGGCGGATAAAACCCCTGTATAGAGTCAACAATTGTGCAGGGGTAAAGAAAGAGCGGAGTCGGCTTAGCACACCCAATCTCTTGGATGCAGATTTTACAAGAGATGTAATATGATCTTTCCAAGATAAGTCCCGAGTAAATGAAACCCCAAGCATGTTCAAGGATGATGCAGGATTAAGCTGAATATTATTAAACATTAGTGGGTATACCTGTGGAAGATTTTGTCGGGTTGATAGGTGCAAGAACTGAGTCTTAGATGCATTAAAAACAACCATATTATTTTTACCCCAGTCAGAGATATGAGCCAAGTCAGACATTAGGTGTGCCATAGCCTCATCCCTTGTTTGTTGAAGTAACTGTTGAGATGGGCGTTGTGGGAACCGAATGGAAAGGTGAAGGGTGGAGTCATCAGCGTACGAGTGGATAGGGTTAGATGTGCAGCTTAGAAGATCATTGATGAATAAAAGGAAGAGAGTTGGTGATAGGACAGAGCCCTGAGGAACACCACTGTTGATAGATCTAGGAGAAGAACGATGGCCGTCTACAACAGCGGCTATAGAACGACCAGAAAGGAAGCTAGCGATGAAGGCACAGATAGAAGGATAGAAACCGTAGGAGGGCAGTTTGGAAATTAAAGGTTTATGCCAGACTCGATCGAAAGCCTTTGAGATGTCAAGTGCAATGGCAAAGCTTTCGCCAAAGTCCCAAAAGGAGGATGACCAGGAGTCTGAAAGGTAGGTGAGAAGATCGCCAGTGGAGCGTCCCTGACGGAACCCGTACTGACGATCGGAAAGAAGGTTGTGATAGGAAAGATGCCTTAAAATTTTTCTATTGAGAATTGACTCGAAAACTTTTGAAATACAGGACGTTAAAGCAATTGGACGATAGTTGGAGGGTTGGGAGTGGTCACCCTTCTTTGGGACTGGCTGAATGAGAGCAAACTTCCAGCAAGAAGGAAAGGTACAAGTTGACAGACAAAGGCAAAAGAGTTTGCCTAGGCAGGGTGAAAGCACAGAAGCACAGTTCTTGAGAACAACAGGAGGGACCCCGTCAGGCCCATATGCCTTGTTAGTACTGAGGCCAGTGATGGCAGAAAATACATCAACTGAAGAAATTTTAATGTCAGCCATGAGGAAGTCAGAGGGGGGAAGTGATGGAGGAACAGCACCGGAATCGTCTAAAGTGGAATTGGAGGAGAAAGTCTGTGCGAAGAGATCTGCTTTATCAGTAGAAGAAATAGCTACAGAACCATCAGAGTAGAAAAGAGGAGGGAAGGATGATGAGGTAAAGTTGTTAGAAAGATTTTTGGCAAGGTGCCAGAAGGAGCGGGAAGAATTCGAGTTGGAGAGTTGAGAGCATTTAGTATGGATGAAATTATTTTTAGTAGAGCGAAGAACAGACTTAGCACGATTCCGGGCAGAAACGTAAAGATGATGTGATTCAGGGGTGGGTTGGCTCCGGTACCTTTTGTAGGCCCTCTCCTTGTTGCGGACAGCATTAGAGCAAGCGTGATTAAACCAAGGCTTTCTTGCGTTAGTCAAAGGATATGAGAAAGGAATGTATGCTTCCATGCCCGAGAGAATAACCTCCGTAATGCGCAAGGCACACTCAGATGGCTCCCGGCCATATATATATCTATCTATCTATATACCTAGGCTGCTTCCCCTAAGGAAAGGGAGGTAGCCGAGACAGGACGACACACTCCCCATTTACTCATCCATTCAAACACATTCATTCTCATCTTAGCCCCAAAGGGGAGAACAGACATATCCTCATCGCACCACACCGGACAAGGGTCAACTGCACATTGCAATCAGTGACATCCGCAGCAGGGCCCAACAGCAGAGCTGGTTTACCCCTGCCACATCATAACAGACCCATCCCCTTACCCGCACCTGACCTGACTAGCTGATCAGACCAAATGCAGGAGAATATCCCCTCAGGGCTGCAGCATCACTTATTCATTCACAATTTCTCTCCATTTATTTCTGTCATGCACAGCCACTCTTCCTTGCTCAACAGACATCCCTCTCGCATCCAGCACTCTCTTCACACTGTCCATCCATCCTATTTGTGGTCTTCCTCTCAGCCTCACACCTCTCACATCAGATCTAGTTATCTTTTTCACCAATCGCTCATTATCCATTCTCTCCATATGCCCAAACCATCGGAACACCCTCTGCTCAACTCTACCAGCCATCTCCCGAACAACTCCAGTTCTTCTTTGCACTTCATCATTTCGCACTCGATCCATACGCGTCACTCCACACATACTCCTCAGACACCTCATCTCCATTACATTCAAACTTTTCCTCTCTGCTACACCCATATTCCATGTTTCAGCTGCTTCAGATTCCACTCTCCACCATCAACATTCACCAGACTCAGACCTCCACCTAAAACTCTTGCATTCACCTCCCTTACAACACCATCCATGTAAATATTAAACAACCAAGGCGACATCACACATCCCTGTCGCAGCCCCACTCTCACGGGAAACCAATCACTCACAGCATTTCCCACTCTTACACACTCTCTACTATTTCCATAAAAACTTTTCACCCCTTTTAGTAACCTACCATCAAGTTCATACAATCTTAAAACAGTCCACAAAGCCTCCCTATCAGTTCTATCATACGCTTTCTCTAAATCCATGAATGCCCAAAACACATCCTTGCCTTTCGCTAAATACTTTTCACACACTTGTCTCACAGCAAACACCTGATCCATGCATCCCCTCCCTCTCCTAAAGCCACACTGCTCATCACCAATCATTCCCTCTGTACTCTGTCTAACTCTCATAATTAACACTCTACCATAAACCTTACCTACAACACTCAACAGACTTAGACCCCTAAAGCTAGTACATTCATAGTTATCATCCTTGCCTTTATACAACGGGACCACACAAGCACTTGCCCAGTCAATTGGCACCATACCTTTCACAAAGCACACATTCAACAATCTTACTAACCAGTCAACAATAGTCACTCCACCACCCATCAGGCATTCCACAGAACACCCATCCATACCTGCAGCTTTCCCTGTTTTCATCTCCTTTACTGCCTTCTCCACTTCCTTCGTGATCAAAGAATCATTCAACTGTCCCAACACATTTATTCCTTTCACCCTTCCATCCGCCATAATCTCAACCACCCTTTCCTCCTCTACATTTAACAATTTTTCAAAATACTCAGCCCATCTCTTCCTTACTGCATCCATCTCAATTAGCATCCTTCCATCCTCTGCTTTTACTCGTTCTTTCTTCCCAGACTCTCCCTTTCGCACCCGTTTCACCTCCTTCCAAAACATTTTCTTATTCTGTTGAAAATTCTCTGTCAGCCACCTACCCCACCTCTCATCTGCTGCCACTTTAGCATCACACACAGCCCTTCTTGCCCTATTCCGCTTTTCCTTATACCTTTCATATGACATCTCATCCTTCCTCTGCAGCCACACTTCATATGCACGTCTCTTTTCAGCCACAGCCATACTTACTTCGTCGCACCACCTTTCACTTCCTTTTCTCTCTCTCTCTCTTTATATATATATATATATATATATATATATATATATATATATAGATAGATAGATAGATTAGATAGATAGATAGATATATAAAGAGAGAGAGAGAGTGTTAACGTACCATTTTGTGTGGATTTTTACAATTCATTGGAGATAATTTCTTCAAGGGAGTTGTCTTCATTTTCCTCTCTGGTCTGGCTATTATTATCACTGCTCCAACTGCTTCTAGCATACACTACTATAATAATAAACTCTGCAAACTACCTCCTGACTGAAATTTCACAAACGTAAGTAATAAAGACAGTTAGTGTGTGTGCCCATCAAGTCCATCCTAACCACCAAACTCACTAGTACTAATACCCTCCTAGTCCCCAGTCTTTATCTCCCCATCACTGTCGAACGAGCATACAGTATACTGGATCTGATCGAGCCTCGAACCCGACTCACTCACTCACTCATCAATTAATATTTTATGTATATACTGTATGTATTTAGGGTAAATGGTGCGGGGAAGTACAGAAAGACTGAAAAAAGGACAGAAAAGGACATATTCAGGGTGTCCTTTTTTACTTAAAAAGGTCAACTGATCTCAAAAAGGGCAGAGTGTCACCCTGGGCGGGAGGAGGAAGTAGGGGCGGCGGTGGGGAGGGGATGAAGTGGGAGAAAGGAGTGGGGGGAGAGGTGAGGGTGATCACTGCAGAGGCTGTGTTCATAAACTTTCTTGTGCCTATGACCTGTGTTCTCGTCGGCTAAGGAGTCTTCTTCGCACCTCTTCCTCAACGATTTAGTTTTGGATCCGACTGGTAATATAATGTTGTACCTTACACAGAGTATGACGATCTTAGTATGATTTAAGCAACACAGAAGATGATAGTAACCAATAATAGGCAGACTTAATCGCTTAGGAAGAGGTGTTAGGGAACTTCCATAATCGGCGAGAATGCGGGCCTGTTATGTGCGATACTGATTGTTTGTACTTTTGATTTCACTTACACAACTACCAAGCACTTCACAGCCAAATAGAGTGGACATAGTAAATAATAAGACAAAACAAAGTCTATATATGTCTGTTTATAGCCAGACATCTTAATCCCGAAAGAGGTGGCCATAACCTAGACGCCTCTGTGTTATTTTGTCCTCCATCATCAGGCTGCTCTATCTCCATCTCACATCCCCCTCACTCATATACCTCTTCACTCCATCCCTCCAAATTCTCATCCTCGATCTTCTGCTACCCCTCTCCTCCACCTTATACCTCTTCACTCCATCCCTTCATCTCATCCTTGATCTCCTCCTTCCCTTCCCCCTCCACCTTATACTTCTTCACTCCATCCCTCCATCTCATCCTCGATCCCCTCCTTCTTCTCCCCCTCCACCTTAGTTACATACACTCTCCTAGTCAGTCTCTCATTCACCACCACCTGCACTTGACCAAACCATCTCAAGGTACTTCGTATGCTTTCCAGCACATCCACATCAACACCACAACGCTCCTTCACTTCATCATTTGTGTCTGTCACTACACAACTCCATAAAACAAAAGGATTCTAATTTAAATTAATACCGTGTAGAAATGTGTTGCTGGTCGATAGTGGCCACTGTCATCTACTCACTTGATGTGCTGCCTACATCTTCCTTCTCGTTTATCATTCTTTTTCTGTCTGCTCCTCTCTCTTCCTATTTCTCCCATCTTTCCTGTTACTTTTCACTACACTTTTTCTTCCATTTCAGGTGGCATTACGTTGAGTGACAAGCCTATTAGTTTCCTGTAAACCAGGAAACCATTTACAACGCTTGGTGGTAACCATATAACCAACCAATATATGTTCCCTACGTGTCAGCAAGTGGCCTAGGGGAGGGTTAGTGCCTCTCCCCGTAAAACAACTATAGCCACCCCTTACGGGATTATGGCGTCTGGCTATAGATCGACAGATAGAAATGTGTATAGTAGATGTTTGTCAAGATCCTTATGGGTACGGCTCATATATCCGAATCTGACAACGCGAGAATGTAATTGTTGATTTTTTGTTACCTAACCTGCTATAAGAGTAGGCTACTCGATGAACACTGGACTGGTTTGAGGTGAAATTCCCCTAGTAATATGACATAGTTGTTTCTTGAAGCAATATCATTGTTTTTAGTGTGTGTGTGTGTGTTCACCGGGTCGGTCAGGATCACTTGATGGTCGTGATCGTCAGCTTTTACCCTCCCGGAAGGGAGCTGAGAGCTCATATAGTCCGATCTAAGGGCAAGGCTGTGACCTTCACACACGCACACACCCGTCCCCTTGCTCAAGGGGGACAGTAACCACCCACTTCGTCAGTGAAACTTTTCGCAACCTGAGCGAGGCGCGAACTCCCGTCCACCAGTTGGCAAGCGAGAGCGTTACCACTGCACCAGCGAGCGGTGTGTGTGTGTGTGTGTGTGTGTGTGTGTGTGTGTGTGTGTGTGTGTGTGTGTGTGTGTGTGTGTGTGTGTGTGTGTGTGTGTGTGTGTGTGTGTGTGTGTGTGTGTGTGTGTGTGTGTGTGTGTGTGTGCGCGTAGAGTATAGGATGAATAAACAGGTAGACAGATAGGTAGGGGGAGGTGGTGACCGAAGAGGTCGAGACCCGACCTGCAGTCCCAAGAGACGCGGATGCGAAACCCGGCCGGGGCAGGGAACAGTTAAAACACACTTTAATGATCTACCAGAAAACCTGCCGACATGTAATAATACCCCCGCCAATACCGATACACCAGTCCTGTATGAGACAGCCCTACCATGTATTCAGTATAGATGGTGGGTGTTAGCTCCAAAGTGGTGGTATGTGGAGGTGTACAGTACGTAAGAGGAATGGGTTGTAAAGTCTATGCCCAGAATTGGACACATATATAAAAAGATAGACAACAAGATAAACAGATAGAAATAAAAAGATAGACAACAAGATAAACAGATAGAAATAAAAAGATAGACAACAAGATAAACAGATAGAAATAAAAAGATAGACAACAAGATAGACAGACAGATAGTACAAACTGAGGCATATCAGGGTTCATGAGTACCGGTAGCTATTTTTACTAGACACATGGGCAAGGCAACAGAGCATAACAAAGATATATATCAACTGATCTGATAGTAAAGCTTAGGTCTAGTGAGTATGTGGGACTGAATGAGTGTGGGAGAGACGCCGCCTCATCATCTGCATCATCCTGCTTGAGCCTTGATTAGATTAACGCATCGCTTTACCGCCAGAACTGTGTGTGTGTGTGTGTGTGTGTGTTTGTGTGTGTGTGTGTGTGTGTTTGTGTGTGTGTGTGTGTGTGTGTGTGTGTGTGTGTGTGTGTGTGTGTGTGTGTGTGATTTTTTTTTATTATTTGTGTAACTATTCACATCAACACTTGATTTTGTATGATCCTCTCCCCGTAGTTTTGATAACTATTCAGTGTACTTTAGCTGAACGATGATAAGATCAGGTTAATAGGCTGCCTGATTATATTCACGAGTACATATTTATTTATTTATTTATTTATTATAATCACACCTCTTACGCGCATTAGAAAAAAAAATATTGTTACGTCCCAATCCCCACACTGCCACAGGCTCCAACAGCAGTAGTTCAGTATAGGAAGGACGTTGCCCAGTGAGTTGTTCTTCCTATGGTCAGCCTTTAGGCGTGAGTACACAAGATCAGCTGAGACGAAAATAAACACTGGCTCCTAAGAGTTCACTGTCTTTATTTTCCAAATAATTCCATTTAATGCTTTCCACTTCACTGTTCTCACAAGCACTGGAGCTCTACATACTTAACTAACTGCTATTACACTTAATGCTTAACAACACTTCACAGTTATTACACTTAATGCTTGACACTTCACTGTTTTCTCAAGTACCAGTGATATACAAAATCCAGTAACCCGTCACTGTTTGCCACTGTTTTCGCAAGTACCTAATATATACAGTCTTCACTGACACTGACACTGCACTTCACTCAAACTGACTTGACAACCGACTAAACTTGTAATAACCTCTACCCCATCTTATATAAGCTTGCATTATTCTAGAAAGACCTACTTCTCAAACATTCTCGGACGTGCTGGCTTGTACTTGCCCCTAACAATAGTTAGCAACTAGGAGACTTCAAAACAGGCTAGAGTTGTCTCACATTACATAACACTCTAAATCATCAACCATACGAACTTAAACTAAATAATTTAACAAGCAATGACTTAAATAAAACATTATAAAGAAAAAGAGCACAAAAATTAATGTACAGCATACGAAACAACTACGTTCACAAGCAGCAGGCAAACTGGCAACTCTGACTCGTACCGATGCCGGAACTTAAGGTACGAGAAACGTCTCGAAGATACGAGACTACCTAACTGGCAAATCCCCTTTCATAACACTACCCCCTCCCTAGTTCTTTGTCGTCCCGACAAAACTACACAGTATATACAAACATAAACCCTAATCCTAACGAAACATCCAACTGTACACAAAATAATCTTTCAACTTATCAGGTCTTCTATGGCGCTTCTGACGATGTCCTTTTTCCTCCACACAGTCCACTCCTCCTGGAAGGTCTTGGTCCTCTTCTTGACACAGCACACAGTACAGGTCCGACACCACTCTTCAACATCCTGCCGCATGCCAATCCAGTAGAACTTGTGTCGCAGCTGGCTTAGAATTGTCTTCACTCCCAGGTGCCCACTAGTGATCTGGTTATGGGACTCATCCAAGAGCTCAGACCTCATCTTCAGAACCACCAGTTGCCAACACTCCCTGAGGACATTGGGCGTCTCCCACTGACGCTCCAGTAGTCCGTTGCAATGAAGAAGGTCCCACTGACTCCAGCAGCTCCCGGTCGCAGGGCCCAACCTGGAAACTCCTCATGATGGTCACACTGCACTCTGGTGCAGCCACTCCAGCACCAGTTGCAAATCTGCACCCTCCATCTGCATCCTTCCCAGGTCTTCTCCGTCCGATGCCAGCCCTGTCACTACAGTACAGCAGCATTTCTTCCTACGATTCCCATTCCTACTATGCTGCATGTCGTCTGTCCTTCTGTCTTCTCGCACATCATTTATCAAGGTTATCTTGCATTTCTTCAGTGGTGGGTCTTCTGCAGCCTTCTTATCATCCCAACCATTCTGATCCGCAAGTAACTCAAACTTTTGACGGTAAGCTTCCCAAGATACTCTACCATCACTTTCATGAGGTTCCTTCTTAACTGGATCCCCAGTATAGCCATGCACTCCACTTGTTTGGGGCCTAAAAACTGGGACATCATAATTACGTCCAGGACTTGAACCTCCAACATTCTGATTATTCATCCCTGGAATGCCATCTTCCAATGCCCGGGATCCGCCAAGATTAACCATACACTGTCCACTCCTTTCATATTCTCTCTGTACACTAACATGAGGCTTAGCAGTGCAGTATTTCTCTACTGCCTCCATATTCTCACTAATTATCTTCTTATGATCGACTACATGCTTCAGCAGGCTATCTACATGCTGTCTGCACTCTATCACAATTCCCTCACTAATCTTTAGCTGGTTTTCTACATGCTGTCTGCACTCTATCACAATTCCCTCACTAATCTTTAGCTGGTTGTCTACATGCTGTTTGCACTCCATCACTATTTCCTCACTAACTGTCTTGAGCTGTTCGTCTACATGCTGTTTGCACTGTCACTATTTCCACACAAATTGTCTTCAACTGTTCGTCTACATGCTGTTTACACTCTCACATTATTGCTTACCTCACACTTCTGCTGCTCTAGCTTGGCATCTACTTTCTCTTTAAGCTGTTGCTGTTCTTCCTTGATTTCCCCCATGAATGCATCTAGCTATCCTTGCATCCTCGGTTGTACCCTCTGTTGCTCCTCTGATGCCTCCTGAAGTTGCTCATATCGTTCTTTTTGTTCCTCTTGTTGTGCCTTTAGTAGTTCACTATTTGCTTTCAGTAGTTCACCTCGTGCCTGTATTAGTTCTTTGAGTTCTTTATAATGTGCCTGTGATTGTTATTCGAGTTCTTCATAATGTGCCTGCAGTAGCTCCATAATTGATGCCAGGGAAATTTCCTCTTCCCGCTCAGCTCGAGATCTTGTCTTCACACCTTCTGCTTCCATGTCGAAGGTTAGACTCACTGTAGCCCTAAATAATCCCACTCTTGACACCAGTGTTACATCCCAATCCCCACACTGCCACAGGCTCCAACAGCAGTAGTTCAGTATAGGAAGGACGTTGCCTAGTGAGTTGTTCTTCCTATGGTCAGCCTTTAGGCGTGAGTACACAAGATCAGTTGAGGCGAAAATAAACACTGGCTCCTAAGAGTTCACTGTCGTTATTTTCCAAATAATTCCACTTAATGCTTTCCACTTCACTGTTCTCACAAGCACTGGAGCTCTACATACTTAACTAACTGCTATTACACTTAATGCTTAACAACACTTCACAGTTATTACACTTAATGCTTGACAAGTTGACATTTCACTGTTTTCTCAAGTACCAATGATAAACAAACTTCAATAACCCGTCACTGCCACTGTTTTCACAAGTACCAAAAATATACAGTCTTCACTGACACTGACACTGCACTTCTCTCAAACTGACTTGACAACCGACTAAACTTGTAATAATCTCTACCCCATCTTATATAAGCTTGCATTATTCTAGAAAGACCTACTTCTCAAACATTCTCGGACATGCTGGCTTGTACTTGCCCCTAACAACAGTTAGCAACTAGGAGACATCAAAACATGCTAGAGTTGTCTCACATTACATAACACTGTAAATCATTAACCAAACGAACTTAAACTACATAATTTAACAAGCAATTACTAAATAAAACATTATAAAGAATAAGAGCACAAAAATTAATGTACAACTTACGAAACAACTACGCTTACAAAACAGCAGGCAAACTGGCAACTCTGACTCGTACTGATGCCGGAACTTATGGTACGAGAAATGTCTCGAAGGTACGAGACTACCTAACTGGCAAATCTCCTTTCATAACAATATGTCATAGCCGTTACTATACTATCATACATATTCACAGGGTATGTTAGACTGAGCCATAATATTCGACTTGAACTCAAGATATTTCGGTATACATCCAAATTATTAATACTTGTGGACCACACATCGTGACTTTGCTGCTCTAGTTCTGCCGATATTGCCTCCCTATGGGTGTACTGACTATAAACTGTGAGTTTTAAATTAACTGTGCTGTTGTAATATGAACTGCTTCATGATGTGGAAAATTATACAAATAGGATATCCGACTGTAACGGTATCTTGACAACAGCCAGGTACAATTAGACCAGTAAGATTGAAAAAACGGTAGAAACGTTTCATTCGGACACAGCTTCTCTGCATCTAGGCGTGTTTTTAATATACCAGTACATTAGTCAGCCACTCTGTTTTATTCGTGAACAGTGTAATTAATTTGTAACGAATTTTTGTTTAAATTACCCTTATATATATATATATATATATATATATATATATATATATATATATATATATATATATATATATATATATATATATATATATATACTCTCAAAGACCGCCTTTGACGGCCTTTTCGTTCAGTGTCAATAGGCCAGAAATGAGTCATAACTCGGGAAGCGGTGGCGCGATTGGACACGATTTTGTTTTATTCTTCAAGTTAGAGCATTTTAACAGTACCTAGCTATAATAAAAATAGCACATCCTTGCGAAGTTTTGGGTGTGTTTAAGTTATTTCAGTGGCCACAAAGAAAGCGATCCGCTTAAAGGCAGCCGAAGCCGGTCGATGTCAAAAGGCCTGGAATGAGTCATAACTCGGGAACTGGTGGCCCGATTGACTGGAAATTGTTTTTATTCTTCAAGTTAAAATATTTTAGCAGTACCTTGCTCTAACAAAATTTGTACTACAGTGTGCCCTTTGATAGCACTTCTGGGGGGAAAAGTCAGTTTTTGGCACGTACACTGGAAGAAGTTACTGATAACACATCGTCATGTCAGTTTGCGGAACTAGAATAATTGTTTAAATTAGGTGATTACTCGTATGTCACCATTTCAAGAGCATGCAAAGTATTTCATCATGCATTTGGTCAGGCACAAATGAGCAAGGTTGTCGGTGAAATGGTGAGATTTAGCTGATACTGAGACTGGAGACATACACTTAGAAACTAATTTCATAGAGGCAATATTAACAGATGACAAACGCAAGGACGGGTGAGAATTACTGTGTTCCATTACAGTCCGTGTACTTCTTATCCAGCTGTGAGTGCCACCTATTTAACATTGATTCTCCACTCACTTCCAACTTCTGGCTATAAAGTACGACTAATAAGAGTAACACGGAGATGGATGTTACCTTGGAGGTTTTTGTACAAGACATGTACCACGTGAAGGATACCTCTAATGTAGGACGAATGTACAGATAACATACAGTATTGACACAGGTATATGATGTAGGAAAGATGGATGTTTGTCTGTTGGACCTACATACACAGCAGGTATTAACTCAGAGGCCGTGAAATGTGAGTGTGTGTGTGGGGGGGGTTAGGGTAAGTAGCTGGTGCCTCGATAACTGTGTCACTTGGCTGGTTTAGGAGGCACATGAGGTGAACTTGAATGGGTGCTTCCCGTCAGTGGTGAGAACAGATTGGTTCCACAGTAGATGGTCTGGGTGCAGAAGATAATACCATAACTGACTGCAGACAAGTACAACGAGGATAATCCGGTCCTACAAAATCTTCATGACCGTCAATCCACAATTATCACGCCGACTGCAACAACTTGGTGGACTGCAGCCACTTTAGGTGTGTGGGTGTGGGTGTGTAGGTGTGGGTGTGTGGGTGTGTGGGTGTTTCATGCAGACATCTTGAAGTGGAGGTAAGTGGTTTTCAGCCGGTAAGTTTTCTGTGTGCTAGTTCTGAGCCTACCCAACAAGTACATTCGTCACCGGGATGGCCTACATCGCTCCTTGAAATTGTCCCAGTGAGGGTAAAAATATGGGGGTGGCAAGCAAAGAAATGGATGGGATGGGCTGAAATTTTGATGGACAGTGGAGTTTGGGCAGGAAAGTATGTCCAGCTAATATAGATGTTGCTGGATTATTGTTTTGAGAGTGATGAAAGTATATTTCAAAATATTCTCTAGAAATGAAGGTGTCGGGGGATAAATACATTGATGTAGAGAGCAAAGAAATGGATGGGATGATTTGGAATTGTGGTGGGGTGGGGAGGGGTTATGAGAGGTACCCAGTGAGAATGGACGTTGTGTTACTAATGATTTAAGTGCAATGATGGTTTGTTATAAAGTTTTCTCCAGCAAGAACAAGAAAACCTTGCGTAGCTCTCGTATGCTTCACATCTTTGCAGTGCAGAAAAAAAAAAGGCTTAGGTTATTACCTGTCGACTGCAGGAGGATCATTAACACATACATTCAGTCTCTGCAGAGTCCCAGTCTTCCACCAGACTACGACACGCAACCGTCGAACCAGAACCGTTTCGGTTTTAGGTACGAACAAACTAGGGTACCGAAGACCATACCCAGTGGTTTCATGACAGACTTGAGGTTTAATTTGAGATTTCTCGGCGTGGACAGAGTATGCGTCCAATAATATCAGCACCACTCCATATCTGCCATCTCACTGTCTGCAGAATCAACCTTTTCTGCTGCACACCCGCATCAAACTTTGTACAATTCTGTCGAAGAAGGATGTACGTGTTGAGAAGAAAACAGAAATTTCACAGGTGAAGGAGGGTGAAGCGAGTTCCCCAGAGGCCCTATGTCACAATGATTTCCTGCATTGCTGCCTATTACTGATATGCAAGAGTAGATGATTGTGACAGGCAGTTGACAAAAATACTGGAGTTGTCTCAGTTGTTGTTACTGAAGCATGGTGCATGGTTTGGTAGCGCCTTTGAGGGAGAATGAGGCTTTATGGCAAATTTTCATATCTTAAAAATGTATGTTTTGTCTTCTTTCTGATATGTTCGGATCTTGGGTCCAGCGGTTCATTTTGCCACGACCTTGTGGCTCGGATTTATAAATATATGTATATATTTTTGTAAGTATGCAAACTTTCAGTGTGTGTCACAGGGCGGCCAAGAATTTGTTGGGCTGCCCCTTATTAAGCTGAATGGTTAGTCTGGCAGTTGCATAATGATGGAGATGGCACTGAAGATGGCTTGAGTCCTAAATATGATAGGTTTGCTGAGGAGTGTACTGCACATGGTGGGGCAGTCTTCATTTATTGTTGTCTTTTCAATGGGATTGTTACTCGAATGTGACCTTGACGTGAGGGAATCGTTGCAGGGCTCTGGCAGCAGTGGCGGATATTTCATGCAAAAAGTTGAAGCGGGGAATGAGCATGCCATTCCAATCTCTGACTTCACAGAGTTGTATCCAGATTTTTGCCTAGGGGAGGACATTGCTTGGTTGCGGCGGAGGGGTGAGAACACAGTAACCCGTCCCCCCTTCCCTCCATGCAGTGTGGGAGAGCATATAAATCTTCAGATCTAGGTTACTATCGCTAACCCTCATGCAACTGTATAAGAAAGAAGGTCTTGATTACGAATTATTATTGCACATTTATAGCAGAATATCTTTAATTCACTGGGGGAATGGGGAGGGCGTTCATTCCCTTGATCCCACTGGCACGAGTCTGAACTTCGTTGAATTCGTTCTCAAGGTGCACCCCTTTGGAAAGGAACAGAGCATATCTGTACTGTATGGAATGTCGCACTGTTTAAATTTTTTCCCTGGTACAGAACTGTATTATCTCTATCAGTGTTAGTCCATTTTAAATCCACTCTTGAAACGGACCTTCTCCTCGGAGGGAGAATGATAGCCAGAAGTGACCCTTCATCATGCTGGTGAAATACATATAGGAAAGGGGTGTCTATAGGAAAAGTGGCGTGCAAATATGTACGTCATCGATAGAACCAATAGAGTGCGAAGGTTTGTAAACATATGAAAGCTCATATCACCACCACCCACTTACGTCCGCCAAGGCGAGTTCAAATCCTAGACCCCGGGGCACACGCATCACAAGATGAGTACGCTAGCCACTGAACCACCATATGTCCATTAATCAGCAAACCATGGATTTACCAGTAAGTTACCTACAACACATTTTTTGGGAAAGCAGTTATCTCTTTTGAAAGATATAATATCTACCGCGTGGTTGACTGGAGGATCAAACTGGGTAAGAGCCAGAATTAATTCTTCCCCCTCCCGGCAAAGTACACATAAGGAAAGGTTTTATGTAATGAAAGCAGTACCGGTACATATAAAAGTCGAAGTGTTGCAGTGGCCTTGTGTGTTTCGTACTGTATGTGTCATCATACGAATTAATGGTGTAAACATAGGCTTTACAAACATATGAAAGGATATACTGTCAGCAGACACTTTAGCTATTCGCTAAGAAGCCGTGGACTAAGAGTACTGCACACACACAGCGGGACACGTTGCCACTGAATCACCCCTCTTAACAGCCGTCAGATACTATTCCATCAGTAAGATTACACGATAGATAATTTATATGCGAATGATGAGCTGAAATTCAACGTATTTCTTACCGACAACTGCTTGGAATTAAAAATAGGAGTCTTATTGCAGAACAAAGTTATGGTGATGTGTGGTCTTCATGCATTGGAGACAACGGAACATAATGAACGAAGATGGAAAGGAAATGTAAAGTACAAAAGGCGGCAAGATAAGACATATCATCTCTTATTTATAATTTACTCTTGTTGACTTTTTTTTTTTTTTGAATCAAGATTGCAGTTATAAGACATAGCTATTACACAGTAACTTTATCCGTTTCACAGATTATTACCAGCAAGCCATCCTCCAATATGTCAACAGATTCCGGTTTGTCCTGTTACATTCACGCCTTTCACTCCCCCTGCGTGTTCAGGCCTCTGCGATTTAGAATTTCTCATACCATATTCTCACCTCCATCTTGGCTTCCTCTTTCCTTTCACTCCCTTCAGTTCCGATTTGCATGTCCTCTTTATCAGTCTCTCGTCACACATTCTTTTCATGTGTCCATACCACTTTAACGCACCCTGATCTGCCCTTTCCTCATTGTCATAGTCTACAACCAGCTCGCCCCTTGTAGGCTTAGAACACTTTATTTCCAGTACTTACAATCGCTTTTGATTCCGAGGATTTAAGGCCCATGCCATGCATCCATACAGTACATCCGACGCCACTGTGCTTCCGTGCATAACTACAGTATATTCACCCAGACATACTGATTCCCTCCCCTTCCAAAGATTCTTCAAGGCATTTAGATTAATCCTTTTGCATCTTCTATCCTGTGGCTGCTTCAAGTACTTGAGTTCTATCATCTGGCTTGCCACAAACATTCCATATTTTCCAAACCTTCCCGAATTAGGCTCTTCTCAAATCGTTTTGTTCTGTCTCCCTGCCGATACTAATCACTACCAGGCTTTTACAACTTTCCAGATTCAGACACTAAATGTAAAATTTTACCATGTAAACCTGCAACCAAAACCGTGCCATGCTCAAAACAGCTGGTATCCTTGGCCTCTCCCAGCTACTCCCCCCATTAACCGTAGGTCAAGAGCAGAATGAACAGCCAGGTCACATCCCACAACCCTGAATGAGCCCCACTTTTACCTAGCCATTCACTTTCAATTTCCAAACATGCAGTGTCCTCCATCTTGTATAAGTATGTGGTTCTGTCCCTTGCTTCTCTCCTTCTGTCTCCAACTTTGCTTCTGGCATTGTGTTTCCTCTCCCTGTGCAAGATAATTCGACCAGGTTTCTCATATTGCATCTCTTCACCCCATGCGAGGTATATCTCACCAGCTTCAATACATCACAGCAGTCCTCCTCTTCCTGTGACCCTAGCTAGAAGGGTTAAGTCCCAACCCTTTTGCTTTTACCGTCAAGCATCATGTATTATGAGAGCGATGCAGTCTTACTTTCTTGATGCTAGGGAAAACTTTGACATTATATTAACGTCACAGCCATTACGGAAAACTTTGAACATCCATCTTAACAGGGTATCAGTATATCATTTTTGCCCTGCATCATCACCCACCACTATCCCAGCATATCCCTGGCACAACTCACCATACACTGCGCGTTTTCTACCCCCTCCTCCCCACCATTGTCTTCGCCCATCCACCAGGATTTTTTATTTATTTATTTATTTATTTATTTTTATCCCCAACTCTGACATACACCTCACCGACAAACCTGAGAGAACAACACCCATTCTTGCAGGGCATATCTCCCCTTGACATGCCCAATCATCCACCAGTCTCCCAACCCATCTCGCCCACTCCTCTCAACCCACCCCACTCATATTATTTCTGATGTGGGTGGATATGATGAAAACGGTTGCCTCTATTGCCAGCCAACTACAACACCCATATTCACCATCGTACCTACCCCACCCTACATCACATTAGTCCATCCCGCCCACTCATCGTTAGGCCTACCCATCTCACCCAGTCCTGATAGGCCTGAATTAACTACATTGAAAACCATTCCACTGATAAGGCTGATTTTTGGCATGCTTCCCGCTTAGTCAACTGCACCCATCTCGCCCACTTCTGCTCTAATATGATTAATACGACAAAAATTATTGTTGTGACTGCTGGTTGACGCACAGTGCCCATAGTAACAGGGCAGGCTTATACTGTAAAGTACTTACCCTGTCGTTTCCATCCACCTAACATATCCTTGCCCATCCCACCTCGCCCTGAAAGACTTGAACGGACATATCTCTAAAACCGTTACGACCATAGTTTTTTTTTTTTTTTCCCCACACGCCATCATGGGTATGACCTAAAGCAACATGCGTTGAGCTGAGTTGATCAAATGATTCTCAAGGACCTGGAATGACTTAATACCGTATATCTTGAATCCATAATTTAATCAGAGTGATCTGAAAGGTCCTACAGGGAGCTGGATTGACTGAAATAGCCTTAATTGATTTGCCTGATCTGAAAGCAGTGATGAGAAATAGGGAGGTGAGTAGGGAAGTTAAGAAGTCATTGCATGATAGTATTGTGATCCCTACCCTGACGTATGGAAGCGAGGCGTGAACCTTGCAAGAGGGGAACAAGTCAAGAGTGAGAGCAGTGGAAATGAGGTACTTGACAGTAGCATGTGGAGTGACATGGAGGGACAGGTTGACGAATGAAGAAGTGAAGGAACGTTGTGGGGTGGATGTGGATGAGAAGATTAGGAGAAATACACTGAGGTGGTTTGGACATGTGGAGAGAATGCAGAATGAAAGACTGACTAAGAGGGTATATGTAGGTGAGGTGGAGGGAGGGAGAGGGAGGGGTAGACCGAGGATAAGGTGGAGGGATGGAGCTGAGAGGTATATGAGGGAGGGGGAAGTGAGTTGGAGGAGGGTAGTCAAATGGTAGGTGCCAGAGCGACCTGGAGGCGTTTTGTCTGCGGCCACCCTTTGCGGATAGGGAGTCGGGCTATAGATAGATAGTATAGATTTACCTGGGTTTGAACATGAACAGGAGAAATAAGAAATACTAGAGTGGATGGACCTGAAGTTACTTGTATAAGCATAACTGAATTATCCTGACTTGAATGGATCAGAATTTTAATATGACTGCGCCCGACATGAGGTAAAAGCCCTGAATGGGTCTGACTGGAACGAATTGACCCTGAACTCTGTGCTTGCTTCAATGTAAAGAAAACGAGCGAATCTGGAGTTCCCTAGACTGACCTGAAACATCACCGAGTCAAATGTGAAGAACTTACTAGATATAATAAGTCTGACTGCACCTAACTGCCCTTGAATAGCCCTGAACTGGTTTGCATTGCCGTGACTGTGCTGGAATAGCTTTGCCGTTCACGAATGAACATTAAATGGCCAGACGGGTCCATAATTGACCATAGCCCTTTCAGTCTGGCGACGTGTTTTGATATTTTAATCATCCTATTTCAGGCGATTTTATTCAACTTAGGGAAGTGAGGTTCTGAAGGGGTTAATAGCGACAGTTTTTATTCCCGTTACTATAAAGGGTCTGAAAATGTCAATAAAATCGTCTGGAGGTGGTAAAAATAAAACAACGTCATCTGAGTGAAGGATGCAATAGTACTGAATTGACTGAAATGCTCTGCATTGGCTGAACTGGATGTGAAGGGCGTGCATAAGCCTGATTGTACTGTACCTTAAAGTCTTGAACTGGCCATACTGAACCATTGGACTTAACTGGCAGAAATGGACCTGAATTGCTATGACTGACTGAAATTACGTAACAGACTGGATATACCGTACTTCCAACAGCATCTGGAGTACTCTGATTGGACTTAAGAGGAAGTGGATGGATTGAATGAATTTTTATTAATGCTATATTTTTTCACAATTTTTAGGATTATGTGCCGTAGGTAGACAGGGAAAGCAGTTCAGAATGGGTAGAGTTGGAATAGACCTACTGAAGGTATTGTTGAGCTGTGTGAGCTTAGTCAAGAATATTTTGAGTATGTATAAACTATGTATTGATCATCTGATGTGACTTGGTTCTGCAGATGACACGGTACAAACAGCAGATGGACGTGGATGATGACAGCAGCTCCATCGGCTCGGCGCGCACTGAGGAGCTCCCGTCAGGCACAACCACGGTCCACTATCACATGGTAAGCTATCACAGCAGTGCTGTCTGTCAGTGGACATCATTTAACACCAGCCTATATCAGCTTACAGTTTCGAAATAGAACTGTCAACAGTACCGTAAGTGAATGTCAGACGCCTGTTCTTTGTGCGTTTTTTTTTTTTTCATCTTCTTTGCATATCATTACTACGCCCAGTGACTGTAACTTTGAACACTCTTCTCATACATGTTGCTCGTTTTTTCTCGAACGCTAGTAATTATTATCTTGTGAAGAATGAGCAATAATTAAACTTGAATGCACTCAAAGAGCGCATACCTCCACCGTCGCTAATAATATTTATGATTACTGCTGTAATTGCTCTTTCATAGCAGATAAGTACTTTTACGGTCTCAGATAATCAGTTCATTCTATGGTCTTCGTCTGCCCTGTTACAGAATCTCAGAGTGCCCATACCTCCGTCTATCTGTCTTTAGCCTGACGCCCTAATCCCGCAGAGGGTGGCTGTAGACAAAAAACCTCCAAGTCGCTCTATCACCCACCATCTGACTGCCGTCCCCCAACGTACTCCCCCTTCCCTCATATACCTCTCAACGCCATCCCTCCACCTTATCCTCGGTCTCCCCCTTCATCTCCCTCCCTCCACTTCACTTACATACACCCTCTTAGTCAGTCTTTCATTCTCCATTCTCTCCACAAGTCCAAACCACCTCAGTGTATTTCTCCTAATTCAGTCACATCCACATCCACCCCACAAAGTTTTTTCACGTCTTCATTCGTCAACCTGTCCCTCCGTGTCACTCCACAAGCTGCTCACACTCTTGACTTGTTCCCCTCTAGCAAGGTCCACGCCTCACTTCCATACGTCACGGTAGGGATCACAATGCTGTCATTCAGTGATTTCTTGACTTCCATACTCACCTTCCGATTTCTCATCACCGCTTTTAGTGAACCAGCAACCTTCCCTGTTTTACCCTTTCAAGTATTTCATCCCCAAATCTTCCATCCTTACTCATCACACTACCCAAGTACTTGAATGCACTCACATGCTCCGTTAATGTTAATAAAATTTGTGGTTTATTCCTCCATCCTGTTCCAGGTCCTCTTCATATGCTAATGAAATTCTTCCTTGACCCACTGCCCACCTACCCACCAGATTTCATTGAAATCCTTTCGTACACAAACAGACACGAGTGAATAAATGACCTCCATCCAATCTCGTGGGAGATAAGTTTCCTCGTCCCGTTATGGTTTATATTGTCTGGATGATGCTTGCCAGATAACAGAGGAAGATAAAACTCCAGCTTTTTGGTGTTTTCATTATCAGATTTTTGCCCTCAACTGCCAGCGAACAGAGCCCAACCTCATTGCTATGCATTACGGTCGAGGTTTGTAAAATATATTTCGTACAAAGGTGTTTTAATTTTGGTATGTCATTTTAGTTGTTTTCCATAACCCTGGATAGGAAGTCCTCGTATTTTGCTCTGTGAAAGGAAGACCTGTATCCATTTGGAATCACTGTAGGAGTTTTATTTTTTATTTTTTTAAATATACAAAAATGTTTCATTATTACCAGAGGGTACTGCACAACAAACATAAGACTTCTGGAGCTTGTATGAGTGAACATCAGGATAACTGAACTAAATTAAATGCTCATATGGATCCTTTGAAAAAAATTTATCGAAAAAATGTACTTATTCAGGTACTGAGATGGAAATATATGAAACTGAGCAAAATAACTTATACTACAGGAACTTGGGGGTGTAGATGCTTACACAGCCAGTCAGTGACCTCTGGGAACCAAAGGAAACTGCTTACCTGGAATAAATAAAAACCTGAGATATTTTACCTGCTTTTTCTGCTGTACTAATATATTATTGTGGATATTTTCTTACAAGTGAACAATACGCAGTTTAGGAATTTTAGCACCTTGAACTTATAGTATAGTCCCTAAGGATCATAATGAACCCCCATGACCCCATTTGGAAATTTATATTTTCAGAGATAATGAATTTTATTTAAAATTCAAAAAAAAAAAAAAATACCTTGGATCTTCACTCGGCCACTCTGGGTAAAAAATGCATGCATTCGTACGTGTGTTTGTCTTCCATTCGATTGCGCATGCGTCTCGTACGTCAAAAACATTCGAATCGCATCAAAACTACAGAAAAATATATTGCACTACCTGGGGGGTGTATTGTCCACCTGTAAAGATTTACCAATAAAGACAGTGAACTTTAAGGAGCCAGTGTTTATTTGTGCCGCAGCTGATCTTGTGCACTGTACACCTTAGGCTGACCATAGGAAGAACAACTCACTGGGCAACGTCCTTCCAATACTGAACTACTGCTGTTGGAGCCTGTGGCAGTGTGGGGTGAGGACGTAACAATACTTTTCGTTCGATACATATTGGCAAGCAACTTTTCATGATGTGTCTATTTTCTTCCGAAAGCTTTCCATCCAACTGTAATGCGTCTTTTTATTTTGCTGTCATGGTTTTTTAGTTTTAGTATTTGCCCCAAGCAGTTGTACTGCTCAGCTCCCACAAGAATTTCTTTGCTTATTCTGATGACGCTCTTTGGTTTATTTGGATCATGGATTAACATTAGTTTTACTCCGGTTCATCTTTAGTTCCACTTTGAGACTTTCTTTATTTAGGGAGGCCATTTAACATTTCTTTGAATGTCTCTGTTGTTTCTGAGATTGGGACAGTGTCGTCTGATCTTAAATAGTTTCGATTTTCTCCATCAATGTTCACTTTGTTTATCCAGTCTAGCTTTCTGAAAAAAAAAAAAAAAAAAAAAAAATCTAGGTATGCTGTAAATAATTTTGGTGAAATTTTATCTATCTAACACACGCCCTTCTCAATATGAATTTTGTCCGAGTATTTACCGGTATGTAATTTAACCTTAGCAGTTCCCTATGTATATATATTTTCGACCAGTTGAACAATGTTTTCATTTATTCTGTGTTGCCGCTATGAATTTATAATTGCTATGAGTTCCACTGAGTTGAAAGCCTATTTGTAATTAACAAAACAGTACTTTATTATGTTTTGTAGTTTTCTCGGTTGATTCATTGTGGGTAGATGATCAGCAGTCCAACACCGTCTTCGGGATCCTGCCTGTTCACGGGGATGGTTTTATTTCAAATTTGTTGCTATTTTCTTTGTAAGGACTTTAGTGAAGCGTTTGTAAATAACTGCTTATAAGCTAATGGGTCTCTATATACCTGGCAGAGATCGGCTTAGCCAAAGAATTCGTGGAGAAAGTTGGGAAAGGCATTTATTCAGCAGTAGACTAGCAATGACATATATATATATATATATATATATATATATATATATATATATATATATATATATATATATAGAGAGAGAGAGAGAGAGAGAGAGAGAGAGAGATGGATAAGTATATATATATATATATATATATATATATATATATATATCATCAGCCGTTTGCTTGTCCACTGCAGAACCGGCCTATCCCGACAGAAGTGGGGACGATACAGCTAATGTATCTCTACCAAGTGGCTTAGGCTGTCTAGTAGAGATTGTATGTAGGGTGACAAGTGCTTGTAAGTGTAACTGTAGTGTTTGAGTGGCTTTGGATGTGCGTGTAGTTTGAACCAAGTGTAATTGGCCTGCGCAAGCTGACTGGGTGCAAGCATACTTTATAGTATGCGACACTGGTTCAACCACAGCACCCCTTGTGTCCGCCAGTGCAGTACGTGACCTGAAGAACGCTCCCAAAGTTTATTACCCTAACGGGGCGCGAACCTTCGTTCTTCATTGTACGAAAACGCACACTTTACCACTATACCACAAAGGCTAATTATATATATATATATATATATATATATATATATATATATATATATATATATATATATATATGTATATATATATATATATATATATATATATATATATATGTATATATATATATATATATATATATATATATATATATATATATATATATATATATATATATATATATATATATATATATATATATATGTATATATATATATATATATGTATATATATATATACCTAGGCTGCTTCCCCCAAGGAAAGGGAGGTAGCCGAGACAGGACGACACACTCCCCATTTACTCATCCATTCAAACACATTCATTCGCATCTTAGCCCCAAGGGAAGAACGGACAGATCCTCACCACACAACACCGCACAAGGGTCAATTGCGCAATGCAATCAGTAACATCCACAGCAGGGCCCGACAGCAGAGAGCTGGTTTACCCCTGCCACATCATAACAGACCCATCCCCTTACCCGCACCTGACCTGACTGTATATATATATATATATATATATATATATATATATATATATATATATATATATATATATATATATATATATATATATATATATATATATATATATATATATAGTATATATATATATATATATATATATATATATATATATATATATATATATGTAATATATATATATATATATATATATATATATATATATATATATATATATATATATGTAGTATATATATATATATATATATATATATATATATATATATATATATATATATATATATATATATATATATATATATATATATATATATATATATATATATATATATATATATATATATATATATATATATATATATATATATATATATATATAGATACATATATATAAATATAAATACATATATATATATATATATATATATATATATATATATATATATATATATATATATATATAAATATTGTTACGGAACAGAGAAAGATAACGTACACTTTAAGTGAGAATACTAAGAGTCACTACTGTCCCGTAAAGTTCCAGGTTCAAAACAAAGAGTTAGGTAAAATTACAAGTTAAAGTTTAATGCACAAACTAACAACAAAACATTCAGGACTCATAAGGGTAATGTAATGGCAAATAAACAGGTTAAATATATGGTTAACTGCAATAGCCTCTATTAACACGAAATTAGCAAGAGTAAATTTATCTAAGTCAGCCCTGATAAAATGAGATACCAGATAATACTCAGTGAATGCCAGATAAATTCTTACAGATACAAACTATTATCAAAAATGACTGACATAAAACCCAACATTAATCAAAAACCTCACTAGGCCTAAGAATTAACCTTATGCTACACAGTACAAGAAAAAATGCAATAACACTTATACTCAAATTACACACAACTGCTAGATGTTTGGAGATTTCTTGAGCACTCACAATAATAATGTCTGTACAGGGGAGGACAGAGATGTGAACAAAATGAGGAGCAGATCTAAGTGGCAATGATGCAGAGACTGAGCTCATTACATAGGGGCCAGCAGAGCTTGATACAACTTGTAATAAGGACGCGCAAATGAAGCGATGGGGACAAACAGTTGACAATCCCGCACTGAATAACAGAAAGGACGACTTACTCTACTATAACGGTAGAAGGGGGGGGACTGAGGCAGAACACGCTCGTGATCAAACATGCAGCATACTGTGCGTTAAAATTACACAAAGGGTGATGAAATCATAGGCTATGTAACACCTCCCCACAAAGAAAAAGAAATTTACAAAGGAAATTTCTTATTACTCTAAAACAATCTGTCTAAAGTCTAGATAAGCAATCTGCAATAACATTTTCTTTCCCCTTGACATGTTGTATGTCTAATGAATACTCCTGAAGAAGTAGACTCCATCTTGTCAATCTCTGATTTTTTATCTTTAAACTTACTAAGGAATTTCAGTGGGTTGTGATCGGTATAAATGACTATGGGGTCAAAACCAGAACACAAATAAAATGAAAACTGCTGTAAACCCAAAATCAAGGCCAAAAGCTCTTTCTCAATAGTGGAGTAGTTCTTTTGAGGTGGAGTGAACTTCTTACTGTAATAAGATACAGGATGTTCAATACCCTGATCATCCTCTTGCAGCAAAACAGCCCCAGCTCCTGTATCACTTGCATCAACAGCCATCTTAAAAGGCTTAGCAAAATTTGGAGTAGCGAGCACTGACTGACTTAATAGAATAGCTTTAAGTTTGTTGAAAGAGGATTCACAGTTATCGGTCCAGACAAATTCAACTCCCTTTTTCAGTAGGTCTGTAAGTGATGATACAAGAATAGAAAAGTTAAGAACAAATCTCCTGTAATAACCTACCATTCCCAAGAATCTTTGTAGCTCTTTCCTACTTTTAGGTCTGGGAAGATCACTTATAACCTGAACCTTAGCTCCTGGTGGTGCAACATGTCCATCACCAATTACATACCCAAGGTACTGAACTTTAGCTTGACCAAACTCACACTTTGATAAATTAGCTACAAGATTAGCCTGAACCAAACGCTCAAGAAATTTACTGACATGGCACAGGTGATCTTTCCAGTTGTCACTGAAGATTAATACATCATCAATATAAACAACACACCCTGCCAAACCCTCTGTTACAACATTCATGAGCTTCTGAAATGTGGCTGGTGCATTCTTCATACCATACGGCATTACAGAACATGCAAAAGCTTTTCCTAGTGTTACAAAACATGAGATCTCCCTAGCACGTTCAGTCATAGGTACTTGCCAGTATCCCTTTAACAAATCAAACTTACTTATGTACCTAGCCTTTCCGATCTTGTCTATGCAATCTTCGACACGAGGGAGAGGGTAAGTGTCTGTTTTGGTTATCTGATTAACACGTCTGTAGTCAATGCAAAGCCTCTGTGACCCACCTGGCTTAGGGACTAGAGTGCAAGGAGAACTCCACTCGCTCTGACAGGGCTCAATCATCATGTGGTCCAACAGGTAGCCAAGCTCCTTCTCGATGAGAGGAACTTTCACTGGGTTCACACGGTAAGGAGGCAGTTTAATTGGCTTTGCGTCTCCAACATCGACATCATGCATCAACACAGTGGTTCTTCCTGGAGTAGCACGGAACACTTGCGGGTACTCCTGCAGTAATGCCGAAAACTCCTGCCTTTCCTTGGGAAGTAGATGAGAAAGCTTAGTCTGGAGATCATTCATGATATCAGGATTCTTCCCCAAACTATCACTCAGGCTCATACTGCATGGGAGAGCTTCACTTGCAGACTCGGGTGGAACAGCTACAGTGCAGACTGGATTATTTTCGTCCCGCCTGTGATATAACTTTAGCATGTTGATGTGACATAGTTGCTTGCTCTTTCTACGATCTGGTGTGGCGATGACATAGTTGACATCACTGAGTTTCTTCTCCACGAAATAAGGGCCACTAAACTTGACTTGAAGAGGTTGCCCATGAACTGGTAGCAGAATGAAAACCTGATCTCCTGGCTGAAAGTGGCGTAACCTGGACTTCTTATCATACCAAGTCTTCATCTTCTCCTGAGCAGCTCCTAAATTCTCTCTCGCCAGCTGTAAAGCAGTGGACAGCCGTTCTTTGAACTTCATCACATACTCCAGCAGGTTGACGTCATCTTCCTCCGACAGCCAGCATTCCTTGAGCAACTTAAGGGGTCCTCTTACTTCATGGACAAACAGTAGTTCAAAAGGTGAGAAGCCCAGTGATTCATTTGGAGATTCTCTTGCGGCAAATACGACGAATGGAAGACCTTTATCCCAGTCTTTCTGATGTTCCAAACAGTATTTCTTGAGCATCGATTTGAGTGTTTGATGATATCTCTCCAACGCTCCTTGGGTCTGGGGATGGTAAGCTGAAGACGTGATCTGGGAGATGCCCAACTCTTTCAGGGACTGCTTGAAAACATTCGACATGAAATTACTTCCCCGGTCTGACTGTACCTCCTTAGGCAGACCAAACTTGGTGAAGAACCCTAGCATTTCCTTAACCACGTTCTTTGCTGAGATATTTCTAAGTGGAATGGCTTCAGGATAACGAGTAGCCATATCAATCAGGGTCAACACATAAGAAAATCCTGAAGAAGTCTTAGGAAGAGGGCCCACAATATCCACCAACACACGGGTGAAAGGCGCCTCAAAAGGAGGAATGGGAACTAGAGGTGCAACCTTTTCGGTCTGATTACACTTTCCCACAACTTGACAGGTGTGACAAGACTTACAATACCAGGAAACATCCCTGAAGATACTTGGCCAGTAGAAGTGTTTCAAAATGCGTGCCACAGTCTTCCTCACTCCAAGGTGTCCTGCCAAACTGGAATCATGAGCCACTCTAATGATATCCTGCCTACAAACACGAGGGATGACAACTTGATGTACAACCTCCCATTCACAGTCGGCTGATGCTGTTGGGGGTCTCCACTTCCTCATAAGTACTCCTGACTTTACATAATAACAAGTAGAAGCACCGGCTGACTCTTCTTCACTGTAAGCAGAGTTAGCTAGACCTTTCAACTCAGGGTCAGCAACCTGCAACTCAACCAACTCTTGACGAGACAAATTATCAACACTACAGGGTACTGCCTCATCTGGTGAGTGGTCCAAATTAGCAAGAAAAGTGTCAGCTAGGATAACATCATCATCATCATTATCCTCTAAATCACCAGTAACTTTAGACTTAGCCCTAGTGACAGCACATGCAGGGAACACATCAGGGACATCACAATCCTGGGCCGCAGCCACTGGCTCACTAGACAACTGAGGAGCTGGACACACTTGACTTCCACCAATATCATTTCCAAGTAAGAAAGTTACACCTGACATTGGGAGTGTCTCAACCAACCCAACCATAACGGAACCATTAACAAAACCAGACTCTAAATTCACTCTGCACAGAGGGACAGAGAAGTAATTATTCCCTACACCTTGTAAGATTACAGTTTCATCAGAGGAATTAACATTAGAGCCTAGAACACTGGCCAGCATAAGGGATTGGCAAGCACCTGTATCACGATATATTTTAACTGATTTCCTGTCATTACTGTCCAGAGGACTGACAAAACCATCAGACAGGAAATTAGCACATGAACTCTTGAGAGTGTCACCCACGTTACTGCTCAAAAGAGGAGCTCCATCATGAGAATTTAAGTTACCCTTCAAAGCATGTTCAGTTAACTCAGTTAAAGAATTCTGGGAACTCTCAAGAGTGGACACTAGACCAATTGACTGAATATTTAAAGACTCCTTTTTGTTCACATCACGCTGTCTCCTGAAACATCTCTCCGTAGTATGACCAAGCTTACTACAATAAGTACATTTACTTTTCTGAAATCTAGAGGTGAAGCTGGTATTTACTTCCTGAGAAACATCATCCTTATTCTCTTTCCTGTTACCTGTACTCTGAGTAGAGGCAACGTACTTACTCTCAGCTTTCCCTTTTTCTCTAGAATATCTCTTGTGAGTGAGAACATACTCATCAGCTAAAACTGCAGCATCAGACAAATTATCTATTCTTTTCTCATCAAGATATAGGCTTACATCTTTACTAATACACCTTTTGAAGTCCTCCAGCAAAATCATCTGCTTAAATTTGTCAAAATCAGAATCCACATTCTTAGAATTTAACCACTGCTCTAACAGATCTTCTTTGATTTTTGCATACTCAACATGGGATTGCTTATCTTGCTTGTAAGTTGTCCTAAATTTTACTCTATAACCTTCAGGAACAAGCTCATAGGCCTTAAGAATCAAACTCTTAACTACATCATAATTATCAGACTGATCCTGAGGCAAAGATGCATAAGTTACTTGAGCTTTACCGGTGAGAACAGTTTGAAGGAGTACTGGCCAATACTCCTTAGGCCAATTAAAACCTGTAGCTACCCTCTCAAACAACTGAAAATACTTTGTTAAATCAGATTCATTAAAAGGAGGGACAAGTTTAACATTTGTAGCCACATCAAAATCATCAGAGCTAGATGATCCAGTTCCACCTTGTTTCATGCGATACTCATGGTCTGCCTGAATCCTAGCAAGTTCAATTTGTGCCTGAAACTCAGCCTCCTTAGCACGAGCCTGAAACTCAGCCTCCTTAGCATTTGCCTGAAACTCAGCTTCTTGAATACGAGCTTTTGCCTGAAATTCAGGCTCCTTAGCACGGGCCTCCTGCAGGGCTAGCTGTAACTTAGCTAATTCAATCTGCGTTTGCTCATTTCGAGGAGTTACATTAAACAAGCTTTCATTAATCATGTCAACAATTTGATCTTTAGAATGATGAGAGCGAACAGCAATTCCCAATTGTTGAGCAACAAGCTTAAGTTCATTCTTTGTTCTGTTTTCTATATCACACACTGTTTGCACATTTGACAAAAAATCTTTGGCTTCATCAAGTGTAGTAATAGTAGACATAATTAATAAGTAACAGTCACAAAATATCAAGCAATATCCTTATGATAATATCCTGAATATCCTGATGAGAGGTCGCCAAATTTATGTTACGGAACAGAGAAAGATAACGTACACTTTAAGTGAGAATACTAAGAGTCACTACTGTCCCGTAAAGTTCCAGGTTCAAAACAAAGAGTTAGGTAAAATTACAAGTTAAAGTTTAATGCACAAACTAACAACAAAACATTCAGGACTCATAAGGATAATGTAATGGCAAATAAACAGGTTAAATATATGGTTAACTGCAATAGCCTCTATTAACACGGAATTAGCAAGAGTAAATTTATCTAAGTCAGCCCTGATAAAATGAGATACCAGATAATACTCAGTGAATGCCAGATAAATTCTTACAGATACAAACTATTATCAAAAATGACTGACATAAAACCCAACATTAATCAAAAACCTCACTAGGCCTAAGAATTAACCTTATGCTACACAGTACAAGAAAAAATGCAATAACACTTATACTCAAATTACACACAACTGCTAGATGTTTGGAGATTTCTTGAGCACTCACAATAATAATATCTGTACAGGGGAGGACAGAGATGTGAACAAAATGAGGAGCAGATCTAAGTGGCAATGATGCAGAGACTGAGCTCATTACATAGGGGCCAGCAGAGCTTGATACAACTTGTAATAAGGACGCGCAAATGAAGCGATGGGGACAAACAGTTGACAATCCCGCACTGAATAACAGAAAGGACGACTTACTCTACTATAACGGTAGAAGGGGGGGACTGAGGCAGAACACGCTCGTGATCAAACATGCAGCATACTGTGCGTTAAAATTACACAAAGGGTGATGAAATCATAGGCTATGTAACAATATATATATATAAAATATATATATATATATATATATATATATATATATATATATATATATAAATGTATATATATAAATATATATATATAATATATATATATATATATATATATATATATATATATATATAAATATACAGTACTCGTCAAAAGTATTCAGTGT
>NC_137029.1:15219334-15276834 GCF_032717465.1 Coenobita brevimanus | reverse complement strand
GTTCTTTCTCTAACTCTGTCAATAAGTATTCTACCATACACTTTTCCTATTATACTAAGAAGACAAATGCCCCTATGATTACCAAACACTTCTTTTTCTCCTTTTCCTTTGTACAAGGGAATAATTATACCTGACTTCCAATCCTCCGGGACTCTACCTTCCTCCCAGGCCAATCTGCACATCTTCCACATCCATTCTATTACTATCTCTCCCCCATGCTTCAGCATTTCACCACACACTCCATCAATTCCTGGGGCTTTCCCTGATTTAACTTTCTACATTGCTTCCACAACTTCTATCCGACTGATTTCTTCCTGTCTTCTCACCTCCCTCCTTCTCCCAGCCATTCCCCAGCCACTTATACTCGCATTACTTCCATCCTCTACGTTCAACAATTCCTTAAAGTGTTCTCTCCATCTGCTCACTTTTTCTCCCTTCTCCACTAGTAATCTACCATTTTTATCTTTCATTCCCCTGCTAACTTCACTTCCACCCTGTCTTACTCTTTTCACCTCTCTCCAGAACATTTTCTTACAGTCCCTCCACTTTACACTCAAATTCCTTCCACATTCCTCATCCTCTCTCTTCTTACTCTCTCTTACTAATCTTTTCACCTCTCTCTTTCTACATATAACTCTCTCTTCCGCCTCTCAACTTCTTCCACGCCCCTATTTCTCATCTATTCATTGTATGCTTTCTTCTTTTGTGCCACAGCCTGTCTCACCTCTTCAGTCCACCACGCTGTTCCTTGCATCCCCCTCCGTCTTCTCTTCCTTCCACGCACCACATCACATGCTGCACATATTTCTTCTGTAAATATTCTACATACACCGTCCACGTCTCCCATCTGCTCCAATTCATATTTGCCCAATCGTTCCTCCACTTCTCTCTTATACTCTGCTTTCTTCTCATCCTCTTGTAACCTTTCCACTCTCCTTGCAACTACTCCCTCCTCTCATCTTTCCCTTCTTCTATTCCTCCATTTTACTTGAACTCTAATTCTGACCACCACCAAGTAGTGGTCAGAAAGTCCACTCTCCCAACCTCTATAAGCTCTTGCATCCATTACACATCTTCGCATCCTTTCATCCACACACACATAATCAATCATTGCCTTCCTTTCATTCAGTTCACCACCCACCCTTCTCATCACTCTCCATGTATACCTGTGGATCAATTTATGCCTGAAGAGGGTATTGGCTATCACCAACCCCCTCCCAGCACAAATGTCCACTAACGCACTCCCATTCTCATTTATCTCAGCAGACACACCCCACTCACCAACTATTCCATCCACCTTCACAATCCCAACTTTACCATTCATATCACTAATCAAAAACACTCTCTCATTCCTTCCAAACTTTTCCATGCACACTTCTACATTTGTCCAGAACTCTTCTCTCACTCTTCTAGCACGATCTTGCGTTGGCGCATACACACACACAATCGCCCACATTTGTATTCCAACTTTCAACTTTACCCACACAATCCTTGACCCAACTGATCCATACTGTCTTATGCTCCTATTCCATCTTTTACTCACAACTATACATACTCCTTCCTTTGCCCTCTCATTCTCACCTACTCCTGCACATATACCCCATCCATACTCTCATTCTCTCACACTTTCTCCTCTCCATTTTGTTTCAGTTATTCCACATACATCTACTTTCGCATCCTCAAACACCTGGACAATCTCTCTCTCTTTCACCTCATCATTCGCTCCCCTTACATTCCAAGTTCCAATTACAATGTCCTTTGTCCGGTCCTTGGTCGTCATCGTTTGGTCAGTCCTTGTCCGAGGCTTATTGTTTGTTTTTTTAGTTATTTGTTTTCCGGGGAGGGGCACTAACCCTCCGCCAACCCTTTTAGTCGCCTTTTACGACAAGCAGGGATATATATATATATATATATATATATATATATATATATATATATATATATATGTAAAGTTCTTATGGAAAGAATTAAGAGTTGACCAGAATATTCTATTTTCATTAGGGTTGTTAAGTAGTTTTGATGCTTGCTTTTGAAAAAAGTTTGATTTAGATAGATTTAATACAGCTTTTGCATGATTTCTAGCAATTTTAAATCGGGAAAGTGATTCAGATGTTTTTTATTTTAAGTAAGAGTTATATGCTAATGACTTTTGGGCTGTTGCTCTGGCACAGTTGCCGTCAAACCATTTTGGAGAGTTCAATCTTTTAGTGAACTGTTGACTTGGTATGAATAAATCCATACCAGCTAGTATTAAGTCGCAAATGTGGGACTGGGTAGAATTGGGATCACTAGAGAAGAAAGACTGCCATGGAATGTCAGCAAGATAATTTCTAAATCCATCCCAGTCTGCCCTATCAAAGTGCCATCAGGTCACCCTGACAGGTTCAGAACGGGGAGGTGTGTGAGGATTAACTAATGAGGCTTTGATGAGATTGTGGTCAGAGGATCCAAGTGGTGACAGTACCACTCTCACTCTGCTCCTAGATCTCGTGGAGTTAACACTCTGTTCCTAGTCTTACTCAAGCTAGCACTGTTGTACATAAGCACCTAAAGGACGCTTGATTGCTCAAGCAGCTTCAGCTAAGCAGCCCCATTGTCATCGGTAGTCGATCACTCCCTCTTCACTAGCTAAGTAACCTTTATGAATTGGCCAATTCAAGGGGGGATTAGTTATGAGATAGAAGAGAAATAGTTATTGTAGGTGAGTTAAGGTTAAGTTAAGTTTCACCTAACTCTGTGAGACTTGTTTGATTTACTTAGACAACTTTATGGAAGAGTAACGACCTACGAGTTGTTTACCAGAAATTTCTTGCATAGCGGTGCCCCGGCAGGGATACCGACTTGTATACGTTAAATATTTTTCACATTTTGGTGCCCAGAAAGAGGGCCCCGATTTGTTTACCAGAAGTATTAAACATTTTTCACAATTATAAAGGTAAAATACTCATATCATTTACGGGGAGGGTGAAGCAGAGTGGAAACCCCATTATAACAAACCACACTCCTGCCTCTAGGTCCAACAGCTGATAATGGGCCCCATGCTTTACAAACAATATATCTATATTCCATAGACACAGTCACCTCACATTATAGTAAAAAACACTGTACAATCACAATATTTCAATAATGGCTTCTGCCTCGGGTGGGAGGGGAAAATAGCAGATTTAAAGGGACTACTGTCAACAGCGCTACCCTTTAGTCCGGCTGGTCGTGAGATACTGAGCTTTTTCTGCTGTGCATTTTGTCATCAGAGCAGTCACAATGTTGCCAAGTGTTTATCTTGGAAGAGAGATGCACCCACTAGAACGCACCAAAATTTGACGCAAATCGGCCTAAAACTTTCCTTTTGATGGTGTTTTTCTGCTTAATAACACGATTTGCATCTACGTGCGTTTATATGCCAAACCTCAAAGAACATGATTTATGTCAACGTGCCTCAGAGGGTTAATGTACAGTACAGTCACGGGTAACAGGTATCAGTAGCCTTGCCATAGGTTTCAATCTGGAACAGCTCGCGGTCCGACAATGTGCTTCGCTTATTTCGCAGCAGGATACTTTCACGTGTATATTACATGTAGTACGGTGTATCAAATATTATGTGCTAGCCAGTGAACCCAGAGTTGCCTGATAAGCCCAACAGTAGGCTCACAATTTCTAGTTTCTTTTCACCTCATACAAAGTGGAAAGAGGATGAAGACAGTGATTTGAATGAGTGCCAGTATCAGTCTCACAGTTTTAGACAGTGTCTAAAGTCTCATCATAGCCACAGACAGCACTGTCACCTCGAACGCATTCATCATCACCACTACTACCATCATGGATACTGTTACTATTACTTGCAGAGCTATCACGTTCCCCACAACAGCAGTGAATGTTTTAATTCATAGGGTTATGAAGAGTTCTGCGCAGGTGCAGTTACGATCTCAGGAGCCCTTAAACAAGTAACCCCATGCCCTCCAGGGGCTGTATTTATAAACTTTCCAAAACTTAAAATGTGTATGAAATTGCTTGCATATACGTTTCTCATCATGCACACAGCTCCTAAACACTTCACAGTCGAATTATAATGAATAACCAAGTGACAACGTACGAAAAACAAAAGAATCTAAGTCATGGTCAACTGCCATGGAGACTTGTGTATCGTAGTAATTTGCTACCGTAAGACCCTTTGAAGATTGTATGGGTAAGGAGGGTGTTGGTGTAAGAAACGAAAATGGGGTGCGATTTGGAAGCTTTTGTTTGGCAAATGATCTTATAATTGGTGGATCTATCTTTGAGCATAGAAAAATACATAAGACTAATTGGATTTCACCATGTGGTAAATATTGTAACCAGATTGACCACATTGCAATTAGCAGAAGGCATAGGAGTTATTTGCAAGATGTTTGCTTAAGAAGGGGGGCAGATATAGGTAGTGATCATCAACTTGGTGTGTCAAAGATTAAAATAAAACTTAAAAGAAACGTTAATGGTAACTGTACAGGAGGTAATAATTATGATTTTGATGAGCTGAGAAGTGATGAGAACGTGATGGAAAAATTTCGGTGGGAATGTAGGAACAGGTTTCTAGTCCTGCAGACTTTGATGGAATCTGAAGACAATGATATTAATCAAATGTGGAGAGATGTTAGAGAGGTTTTGCATGAGAGTGCTAAGGTTACTATTAAGAAAAAGGGAAAAGCGAGAAGGAAAAAGTGGATGTCAGATGAAACATGGAATGCAATTCAGAAAAGGAAAGAGGCGAAGTTAAGAAGTGAAGAACAACATGTTGATGGCCAGGTAGTTGAAGTACTTAGAGCAAAGTACTGGAGTCTACATTCTGAAGTGAAAAGACTCGTTAGACGTGACAAGAGGAGACTGTATGATGAAAAGGCAACAGAGACAGAAATTAAGTTAAGTAAAAATGACGGTCAGAGCACAAGAGCAGCGGATCAGACCATAAAAGAGCTAACTGGGACTGAAAAGAGAAGGAAGGAAATACCTGTACGAGATAGAGATGGTAATTTGATGACGAAAGATTTGGATATAAAAGGAAGGTGGAAAGAGTATTTTGAATCTGTTCTAAATAGACCAATCCCAGCTGAAGAGGACATTTTGCCAGCCGAGAGAGATTTGCAGATAGAAATGATGAATGAAAAAACCTTGGAAGAGGTAGCAATATCTATAAAGGAGTTAAAGAATTTTAAGGCCCCAGGAGAGGATGGAATATTTCCTGAAATGCTTAAGGTGGAAAATGATGAGTTGATGAATGTGCTTTTGAAACTTTTTAATGTGGCTTGGGATAATGGTGGAATTCCAGAAGAGTGGAAAAATGGAGTGATTATGAAAATACCAAAAAAAGGGAGATTTAAGTGTGTGTGGCAATTGGAGGGGGATAATTTTGACACCTGTTGTTGCAAAAGTCTGTTCCAAAATCTTGTTGAATAGAATAGAGCCAGTAATTGATAAAATTTTAAGAGAAGAACAAGTGGGATTTAGAAAGGGTCGAGGTTGTAATGATCAGATTCTTATTGTAAGGCATCTAATGCAACAAGCTAAAGAGATGAAAATGCCACTTAGTATGTGTTTTGTGGATTCTGAAAAGGCGTTTGATAGTGTTTCACGTGGAGCTATGTTGAAAATTGTGAGATTCTGTGGTATACCAGAAAAGTTTGTAAATATTATTAGAAGCCTGCATGAAGGTACTTTTTGTAAGGTAATGGTGGGTGGTTCTTTGAGTGATCCATTTGAAGTTAGGTCAGGAGTGATTCAAGGAGGAGTTCTTTCGCCATTGCTGTTTGTTTTGGTTATGCATTATGTTATGAGAAAGGTTGTAAGGAGAATAGGTGCAGGAATTAACAGGAAAGACAATAAGAAGCTGATGGATTTGGACTATGCTGATGATATTGTACTGATTTGCGGAAGTATTTACGAGATGCAGAGGGTGCTTGATTGTCTGGTGGAGGAAGGGGAAAAAGTGGGATTGGTAATAAATTGTGGAAGGACTGAAATTATTAATATGAACGTGGAGGACCAAATGGATTGTGTAATTGGGAATGATGTGGTGAAGAATGTAGAAAACTTTAAATATCTGGGAATGATTGTATCATCTAATGGATCATTAAAGAATGAAATTGAGGAGAGGAATAGACAGGCTTGGCGAGCTGTTGGAATGTTGAAATCTGTTTGGAATAATAATATGCTTTCGGTACAGACTAAAGTGAAAATTTACAAGCCCATGGTTAGACCAATTTTAATTTATGGACTTGAGCCATGGTACAGTACAATTGTACCAGATCAGAAAGTATTAGGATTTGAGAATAAAATACTGAGAAGGATTCTTGGGATAAAGTGGCAAGACAGAGTTACAAATGAAAGAGTAAGGGATGTTACAAGTGTGGAACCAGTTAATATGTGAGATTGTCTCGCTGGAAGTGGCTGGGGCACATTTACAGAAAAGAAAACAGTTTAATACAGGATGTGCCAGAGTGGACTGCTAGAGGAAGAAGAGGTAGAGGTAGGCCGAGGGAAACCTGGTTGAGGACAACGAAAAGAGAAGCAGGAGAGGAGTGTTGGTGGGACCTGAAGGTAATGGCAAAAGACAAATATTGGTGGAGAGAGTTCATCGAGGGCCTATGCATCCCGTGGGATGCCACAGGAAATTGATTGATTGATTGATTGATTGATTGAAGACCCTTTAAAAACAATACCCAGAACGAAGAAACTTGCGTTGTTGATAGTTGGTTTTTATATGCAAGGAATCCAAAACAAGGTACCGGTAGTCTGTGTTCACCAGTCACATAGTTTATTGAACAAACTGGATGGCAGTTGTCTTCATGGTGTAGAAGTAATGTAGGAAATAATATAACGAATGCACAAGATAATAGCTTTTTTCATCATGAGGCTCAGTTTGATCACTTTTATTTTTTTGGTGACAGTTGCATTAGCTTAGGATTGACTAATATCACACACACACACACACACACACACACACACACACACACACACAGCGCTCGCTGGCTCAATGGTAACGTTCTCGCTTGCCATCTGGTAGACGGGAGTTCGCGCCTCGCTAAGGTTGCGAAAAGTTTCACTGACGTAGTGGGCGGTTACTGTCCCCCTTGAGCAAGGGGACGGGTTTGTGAGTGTGTGAAGGTAACAGCCTTGCCCTTAGATCGGACTATATGTGCTCTCAGCTCCCTTCCGGGAGGGTAAAAGCTGACGATCACGACCATCAAGTGATCCTGACTGACCCGGTGAATTACACACACACACACACACACACACACACATACACACACACACACACACACACACACACACACACACACACACACACTACTTTTTATGAAATAAGATGTTATTGAGTTTGAACGTAAAATTGTAATTGTGCAAAAGGTACTGTAACCTTAGTTATTTGGGAGAGATGGTGGTGAAGTGGGTATAGTGATAGAATGGCGGGTAAATGGGGTTTTGGCTACGATTCTGGGTTCTACTGTGAACAATATGAGGACCTGAATTCGACATCAGTTTGTTCACTGTTCTTTCATATGATCCCGCTGACTTATCCTGAATGCAACCCATAATACTATAAGACATCTGAATGTGATATCCATATCATATCACTTAAGATTTGATAGTATCCAAACGACGAGGTTTCATGTAGCTGGGGATCGTGTCGGTTTTGAGTATAATGATAGGAGAAAATGTGTAAAGAGCTTGCTGGCTTACTCTCAGTCTGTGTCAGTGAAACAGTGAAACATCAGTCAGGAATGGTGATCAGAAAATGATGTCTTTTTAAACAGTTAAACAGGAGTTCCAGGTACAGTATCTCTACTGGCTTGACTGAACTTTGTCATGGTTAGACCTGGATGACCCGACTGACGTGAATGAACTTGAACCTAAGGTGGGCTGAATAAACTAGAATGGGCCTAAATGGACCTTATTTGATCTGAGTTGACCTGAATGAACGTAAATTAACTCCAAAGGTCTGAATGGACGTAACATGACCTAATTTACTGATTACGCCTGAATAGATGGAAAGGGCTTGAATGGATATGAGGCGGTCTAACGTGATCAGCCGATTAATCTTTTGCTGCCTGAAGTATATTCGAATGTAGGCTAATAGAGATTACTCTTTTACAGACGACTATGCCAGTGGCATATAGGTATGGAGTTTCTGAGTGCGCTTGGTCTGTTCAGTACCATAAACTCATTATGTCTTTAATAAAGATGTTCAGGTATGGCAATCATAAAAGGGAAGAACTAACTCCTGAACTATACACTGAAGTCTAACAGAAAACACCGTAAACGACGTCAAATATGATCCTCACATACGTATCAGGACAATATCCCCCTGCGCACAGAAGCCCTCTCAGACATATGAGCATGTATTGTACAGTCAGGGAAAAAGGGTTAACTAGTATTCCACTGTGTCTACTTCACACTTAGGGCATGTTCGTCTCCTACTCTGACTCATCATATATTCGTCCGTGGGCAGAGAAACATACCAAGTTGCCCTCAGCATAAGTGATGTTCCTCCCCTTTTTCATTTTTGTATTTTGACATCTAAATGCTCCTGCTGATGCTTTACATCTATACAATAATGATAAAGATAACAGATAATTAGGCCTATTTACAGTCACTGGAATGGCGCATAAGGGAATACCAAACTCCTAACTTTGCATGTCAGATGCTTTGGTTGACTGAACAGACCTTCCAAAATCCTGCCAGATGGTAGTGGTCCAGTCGTTATCAGTAGTTATGAAACAGAAAGCAATTCGTTTTCCTTTATTAAGTTTGATAGTCTATCTATCTATCTATTGCCAGACGCCTCAATCCCGTTTGGGGTGGCCACAAACAAATCGCCTCCAAGTCGCCCTGTCCCCCGCCATTTCACTCCCCTGCTCCCAACTCACACCCCCCTCTCTCATATACCTCTCCACCCCATCTCTCCACCTCATCCTCGGCCTCCCCCTCCCTCTTTCCCCCTCCACCTCACTCACATACACTCTCTTCGTCAGTCTTTGACCCTCCATCCTCTCCACATGGCCAAACCACCTCAGTGTGTTCCTCATAACGCCTCCTATCACATCCACATCAACACCACAACGCTCCTTTATATCCTCATTCGTCAGCCTGTCTCTCCATGTGACTCCACAGGCTCCTCTTAAATAACTCATTTCCACGGCTCTCACTCTTGACTTGTGTCCTTCCAACAACGTCCAAGCTTCACTTCCGTACGTTAGAGTTTGTATCACAATACTGTCATGTAGTAACTTTTTCACTTCCATGCTCACTTCCCTGTTTCTTATCACTGCTTTCAAAGAACCAGCAACCTTTCTTCCCTGCTGTACCCTTTCAAGCACTTCACCCTCCAAACCTCCATCCTTACTCATCACACTACCCAAGTACTTAAACGTACTCACATTTTCCAGTTCCTCGCCATCCGACCTCGCTGTACATTCACTGACTTCACCTCTCTCAAACACCATCACTTTACTCTTCCCTACATTCATCTTTAGATTCCGTTTCTTACACACTCTCTCAAACTCCTCCACCAAGCCTTGCAGCTCCCCTTCGTCTTCACTCAACAACACGGTATCATCTGCAAACAACAGTACAGGGAGTTTCCAAACACTATCCTCTCTCACCAGGGCCACTCCAACATCCACTACCCTACCTTGTACCTCTTTTATTACCCCATCCATGTACAGATTGAACAACCATGGAGACATGACACATCCCTGTTTCAACCCAACTTTCAAAGAGAAAAATTCACTTAGTTCACCATCCACACGCACTGCAGCCTTCGCACCATCGTACATACTCTTCACAGCATTCAACAACTTCCCATCTATTCCATATATTCTTGATTGATAGTCACTGTATTTTTATCTTAGAAAGTGGATTGTCCAGTACTGGTTCGTTGTCTAACCGAGAGATTTGGTTTGCTCCGTCCTGAAGCAATACGAGTACTTTAGTTTATTAGATCATATAAAGGAAAAGGAATTGAGTTTCTGAATGATTAATGTATTTACGTTAAACAAATACAGAACAGAGGAACACCTTACGAATGTTAACAACACTGACGTGGTTTTATATATGGACAAGGGTAAGCCTATTATGCTAGAAAACGAGCTAATATGGCCATGATATTGCAGGAAGAAAAGTTATTGTACCTGTATAATAAATGCAGACCAGTGTTGCATATGTATAAGAAACTCTGCAGCACTCTGTTATACAGGCTTTTTCAACACCAGTACTTTATGCAGCAGCCAGAACGAAGCCCCCTGCGCACCATCTGTTGTGCACATTATTCAGATACTGCAGACAACCAGCGCATACTTCCATCGCCGTGTCATTATATACTGAAGACCTCGCGCTGCCCGATCAGTACAACACAACACAACAGGCTGAATTCCTATTACATGATTTACAAGAAAAAAATTATATATATATATATATATATATATATATATATATATATATATATATATATATATATATATATATATATATATATATATATATATATATACAGTATATATATATATATATATATATATATATATATATATATATATATAAAGACGTATGGTAGCAGCCGTGCTCGGATGTTTCGGCCACGGACGTTTGAGCCATGTGCCACCACCCTAGGACGTTTTAGGCATAGGTTATGTTGGGTTAGGTTAGGTTAGGTTAGGTAAGGTTCACAACACTTCATACTTCAAAACGTCCTAGGCTGGTGGCCAATGACCCAAACGTCCGTGACCGAAACGTCCTACATTCGGTAGCAGCATAACTATTTGCAGTGAATCAACATCTGAGAAAAGGCAGCTTTGTATAGTTTGTGAAATTATGGTTATCAGTGAATACTTCTGTGGGGGTAAGGAAGAGGGTATTGTACAGGGTGAGAGCTTCTGTCTTCGGTATGTATTATGCACGAAGGAACGTTGTCCTATTAGTTGGTGGTAGGTGGTGGCGACCATCATCCACTCACTTGATGTAGTGCTGTCTACTTCTTCCTTCACCTTTATCATTAATTTTCTGCGTCTGCCTTCCTCTCTTCCTATTTCCCTCATCCCTCCTGTCACTTTTATCACTCTTCTTTCCTCTTCAGGTGGCTTTACAGTAAGTCTATCTATCTATCAATTGCCAGACGCCTCAATCCCGTTTGGGGTGGCCACAAACAAATCGCCTCCAAGTCGCCCTGTCCCTCGCCATTTCACTGCCCTGCTCCCAGCTCACACACCCCTCTCTCATATACCTCTCCACCCCATCCCTCCATCTCATCCTCGGCCTCTCCCTCCCTCTTCCCCCTTCACCTCACTCAAATACACTCTCTTCGTCAGTCTTTCACCCTCCATCCTCTCCACATGGCCAAACCACCTCAGTGTGTTCCTCATAACGCTTCCTATCACATCCACATCCACACCACAACGCTCCTTTATATCCTCATTCGTCAGCCTGTCTCTCCATGTGACTCCACAGGCTCCTCTTAAATAACTCATTTCCACTGCTCTCACTCTTGACGTGTCCTTCCAACAACGTCCAAGCTTCACTTCCATACGTTAGAGTTGGTATCACAATACTGTCATGTAGTAACTTTTTCACCTCCATGCTCACTTCCCTGTTTCTTATCTCTGCTTTCAAAGAACCAGCAACCTTTCTTCCCTGCTGTACCCTTTCAAGCACTTCACCCTCCAAACCTCCATCCTTACTCATCACACTACCCAAGTACTTAAACGTACTCACATTTTCCAGTTCCTCACCATCCAACCTCGCTGTACATTCACTGACTTCACCTTTGTCAAAGACCATCAATTTACTCTTACCTACATTCACCTTTAGATTCCGTTTCTTACACACTCTCCCAAACTCATCCACCAAGCCTTGCAGCTCCCCTTCATCTTCACCTAACAACACAGTATCATCTGCAAACAACAGTACAGGGAGTTTCCAAACACTATCCTCTCTCACCAGGGCCACTCCAACATCCACTACCCTACCTTGTACCTCTTTTATTACCTCATCCATGAACAGATTGAACAACCATGGAGACATGACACATCCCTGTTTCAACCCAACTTTCAAAGAGAAAATTCACTTAGTTCACCATCCACACGCACTGCAGCCTTCGCACCATCATACATACTCTTCACAGCATTCAACAACTTCCCATCTACTCCATATATTTTTAACACTTTCCACAATCCTTGACTATCCACCCTGTCATATGCTTTCTCCAAATCCATGAAAGCCACATACAACTTCTTTCCCTTCTCTAGAAACTTTTCCACTAAAGATCTAAGAATGAATATCTGATCTACACAACCTCTTCCCTTCCTAAAGCCTCCCTGTTCTTCTCCAACTAATTTCTCTGTTCTTTCTCTAACTCTGTCAATAAGTATCCTACCATACACTTTTCCTATTATACTAAGAAGACAAATGCCCCTATGATTACCACACACTTCTTTTTCCCTTTTTCCTTTGTACAAGGGAATAATTATACCTGACTTCCAATCCTCCGGAAGTCTACCTTCCTCCCAGGCCAATCTGCACATCTTCCACATCCATTCTGCTACTCTCTCTCCCCCATGCTTCAGCATTTCACCACACACTCCATCAATTCCTGGGGCTTTCCCCGATTTAACTCCTCTTCATTGCTTCCACAGCTTCTATCGTACTGATTTCTTCCTGTCTTCTCACCTCCCTCCTTCTCCCAGCCATTCCCCAGCCACATATACTCGCATTACTTCCATCCTCTATGTTCAACAATTCCTTAAAGTGTTCTCTCGATCTGCTCACTTTTTCTCCCTTCTCCACTAGTAATCTACGATTTTTATCTTTCACTCCCCTGCTAACTTCACTTCCACCCTGTCTTACTCTTTTCACCTCTTTCCAGAACATTTTCTTACAGTCCTTCCACTTTACACTCAAATTCCTTCCAAATTCCTCATCCACTCTCTTCTTACTCTCTCTTACTAATCTTTTCACCTCTCTCTTTCTTTCTACATATAACTCTCTCTTCCGCCTCTCAACTTCTTCCACGCCCCTATTTCTCATCCATTCATTGTATGCTTTCTTCTTTTGTGCCACAGCCTGTCTCACCTCTTCAGTCCACCACGCTGTTCCTTGCACCCCCCTCCGTCTTCTCTTCCTTCCACACACCACATCACATGCTGCACATATTTCTTCTGTAAATATTCTACACACACCTTCCACGTCTCCCATCCGCTCCAATTCATATTTGCCCAATCGTTCCTCCACCTCTCTCTTATACTCTGCCTTTTCGTCATCCTCTTGTAACCTTTCCACTCTCCTTGCAACTACTCCTTCCTCTCGTCTTTCCCTTCTTCTAGTCCTCCATCTTACTTGAATCCTAATTCTGGGCACCACCAAGTAATGGTCAGAAAGTCTACTCCCCCAACCTCTATACACTCTTGCATCCATTACACATCTTCGCATCCTTTCATTCACACACACATAATCAGTCATTGCCTTCCTTTCATTCAGTTCACCACCCACCCTTCTCATCACTCGCCATGTATACATGTGGATCATTTTATGCCTGAAGGAGGTATTGGTTATCACCAACCCCCTCCCAGCACAAATGTCCACTAACGCACTCCCATTCTCATCTATCTCAGCAGGCACACCTCACTCACCATCTATTCCATCCACCTTCACATTCCCAACTTTACCCTTCATATCACCGATCAAAAACACTCTCTCATTCCTTCCAAACTTTTCTATGCACACTTCTACATTTGTCCAGAACTCTTCTCTCACTCTTCTAGCACGATCTGGTGTTGGCGCATACACACACACAATCACTCACATTTGTATTCCAACTTTCAACTTTACCCACACAATCCTTGACCCAACTGATCCATACTGTCTTATGCTCTTCTTCCATCTTTTACTGACAACTATACATACTCCTTCCTTTGCCCTCTCATTCTCACCTACTCCTGCACATATACCCCATCCATACTCCCATTCTCTCACACTTTCTCCTCTCCATTTTGTTTCAGTTATTCCACATACATCCACTTTCGCACCCTCAAGCACCTGGACAATCTCTCTCTCTTTCACCTCATCATTCGCTCCTCTTATATTCCATGTACCCATTACCAAGTCCTTTGTCCGGTCCTGAGTCATCATCGTTTGGTCAGTCCTTGTCCGAGGCTTCTTGTTTGTTTTTTTAGTTAGTTGTTTTCCGGGGAGGGGCACAAGCCTAATTGTTTCTTGTAAGCCAGGAAATTATTTACAACACTGGGTGGTAACCATATAACAAACCTATACGTGTTCCCTGCGTGTCAGCAAATGGGCTGGTGGAGGGTTAGTGCCCCTCCCAGTAAAACAACTAAAAGACAATCGGCCAACCCGCAACGGGATTATGGCATCTGACTGTAGACAGATAGATAGATAGAATTATTGTCTTACACTCCCCGCAAACAACCACACACCTTTTCAAATGCATATCTGTTTATATTTACTCTGTAGCGTCAGTCGCTAACTTCCCCTGACCCTGATGATGCTCTCTCTCTCTCTCTCTCTCTCTCATATATATATATATATATATATATATATATATATATATATATATATATATAAAATCATCATCATCTAATCTTGTGTTGTCCCTGTGGAGCGTAGGAGCCTGGGGCTAGCAAGTTGGTCTTGACATTTAAGATGAGAGTGACCAGCTTCAATTATCCCTGAGTGGCATTACGTGAGCAATAAACCCCAACCATCCCATGGATAGAAACCTGAACGGGCTCAATCCGATTGGAGCGCCTTTATTGCCCACTAAACCACCAGGTGCCATAATTTGGTTATATGGTTACCACCCAGCATAGTAGATAGTTTCCTGGTATACAGGAAACCATTTGGCTTGTCATTCAGTGTAGAGTCACCCGTAGGCAGAACAAGAGGAAAGAATCTATCTATCTAACTATATACCTAAGCTGCTTCCCCCAAGGAGAGAGAGTTAGCCGAGACAGGATGACACACTCCCAATTTACTCATCCACTCAAACACATTGAGTCGCATCTTAGCCCCAAGGGAAAAAGGGACTGATCCTCACTGCATCACACAGCACGAGGGTCTACTGCACGATGCAGTCAGTGACATCTGCAGCAGGGCCCAACAGCAGAGCTGGTTTACCCCTGCCACATCATGATAGACCCATCCCCTTACCCGCACCTGACCTGATCAGCTGATCAGACCAAATGCGGGAGAATATCCCCTTAGGGCTGCGTCATCATTTATTGATTCACAGTTTCTCTCCAGTCATTTCTGTCATGCACGTCCACTCTTCCTTGCTCAACAGACATCCCTCTTGCATCCAATGCTCTCTTCACACTGTCCATCCATCCTACTCGTGGTCTTCCTCTCAGCCTTACACCTCTCACATCAGATCTAGTTATCTTTTTCACCGATCGTTCATTATCCATTCTCTCCATATGCCCAAACCATCGCAACACCCTCTGCTCAACACGATCAGCCATCTCCCGCACAACTCCAGTTCTCCTTAGCACTTCATCATTTCTCACTCGATCTATAGGCGTCACTCCACACATATTCCTCGGACACCTCATCTCCATTACTTTCAAACTTTTCCTCTCTGCTACACCCATATTCCATGTTTCAGCCCCATATAACGCAGTCGGTACCACAACACCCTCATACAGCTTTCTCTTTACATCCAACGACATCTAAACACTTTTTTCATTCCTCCCAGCACCGTTCCTACTTCATTCATTCTGAACTTCACTTCTGCATCTATTCTTCCATCCACAGCAACATTTGACCCTAAATACTTAAAACACTCTACATCCTCAAGCAACTCACCATTCAAAATTATATTCATCCTCCTACCATCTACCAACCTGGTACACTTCATATCTTTACTCTTATTCTCATTTACTTTCAATTTCATCCTTTCACACACCCTTCCAAACTCCTCTACCAACTGTCTCGGTCTCTCCTTCGAATCAGCCACCAGTGCAGTATCATTTGCAAACAGCAGCTGCTTCAGATTCCACTCTCTACCATCAACATTAACCAGACTCAGACCTCACCTAACACTCTCGCATTCACCTCCCGTACAACACCATCCATATAAATAGTAAACAACGAAGGCAACATCACACATCCCTGCCGCAGCCCCACTCTCACGGGAAACCGATCACTCACAGTATTTTCCACTCTTACGCACGCTATACTATTTACATAAAAACTTTTCACTCTTTTTAGCAACCTACCATCAAGTCCATCTATCTATCTATCTATATACCTAGGCTGCTTCCCCCAAGGAAAGGGGATCTAAACCAGATCAAGTCCATACAATCTTAAAACAGTCCACATAGCTTCCCTATCAGCTCTATCATAAGCTTTCTCTAAATCCATGAACGCCCAAAACACAACCTTAACTTTTGCTAAATACATTTCACACACCTGTCTCACAGCAAACACCTGATCCACGCATCCCCTCCCTCTCCTACAGCCACATTGCTCATCATCAATCCCTCCCTCTGTACCCTCTTAATTAACTCTCTTAATTAACACCCTACCATACACTTTACCTACAACACTCAACAGACTTAGATCCCTAAAGCTAGTACATTCATACTTATCACCCTTACTTTTATACCACGGGACCACACAAGCACTTGCCCAGTCAACTGGCACCATACCTTTCACAAAACACACATTCAACAATCTTACCAACCGGTCAACAATAGTCACTCCACCACCTTTCAGGCATCCCACAGCACACCCATCCATACCTGCAGCTTTCCCTGTTTTCATCTCCTTTACTGCCTCCTGCACTTCCTCCTTCGTGATCAATAAATCATTCAGCTCTCCCAACACATTTATTCCTTGCACCCTTCCATTTGCCATAATATCAGCCTCCCTTTCCTCCTTTACATTTAACAGTCTTTCAAAATACGCGACCCATTACTACCTTACTGCTTTTACTCGCTCTTCCTTCCCACACTCTCCCTTTCGCACCCTTTTCACCTCCTTCCAAATGAGGAAAGAATGAAGGAAAAAAGATAGAAGAGAGTGTAAAGTCACCCGTAGGCAGAAGGAAGAGGAAAGAATGAAGGAAATAAAGACAGAAGAGGAAGGACGGAAGAGAGGAAAGGGCAGTCACTCGAGGACAGCACTACATCGAATGAGTGGGTGGTGAGCGCCCCCCACCTACCACTATATATATATATATATATATATATATATATATATATATATAATCCCAGCTTGGCCCAGCGTTATCTCTCTGCTTATTCATACTGTAACTCCTCACTTGCTCTCCAGCTTGTTATAAGACCATAAGAAGAGAGGATAATTGCAATGGGTCGGTTCGTTAGTTCTGAGTAGTTTCTTTCTAACAGTATGACTCTGTTATAATGATTAGGTAACAGAAAAAAAAAAAAAAAAAAAGGGAGGGCTTCACCCTCCCCCCCTTTTTCCACCACCTTTATGCACACTTATAAACATTTGTTGGAAGATGATACCCTAGATATTATTCTCATGCTTTATCCACACTTTGGTGGGTGTTAATTTGTTGTAGCGGGGCTCGAGTTCCCCTGTACTCACCTCACATATGGCCGCATGGCACTGTAATAGGTTTGTCGCCTTCGGGCGTAATAATTTAATCAAATCAATCACCTTTATACATGCAGATCCTACACATCCGTTCAAGCTTAGTCAGGCCAATTCAGGGTCATTTATTTCATAGTAGATACTCTCAGCTTCATTCAAGCAAATACAGGCCCATTAAGGAATTTCCCGATACACTCACACCCATTCAAATTGGCCTACGTTTGTTTTTATCAGTCTAATTTTTTATGTTTGTTAAGCCCAAGACAGATCAGTTCAGGTATGATTCAGTCATTTTGGATTATTTCAGATACTGTCGGGTCATATCAGGTTAGTCATATCGATTCAGCTTAGTAGCCTACAGATTTGACTCATACCTCGAAGATTTGTGCCAAAACTCTGCCCGCCTGGTGCGTTGGTTTTTAAGACACGGAAATTGTCCGTACAGGTCCCTCTTTATTCATCAGAGTCATTCATGTGAAATAAAGACACTGCCTTTGAGGTGTGTGCCCGAAACAAGTGTATCAGTACAGTGGTTATTGAGATATTAGTGCCTTCCCTCAAAAATCTGCGATACGAAGTAATAGCCTTTCCATCAGAAAATGTTTCCAAATACCATTATCTTTATTTCCATACCGTTATTGAGCCCACAATGACCAATCCTGGTCAGAGAGTGGAAAAAAAGTAAAAATATTTCCGCATATTTTCGCGTGTCCCTATTTCCGATAGTATCGCGCCGTTGTGTTGTGCGCGATCGCCAATTTTTACATTCCCTGGACTTACCCTGACCTAATGCAAAAAGGCTTAGGTCGATATCTATTACCGTTCTCGTGAAAGAAACAAACAAATGCAGAGACAGATATTTTCACGTGTTGCGATATCCAACAATTTCGCGTGTCGCGTCGCGGACGATCGTCATTTTTTTATATTTTCTTGAAACTTCCTGGACTTGCCCCGATCTAATAAAGAATTGGGTTGATATCTGTTACCGTTCTCGTGAAAGAAATGAACAGACGCACAGACAGACACATACACAGCTTGACTTTATTATTTAGATGCTTAAAAAATTTAAAGTTTAATATGGTCATTGCCGTAATCTACTCTTATAATACTCAGTAAATGAGGTGGGCTTTAAGTACGGATAATCAAGCCTTGATGCCTTGTGCAAAATCACGGTTCGACTGGGAGTGGTAAGAACGGGGGATAGGGTGGGGCCATGGTTGGTGATGAGTCAGGGAAAGCCAAGAACACCCTGTGAAGACAGGCTTTGTACGAGGTTGATGGAAAGAAATTTTTCATAGAAATTTGAGGGGATGGGCCAAGGGTGCAAAATGAGGTGGGCAGAAAGAAATGGTTGGGATGAGCTAGGATGGTGGTGGGTGGTGAGGCAGGGCGGAGGTAGTAGAATACCCCAGTGAAAGTGAGTGTTGTACGTTAAATGATATCGATTTGGCGAAGGTTTGCATCATACTTTATCCAGTCAGGACAAGAACAACAAAATATAGTATATGCCACATTCATATATATATATATATATATATATATATATATATATATATATATATATATATATATATATATATATATATATATACATATATATATATATATATATATATATATATATATATATATATATATATATATATACATATATATGTATTTATATATATATATATATATATATATATATATATATATATATATATATATATATATATATATATATATATATATATATATATATATATGTATATATATATATATATATATATATATATATATATATATATATATATATATATATATATATATATATATATAATTTCACCTCCTGTGTTATAATTTGAGTGTATATCGTAAGCTCTACCTCCATTAATGTGTCAAGCAGCGAATTATCCATTATTATGGTGAATCTGTATCGTATGTAGAAGATATTGCTATCAAAAAAGAATGTTAAAACTCTCGTGTGAAATTTGAGGGTACTCCTCAGTTAATTATATAGATTCGGGATGGGTCGGACAGTTAAAGAAGGGGATGATTCGGACAGTTTGAGGAGGGGGATGGTTCGTTAGTGTCCGAACTATCCCTGACTACAATATGCGTTAAAGTCTTAAGTCATTCAATTGGTCAGATATTGGGAAATAAATGGATAAAACAAGAGATGAAGTTTCTTTTCATTCATTCATTCATTCATTGCCAGACGCCATGTATCCCAAACGGGGTGGCCAAGGGCTTAGAGTTAATTGTTTTACAGGGAGGGGCACTAATCCTCCACCAACCCCACTTGACACGTAGGGAAATAAAGGCCCGGAAAGTGAGAAGTGAAGTCAATATTCCAGAGAGAGAGAGATGAGAAGTGAAGTCAATATTCCAGAGAGAGAGAGATGAGAAGTGAAGTCAGTATACCAGAGAGAGGGGGGGAGGGGAGGCCAATTATGCATCTTTTAAGCAGAGTGAGAGGTTAAATCAGTTATCCATAATTTTGATGAATTCAATTTCATTTTAAACGAAATATGTTTTCAAACAATTATGAAGAGATTGTTTTGGATGTTGAAGTCAATTTTATGCCTGAGAGAGAGAGAGAGAGAGAGAGAGAGAGAGAGAGAGAGAGAGAGAGAGAGAGATGGGGCCAGTTATGTATCATTTTAAACCAGAAAGTAAGAGGCTAATTTAATTATCCATGATTCTGGTGAAGCTTGATTCAATTTTCAAATTGTTTTTAAACAGATATGAACAGGTTCATTTGGATGAAGTTTAATATTGTACTCTAGGAAAATAAAATGTCTTTGAATTTATATATATATATATATATATATATATATATATATATATATATATATATATATATATATATATTATATAATATTATTGTGATAACCAAATGTAACGTATGGAAGTGAAGCTTGGACCTTTTTTTTTTTTTTAATAACGGAACAGAGGAAGGAAAAACAAATGAATTAAAAAAAAAAAAGATCCATACATCAGATTACTGGCATCCTCTATTCATAAAAAATCTGTAATAGTTGGACTTGAACAGCGGTAGGTTGAAGTTTGGCAGGAAACAACTCCGGTGATGCGAGTTCCAGAGGGATGCAGTTCGAGGAATAAAAGAATTCTGATAGGCAAAAGTTCGGTAATATGGCTGTGTGACATTCCAGTCACGAGCATTACCAGGTGCCCCGTGTAGCACAAGGGAAGGCATGAAGAGGTGGCATAATGGACGCAATTTCTTGTGAGCATTTACCATAAAAGTATTTGTACAATGATACCAGGGAGGCAACATTCCTTCTTAGTTATAGGGGAGGTAGTGTATATATAATAGTAGAGATATTAATATTTCCAACAGCTTTGTTCTGAATTTTGTCTAGTTGTTTTCGTGCAACCTCTCCACATCCATTCCACGTGGGTGAGCAATATTCTAGTTGACAGTGCACATGACTCTTATAAGTTATACCTAACTGCTTATCAGTGAAGAAGTTACAGGCTCTGTACAATAATCCAAGTTTCTTTAAGGCGGTTTTAGCAAGTAGTCTGACATGAGAGGTCCAGTGAGGGCACTGTCAAGTGAAACACTGAGAATTTCAATACTTTTGGAGATGGGATTATTAGTAGCACTGAAGGTAATATATGAATCTGGCAATATCTGCCTATTAGTAAGTTGTATATATTTGGTTTTACTAGCATTAAATGAGACAAGGTTATTTTGTTCCCATTCAGTGATCTTAGATAAGTCTTGATTCATAGAGATGGCTGCATTGAGTTGCAAGTTAGAGATATTAAACTTTGTGAATTGGTGTTTGAGCGTGAATGAACTGTGAAGTGTTGGGTCATCTGCATATGAGTGGATGGGATTGTGGGTGACAGATAATAGATCATTAATATGAACTGGGAATAGGATTGATGCCAAAACTGATCCTTGTGGCACGCCAGCATTAACTGAGTGGAAATTGGAATATACATCATCCACTTTTACTCATATTTTTCTGTCGCTGAGATATGAGGAAAGCAGAAAGGAGTTTGGACAGCAGGGAAGAGTGCCACACTCCGTCGAAAGTTTTCGAAATATCAAGGGCTGCTGCTTGAGTTTCTCCATGTACGTCAAGTGAATGGTGGATGGTATGAGTCAGGAGCTTGAATGTATCAATGGTGGATCTTTCGTGGTGAAAACCATATCGTCTATCACTAATTAAGTTGTTGGATTCAAGGTGTTTAACTGTGTGGTTATTAATTACAGTTTCAAATACTTTACCAAGAGAAGACGTGATAGCTATTGGTATGTAATCAGAGAGATCAGAGGAGTTTCGTTGATGGATATCGGCTTCTTTCCATGAATTAGGGAATGAAGAAGTAAGTATGCATAGTCTGAATAATTTAGCTAAAACAGAGGCACGTTCTCGGGAGCACTGTTTCATAACAATTGGAAAAATTCCACCTGGGACTGGAGCTTTGTTGGTTGGTGAATTGTCTATGATAGATTTTATGTATCTAGTCTATATTTTAGGTGGAACAGTTTCGGGAGAGTCAGGTTCTTGTATGGGGACATTCTGGCTGGCATCCTCGAAGGTAGAATTTCTGGCAAATGTACTGGCAAGGATATTTGTTTTACCATGTGGGTTGTTTGTAATGTTACCATCTGAAGATTTTAGTTAAAGTTATTATTGAAGGAATTGAGAACTGACCAGAATATTCTATGGTCATTAGGATTGTTAACCGCTTTGTGCCCCACGTCCCCAGAAGGGACGGAACTGGGCTTTTTCAAAGTCAGATAAAGAATGGAACCGCAGCGTAGGGATCTAATGAGCTTAGTGACTATGAGCTGACAGACGGAGGGCGATATGCCTAGCACCCTTTCAGCAAAATCCCTCGCACTGGAACTCTGGGAGCAAAGGGTTAAGTAGTTTTGATGCTTGATTTTGAGGGAAGTTTGATTTAACAAGATTTATTACTGGTTTTGCATGGTTTCTAGCAAATTTAAATTGACAGAGTGATTCAGATGTTTTTTAAGTACGAGTTATTCGCTAATGGCTTTTGGGCCATTGCTTTGGTACAATTGCAATCAAACCATTTTGGAGAATTCATTCGTTTTGTGAACAGTTGACTTGGTGTGAATAAATCCATACCAGATTTGGATCATAAATGTGGTATTGGGTAGAACTGATATCACTAGAGAAGAAAGACTGCCATAGAATATCAGCAAGATAATTTCTAAATCCATCCAGTTTGCCCTATTAAAGTGCCTCACCCTGACAGGTTCAGAACAGAGAGGTTTGGGGGAGCTGACTAATAAGGCTCTGATGATATTTTGGTCAGAGGATCCAAGTGGTGACTGTACTTCTATCCTGTATTGACCTAGATTATTTGTCAGGAGTAGATCCAAGAGGTTGGCATTATGGTCAGGATTATCTGGTATTCTGGTTGCTTGCTTAACCAACTGCATGAGATTAAACGATTCTGCAAACAGCTTGCACTCTAGACCAGTATCGTCAATCCTGGCAGAGTGCAATAACCATTCAACATTATGTACATTAAAATCACCCAAAATGGTAATTAGGATGCTAAGGGTAAGGTTAAGGTTACTCAACTGTGTGGATATGGAGTCAAATATATTGGGTTCTGAAGAGGCATTGGGGAAGCGATAGACTACACAGATATATTTGGTAATATTTAGATAATTTAGTTTGTACAGTGAGTAATCAAATTTAGTTGAAGTGAAGTCTAAAAGTGTTAACTGCATACTCAGATTTGATATAACAACAGGTGCTACTCTTGTTATGGAAGTTTGTGAGGAGATGGTAACCAGGAAAACAAAATGGGAATACACCCATACACCGATATCCGGCAGTGTTGTGTACCAGTGGGAGTGTTCGGTCAGCGAGTATGTTGGTATGTCGGATATCGAAGCAGTTTTCCTTATAAGATATTGAAGAAAAGCCAGAGATGCGTTCCAGACCCAAACCCAAACTCTCATATAGCTAATTCAATCAATAGAGGCTGGCACAGACACAACATAGGTAATGTTATTATCCTTATCACCACTCTTACCACTATCACTCATTCACCACACACACACACACACACACACACACACACACACACACACAGACTATCTCCAGCTGACCACATCAGCGAGAAGGTACGGAACATGTATACACTGCTTGCAAATATGAGAATAGCATTCACATACATAAATGAAGACATGCTAAGAAGGATAATAACATCATTCATTAGACCAACCCTGGAATATGCATCAGTAGTCTGGAGTCCTCATCTCAAAAAACACAGACAAGATTGAAAAAGTTCAAAGGGCCGCTACAAGATGGATACCAAGCTTAAGAGACCTAAGCTACGAAGAAAGACTAAATAAACTGAATCTACCAACACTACAGGAGAGAAGGAAAAGAGGTGACATGATAATGCTATATAAGTGCATATCAGGGAAGGAGAAAATAGACATAAATGATTACTTAACATATGGGGAAGCATCAGCAAGAGGACACCGCAAAAAACTGCATAAGAAGAGAGGTGATAAAGACGTAAGGAAATTCAGTTTCCCAAACAGAGCAGTTGATCAATGGAATGCACTACCGAATGAAATAGTGTGTGCCAAAACAATTCACAAATTTAAGGATATGTACGATAAATATGGTTTAAGACACAGGACAGTACGAGCTTGACTCATTCCTGTAAAGATACAATTAGGTAAGAACAATTAGGTAAGAACACACACACACACACACACACACACACACACACACACACACACACACACACACACACACACACACACACACACACACACACGGGAGACAAACCAGGGTGGGGGAAGGTGGGGAGGATAGAGAGGGAGATAGCCAGGCAGCGTTCCCACAAGTTCAGATCAAGAATTCCTTAGACTAAGGATGAAAATTACCTCGGTTGGACCAAAATTCCCCAGATTTATTTTCCATATATTTAATGTTGAAATAAAAGTCGCCTTCTTGTTTTCAGATCAGCCCTGTGAGAGTCCTGCTTACTCAGTGGTCTGGTTAAACTTATTTTTTAATAATGAATTTATACATTTCCTTAATCCATAAAATATAATAAATACAATAAATAATTCAGTATCTGCAGGTATTGATAGGCTAGTCCATTTTGTTTCATTACTGACATACATAATAATTGTCATATAATGATTCCTTAATTCCCATGACCATTATTTAAAACACAACTTTCTTCCACACCTAGTCTCGTATGTATGAAAGATATGGCGATGAATACGTTAAAATTAACATTAAAAACACTCAGATGCATGAACTTGCGTGGTTTCCACTCTTGATATTGGTAAATAGGTTGGTAATGTGCGTGTTCACAGTTGGCGGATTATGATTGGTCGGAAGTTTGAATTGGATAACCTCAATAACCAATGAAAACTGTTGATATAAAATATGGCACCATAAATCAGCTGACAACTCTCTTCATGTTTTCAGGAGAGATTTTGTCTCCAAGATCTAATATTGGTATAATACGAACCAGTCACACTCGAATTCCCAAAATATTCCCCATAAGGTCATAATTCCCCAGAATTTCCCCCCAAAGCCCATTTCCCTAGGTTTGTCTCCAAATGTGTCTAGAGTTCCCAATCTGGGGACAAAGTCCCCAGAAGTTGGAACGCTGTAACCAGGGTGTGGTGGGGGATGGAGGAGGGATGGGAGGGGAGGAGAGGGGATGGAGGGAGGAAGGATGGACCGGGAGAGCCTCGTTTCAAACCTAGGGAGAGGCGAGGTGTCGGACTGGTGAGGCAGGGTGTTGGACTGGCGAGGCAATGGACATTCAAATTTGTCAAATTGTGGGAATGTTACCCTATTTCTTGTGTTCGATCTAGTTATCGATGCGCCGGACAATGGGATATGGGTGTATTGCTGTGGAGGGAGAGATTTGCGGTTCTGTGAGGAACTGCTAGAGGGTATAAGGATTGTAGGAAAAAATGAACTGAATTCAAATTGGTACTGAGATCACGGATATTGGTGAAGAATAAGGCTGCACCTGCACTTCTCCGTTGGAGGGACACAAGTCAAGAGTGAGAGCAGTGGAAATGAGTTATTTGAGAGAAGCATGTGGAATTCCATGGAGAGACAGACTGACACATGTGGAAGTGAAGGAGCATTGTGGTGTGGATGTGAATGTGATATAAAGCATTAGGAGAAATACACTGAGGTGGTTTGACCATGTGGAGAGGATGGAGAGCGAGAGACTAACGAGGAGAGTGTATGTGAGTGAGGTGGAGGAGTGAAAAGGAAGGGGGAGGTCGGGGATGAGATGGAAGGATGGAGTGGAAAGGTATATGATAGAGGGTGATGTGAGCTGGGGGGAGGGCAGTGAAATGACTGGGGACAGGGCGATATGAAGGCGATTTGTTTGTGGCCACCCCTTATGGGATTGAGGCGTCTGGTACTAGATAGATAGAAAGTAACCCTCTCTGCACAGTTGGTGTCCCTGGGAATTATATTTACATTTGTACAAGACTTTGCATATGTTAGTCCACTTGATCAATTGTATTTCTTCCATGTATGTGTAGTCGAGCTTCACTGAAAGTCATGAGTAGTAGGTGATATGAATCATTCATGTGTTGGCTTGAGAACTGGACTGCTGATCTGGATGTGATACAGTACTGTATATACGGTTACAGCCTTAGTGGTTTGTTGATGCATCGAGAACGACATGTAGACAGGTTAGGCAGTAAATGAATGGCAGATGAATGCTTCAGAGTTTTATGATTATTAAGTGCAGCTAAGGTACACCTGCAAAACACTGACTTTCTCTCTCACATGACCCGCATCCTTCATTTACCGTTACTCATTCACTGTCCATTCACTGGCTGAGTAACTCTCACTCTATCACTGACTGGCTTACTCTATCACTGACTGGCTTACCAACTAAACCGAACTAAACCCATACACACAACTCCATCTGTTTCTCAGATGCAAACTCAATAAAGTGAACTGAACTTCTGCTCTCTCACTGGCCACCAAGCACACACTCCCCAGTTCATTACACCTGGCTGATTGACTCTTGGTGGGGAGAGTTGTATAATACTGTATACCCCCCCCCCCAACACTCCCTACTAGCACAGCCAAGAACATTCTAGTAATGAACTCACATTTTCTGGTGCAGTAATGCTCCTTCTAGATCCTAGGATAGAATTCACACTTTCCTATGCAATAATACACTTAAAATAACAACACGCAGTAGCAATAATGACAAGAACTAATTCTTACGGTAAGATAGAAAGAAATTTCATGCCAAAATCTCCACAGTGTTCCTCATGTCTCCAGATACAAACACTACCCTAATCCTATTGGCATAACACTTAATTACTAGAATGTTCCTCTTATCACCAGGTATAGTAAACTACCCTAATCGTACTGGCACAACACTGCCCCTCCCTCAAAACTATGTAATCCTCAATACATCCACCTAATCCTACCTATATACATGTATGTACAGCATAAACTTCTAGACTAGCAAGCCATCCCTGTTGCTTCTGCTATCTAGATCCCTTTTTTGAAGAATTGGAAGTGAAAAAGTTACTACATGACAGTATTGTGATACCAACTCTAACGTACGGAAGTGAAGCTTGGACGTTGTTGGAAGGACACAAGTCAAGAGTGAGAGCAGTGGAAATGAGTTATTTAAGAGGAGCCTGTGGAGTCACATGGAGAGACAGGCTGGCGAATGAGGATATAAAGGAGCGTTGTGGTGTGGATGTGGATGTGATAGGAAGCGTTATGAGGAACACACTGAGGTGGTTTGGCCATGGAGGGTGAAAGACTGACGAAGATAGTGTATGTGAGTGAGGTGGAGGGAGGAAGAGGGAGGGGGAGCCCGAGGATGAGATGGAGGGATGGGGTGGAGAGGTATATGAGAGAGGGGGGTGTGAGTTGGGAGCAGGGCAGTGAAATGGCGGGGGACAGGGCGACTTGGAGGCGATTTGTTTGTGGCCACCCCAAACGGGATTGAGGCGTCTGGCAAATATATAGATAGATAGATAGGATTGCCAGTGCTGTCAACCTCATCATTCTCCTGGGCCCTCCTTTCATCTGCGACATCTAGCAGGTCCTTGGTTCCATTCCAAGTGCACTTCCCAGGTCCAGGTCTCTTGTGGAAAATACATCAGCGTGCCTCACTAAGCTCCACCAACAGCTCCAGATGTGGCTTCTCTAGACTGTGAGCACTCTTAGCAAACAGATCTTGCTAGTGGTTGGGTAGTTCTTCCTGGGGTTCAACCATACCCCTCTTGCATGCACTGTTTGGTGTGCTTGATTGACTTCTAGGCACAAACCCACAACTGTGCTTTGATGTATCTTCTTACGAAGAAATGAAAAATTGGCCATGACAACGGGTACCGTACTTTTTGTGCAGTAGGGTCAACTAAGATACTCCCAACCATCACTCCCCCTTCTATCATGCCATGGCTCCTGTGCTTCACCAATCCCAGGGCAGTGTGCAGCGTATCTTAGATGTTGTAGGGCAGCAGCATTTCTGACTCAGGGAGGATAAATGTAGTCTGTCTGGTCGTACTAGTAGACTTCCATGTTCCACGACCCTCAGTAGAACACTCCCTCCTGGCCGCATTTGCATAGAATGAAAGTCAAGCAGGCAACGATGGGACACCAAGCAGACAAACCCAAAATGCAGGGGTCCCCAATGTCAGCACCACACACGGCCAGGACCTCATTCTTACCTCTTGCTGTATCCCGACACTAACCGGTCCCTCAAACCCAGTACAGTGCCCTGTAACTCCCTACAGCTGCCGCAAAGTCTCTGGAAGTTGCCCATGATCTACCACTTCCAGGTACCTCTCTGATCCTGTATCAACGACCACTGGGAATGCCGCCCCCTCAATCTCACCATCCCCCTCTGCACACCTGTCACTGACACCTAAGGGGTGTGCTGGGTGCTGACCTTCACCCAACAACTGTTCAAGGACTTTGACCCTGTCACTCACTTCCAGTATTTCACATCATTATCCTCCACCGTACAGGAAACCTCGTCCCTCATTTCTTATACCTGGTCACTTAGTTTTTCTACCTTGCTGTATACCAGTATCACCTCTTGTTGTTGCTTCAGTTTCCTGGTCCTATCTTGCACCTCCTCTTGTCTTGAGTGGTGTTGTGCTTGGACTTCTTTTTACTCTTCTTGGCAATTCTATTGCTCTTCTTGATTTGCTCTTGACGCTGCCAGTATATCAGTTTATTCTGCATAATGTTTCTTTTCTTTTTCATAATATTGTGTTTTTCACAAAATTACTTTAGTTCTTAATGATATTTCTTTTCTTCATAATATTTCTTTTGTTCTTCCTGTGTTTCTTGCTGTTTCTTTTGTTCTTGCTGTGCTTCTTGCTGTTTGTTTTGTTCTGTGCTTCGTGCTGTTTGTTTTGTTCTGTGCTTCTTGCTGTTTCTTTTGTTCTTTTTGCTGTGCTTCTTGTTTCTTTTGTTCTTCTTGCTGTTTCTTTTGTTCTTGCTGAGCATGCTGTTTCTGTTCTTGCTGTGCTTCTTGCTGTTTCTTTGTTCTTATTGCTGTTTCTTCTGTTCTTGCTGCACTTCAATGTTTTTTTTTGGGGAGGGAATTGTGTATTTGTGTGTTTGTCTTTCTCTTACATCATTATCATTATTTTGCATGCTTTAGCTTGAAATTCTTACAGCTACTTGATTTGACAGCTCTGAGGGGAGGGGAGGGGGGGGAGGGGAGAGGGGATTGTGGAGTGTGTGAGTAACACCAAGAAAAAGATTTTGCATGTTTTGGCTCAATTTCTTTTTTATTATGACAGCTACACAGCTATAAGTGAAGGGGACGGGGGAGGGAAGGTGAGGAGGGAAGTGTTGGGGGGAAGGGTGTTGGGAGTGAGTGAGGAACACCGACATAATGATTGTGCATGCTATTGTCTGGAGAAAAAAAAAAAAATGGAAAAATCTGAAGGGTAGGGGGAGGGGAAGAGGGAAGGAAGGGGGGGGGGGTTGATGGGAGTGGGTGAGGAAGGGTGGGCTATATTGGGAGCGCATAGAAAACTGGAGTCGCCCTGCCTGGAAGGGTAACTTTTTTCAACTTTGACGAGCTATAGCTCATGAACCAGTTGGTCTAAAATGCTCTGGTTTGCGGCATAAGGTGTGTAAATTCAAGCTCTAGACCTTGGGCATAAAACTTTTTACTTCAGTAAGAGCTGAAAAATCAGCTCCATATACAGGTTTTCAGGGAAATTTCGGTCGATCGAGCTGGATGATGTCCACAACACATGGAAACCATATTCTGCTATGACAGGTGATCCAGGTGTAACAGTAATGATGGCAATTAAAATATCATAGCAGTTGTAGTGTATACAAAGTAGGAGCCATGGCCATAGAGTGTATACTTTAGATGGGAGAGTTTCTTTTTTTTTTTTTTTCTTTTTTTTTTTTTTTTTGCCTATCGACCATTGGGGCCGGAGCCCCTGGTCATTAAGGCAAAAATATATATATGTATATACATTGATACATATATACTTTTTTTTTTTTTTTTTTTCCGGCCTATCAACCATCGGGGCCGAAGCCCCTGGTTATTAAGGCCATGGATATATATATATGTATATACATTTAAATATATATACATATATATACAAACATATATATATACATACACACACACACACACACACACACACACACACACACACACACACACACTTCCATGCATACATACAGACACATTTTCATGCAAACGTACATATATATATAATATTTTTAATCTTATTTATTTATTTTTTTGTATTTTTTTTTTTTAATTTTTTCTTGGTTTTATATGTTTTATACCTTATAATATAAAGACAAACTAATCTAAAGACCCTAAAACTAATCACCTAACAGACAAATCGCTAACCTATACTAAATCCTACAGAGACAAATAGCTAGACCTACACTAATGGTAAAAATACCTCGACTAACAGAACACCATCGACTGCAGATATGTAATGACTTTCTACATGACATACCTGCACTCATCACCTGGTGACTGTCAGTCGAGGCACAACCTAATATAGGGGACATCAATATATGAAAGGGAACCAGACGAGTCAGGAACATTTCCATATACGTCAGCTGTCGTCCCTAATTAGAACAACTTAAGCAAGATAATATAATGTATTTACATAATTTGTACAAAAAGTGAAGAACCTCGCCCAGCAGACACGAACATATATATATACATGCATACATACTACACACATCCATGCATATGAACATACACACTTTCGTGCACACGTACATATATATATATATATATATATATAATAATTTTTATTTTATTTTTTTTTTATTTCTATTTTTTTATTTTTTTTATATTTTTAACCTTATATTACTTATAAACTAAAATGCCTAATCTAAAGACCCTAAAACTAATCACCTAACAGACAAATCGCTAACCTATACTAAATCCTAAGAGACAAATTACTAGACCTACACTAATGGTAAAAAAGCCTCGACCAAGAGAACACCATCGACTGCAGATATGAAATGCCTTTCTACATTACATACCTGCACTCATCACCTGGTGACTGTCAATCGAGGCACAACCTAATATAGGGGGCATCAATATATGAAAGGGAACCAGACGAGTCAGGAACATTTCCATATATGTCAGCTGTCGGCCCTAATTAGAATAACTTAAGCAAGATGGTATAATGTATTTACATAATTTGTACAAAAAGTGAAGAACTTCACCCAGCAGACCACCATCGACTGCAAGTGCCCAATACCTTTCTATATTGCACACTTGCACTCATCAGCTGGTGACTGTTAGTCGAGGAATGGGGTTTAATGTAGGGGACATCAATGTTAGAAATAGATCAGTGGGTGGAGGAACTATTTCAAATACGTCAACTGTCAATCCTAATTAACAGTACAATATCTACATATTTACAGTTGATAAAAACCATAACCATACAGTAAAAAAGTCACATCACTCTGATCAGTCCGGTCTCTCTCAGGAAAGCCATCAATTTATCAGTCATAACAATGTCCCCATCACCCAGGATGGTGGAAAGGGTGAAAGGGACGTCTGCTGCGCCGCAGTAATTTATAAGTGAAGCACATTCACGAATAAATCGCCAACAGCGCAGGACGATATGACTGATAGATAACATCGCATCACAGATGTCACAGTGCGGTGGGAATTGTCTTTCCATATATGGTTTCATGTGCGTTAATATAGTGGCATTAAGCTGTAACCGCGCCAACACTTTTTCCTCAAGACGACTGGGATGGTTGGCAGTGTCCCAGTCGCCCAGGTACGGCTTACAAGTTGGAATATTAAGTCTGGTCCACTGACCTTGCCACAGAAGATTTATTGATTTCTTTCCGAGAGAGAGACTTGACCGTAGATCATGAGGAAAGTTTCAAGTCTCCTCGAGCTCTACAGCCGACTTTGCAAGTAAGTCAGCCTGCTCATTGCCGTAGATACGACAATGACCAGGCACCCAGTTCAGCGTGAATGACTTGTTGCATGAATGCAACTTATTAACGATGCGGCTCTGGATCTCGTGAGAGTCCGTGTTGCAAGATGCAATTGCCTGAAGGGCTGATTTTGAATCTGAAAATATGACAAATGAGTCATGCCTAGAAGTGAGAGCATAGTCTATGGCTTTGTCAATAGCAAAAAGTTCGGAGGTAAACACTGATGTATGAGTCGGCAACCGATACGTGAGGGCACATTCAGTCGATCACACACTTGCACCCACACATTCACTCGACCTGGAGCCGTCGGTGTAAAAGTGGTGGGACCCCAAGTGACGAATGATGATGTTACGAAACAAATGATGGACCTCCGCCTCCGGCGTCTTGGCCTTTGGTGCTGGGAGCCATGTAACATCAACAGTAAAGCCAGGTGGCTCCCAAGGCGCTATATTTTTTAACACCAACATGTCACAGTCACTGGGGTCCACACCAAGCTCCTGAGTCAGCAAGTGGAGGCGAACGGCAAGTGGCCGACACCCCCCCCACAGAAGGTGGTGGTATTGACGCAGGGGGGTACAGGCCACATTGCCGATATTACTTTTCCTATATGTTCGTATGCCATACGAAAAGGCCAGGTGGTCACGGCAAATACGGAGGGGAGGCACATTCGCCTCCACTTCCATACGAGCTACACGGGTACACCGGACGGCTCCAAGACACATTCACAAACATTTATTCTGTAGCACATCCAATCCTTTCAGCGTGGCATCGGATGCTGAGCCATACACCTGTGCGCCATAGTCTAGATTTGATCGAATGAGGGACTTATACACCATAAATAAAGATTTTCTATTGGCACCCCATGTAGTACCCGCTAGGTACTTCAGGACATTTACTGATTTATTGCAACGAGCAAGCAAAGTATTAACATGAATTTTAAAGTTCAACCGACGATCAAAATGAATTCCCAGAAACTTTACAGAATTTTGAAAAGGTACCACCTGTTTATCCAAAGTTAAGCACAAATTAGGTACGTTACGATTAGTGGAGACTATAGCGGCACACTTAGGGATGGAAAACTTAAATCCCCACTGCAAGGCCCATTGGTGGACGGAGTCAAGGGCTGCTTGAAATCCGCCCAGCCGAAAATTGTGCATTACAGGAAGAGTGCCATATTGCACAATTGTCAGCGTAGAGCGAGTATTTAAGATTCCTCGGGAAGGGAGATTGTCCAGGTGCTTGAGGGTGCAAAAGTGGATGTATGTGGAACGACTGAAACAAAATGGAGAGGAGAAAGTGTGAGAGAATGGGAGTATGGGTGAGGTATATGTGCAGGAGTAGGTGAGAATGAGAGGGCAAAGGAAGGAGTATGTATAGTTGTGAGTAAAAGATGGAAGAAGAGCATAAGACAGTATGGATCAGTTGGGTCAAGGATTGTGTGGGTAAAGTTGAAAGTTGGAATACAAATGTGGGTGAGTGTGTGTGTGTATGCACCAATGCAAGATCATGCTAGCAGAGTGAGAGAAGAGTTCTGGACAAATGTGGAAGTGTGCATGGAAAAGTTTGGAAGGAATAAGAGAGTGTTTTTGATCGGTGATATGAATGGTAAAGTAGGGCATGTGAAGGTGGATGGAATAGTTGATGAGTGGGGTGTGCCTGCTGCGATAGATGAGAATGGCAGTGCGTTAGTGGACATTTGTGCTGGGAGGGGGTTGGTGATAGCCAATACCCTCTTCAGGCATAAAATGATCCACAGGTATACATGGCGAGTGATGAGAAGGGTGGGTGGTGAACTGAATGAAAGGAAGGCAATGATTGATTATGTGTGTGTGGATGAAAGGATGCGAAGATGTGTAATGGATGCAAGAGTTATAGAGGTTGGGGGAGTGGACTTTCTGACCACTACTTGGTGGTGGCCAGAATTAGGATACAAGTAAGATGGAGGAATAGAAGAAGGGAAAGACGAGAGGAAGGAGTAGTTGCAAGGAGAGTGGAAAGGTTACAAGAGGATGAGACAAAGGCAGAGTATAAGAGAAGTGAAGGAACGATTGGGCAAATATGAATTGGAGCAGATGGGGGACGTGGAAGGTGTGTGCAGGATATTTACAGAAGAAATATGTGCAGCATGTGATGTGGTGTGTGGGAGGAAGAGAAGACGGAGGGGGGTTCAAGGAACAGCGTGGTGGACTGAAGAGGTGAGACAGGCTGTGGCACAAAAGAAGAAAGCATACAATGAATGGATGAGAAATAGGGGCGTGGAAGAAGTTGAGAGGCGGAAGAGAGAGTTATATGTAGAAAGAAAGAGATGAAAAGATTAGTAAGAAAGAGTAAGAAGAGAGTGGATGAGGAATTTGGAAGGAATTTGAGTGTAAAGTGGAGGGACTGTAAGAAGATGTTCTGGAAAGAGGTGAAGAGAGTAAGACAGGGTGGAAGTGAGGTTAGCAAGGGAGTGAAAGATAGAAATGGTAGATTACTAGTGGAGAAGGGAGAAAAAGTGAGCAGATGGAGAGAACACTTTAAAAAATTGTTGAACATACAGGATGGAAGTAATGCGAGTATAAGTGGCTGGGGAATGGCTGGGAGAAGGAGGGAGGTGAGAAGACAGGAGGAAATCAGTAGGATAGAAGTAATGGAAGCAATGAAGAAAGTCAAAATGGGGAAAGTCCCAGGAATTGATGGAGTGTGTGATGAAATGCTGAAGTATGGGGGAGAGATAGTAGTTGAATGGATGTGGAAGATGTGCAGATTGGCCTGGGAGGAAGGTAGAGTCCCGGAGGATTGGAAGTCAGGTATAATTATTCCCTTGTACAAAGGAAAAGGAGAAAAAGAAGCGTGTGGTAATCATATGGGCATTTGTCTTCTTAGTATAATAGGAAAAGTGTATGGTAGGATACTTATTGACAGGGTTAGAGAAAGAACAGAGTAATTAGATGGAGAAGAACAGGAAGGCTTTAGGAAGGGAAGAGGTTGTGTAGATCAGATATTCATTCTTGGATCTTTAGTGGAAAAGTTTCTAGAGAAGGGAAAGAAGTTGTATGCGGCTTTCATGGATTTGGAGGAAGCATATGACAGGGTGGATAGACAAGGATTGTGGAAAGTATTAAGAATATATGGAGCAGATGTAAAGTTGTTGAATGCTGTGAAGAGTATGTATGATGGTGCTAAGGCTGCAGTGCGTGTGGATGGTGAACTAAGTGAATTTTTCTCTTTGGAGGTTGGGTTGAAACAGGGATATATCATGTCTCCATGGTTGTTCAATCTTTACATGGATGGGGTAATAAAAGAGGTACAAGGTAGGGTAGTGGATGCTGGAGTGGCCCTGGTGAGAGAAGATAGTGTTTGGAAACTCCCTGTACTGTTGTTTGCAGATGATACTGTGTTGTTGAGTGAAGACGAAGGGGAGCTGCAAGGCTTGATGGATGAGTTTGGGAGAGTGTGCAAGAAACGGAATCTAAAGGTGAATGTAGGGAAGAGTAAAGTGATGGTCTTTGAGAGAGGTGAAGTCAGTGAATGTACAGCGATGTTGGATGGTGAGGAATTGGAAAATGTGAGTACATTTAAGTACTTGGGTAGTGTGATGAGTAAGGATGGAGGTTTGGAGGGTGAAGTGCTTGAAAGGGTACAGCAGGGAAGAAAGGTTGTTGGTTCTTTGAAAGCAGTGATAAGAAACAGGGAAGTGAGCATGGAAGTGAAAAAGTTACTACAGGACAGTATTGTGATACCAACTCTAACGTATGGAAGTGAAGCTTGGACATTGTTGGAGGGACACAAGTCAAGAGTGAGAGCAGTGGAAATGAGTTATTTAAGAGGAGCCTGTGGAGTCACATGGAGAGACAGGCTGACGAATGAGGATATAAAGGAGCGTTGTGGTGTGGATGTGGATGCAATAGGAAATGTTATGAGGAACACACTGAGGTGGTTTGGCCATGTGGAGAGGATGGAGGGTGAAAGACTGACGAAGAGAGTGTATGTGATTGAGGTGGAGGGGGAAAGAGGGAGGGGGAGGCCGAGGATGAGATGGAGGGATGGATTGGGGAGGTACATAAGAGAGGGGGGTGTGAGTTGGGAGTAGGGCAGTGAAAAGGCGGGGGACAGGACGACGTGGAGGCGATTTGTTTGTGGCCACCCCAAACGGGATTGAGGCGTCTGGCAATAGATAGATAGATAGATAATACTAAATAAAGTAGGACTAAGCACACTTCCCTGTGACACCCCGCGTTCCTGGATAAATATATCCGATGTTACAGTACAAGACAATTTGATAGAGAAAGTCCTGTCCCATAAGATATTTGAGATAAATATAGGCAAATTTCCTTTTAAACCATAAGCATAGAGCTTCATTAGTATACTGTGTCGCCATGTCATGTCATAGGCTTTATGGATGTCCAAGAACACCCCTATCATGAATTCTTTATTGGCAAATGCCTCTGCAATACAATGCTCCAAATTCATTAAATGATCTAGTGAACTTCTGTATTTACGGAAGCAACATTGTTGATCATTTAACAAATTCTTTAACTCTTAAACAAATAGAAGCTTATTATTTACCATACGTTCCATGACCTTACATAGACAAGAAGTCAACACAATAGGACGAAATGAAGTGGAATTCATAAGACGACCAGTCTCTTTGGGTATCGGTATGACATGCGCAAAGTGCCATGGGTTTGGGAACGTTCGAGACGCCCAAATCTCATTGTACAATGCTAACATCTTAATCAGGTTGTCCTGATTATAGTAGCCGCAGCGAGAAATGAACGCTGTGGTGGGGCAGGCGGGATGACCTGGGATTCCCCCATTGATGCCATATCTACATGTCACCGACCATAGAGGTAGGATGTCACCGACCATCGGCCACCGCTGCAGCCCCGCTCCATGATCCTTACCCTGTGTCTCTGGCTTTCTCTTTCTCTCTCGGTTTCTATATAAACTGGTGTATTTCCGAAACTAATTATGAAATTATTATGACTTTTGTTCCACACCACCACTGAGGTAAAAATCAAGGAGAGTTTTCTGTATAAAGGTTTCCCCCCCCCTTGTCTGAGGGCAGGTCAGTTCTGGTGAGTGTATAATTATAGGTCAGGCGGAGGTATCGGCAAGGCCGCACTCCCCCGCTCATATGCCACATTTAGGAGGGGGGGGAAACCTTTATACAGAAAACTCTCCTTGATTTTTACCTCAGTGGTGGTGTGGAACAAAAGTCATAATAATTTCATAATTAGTTTCGGAAATACACCAGTTTATATAGAAACCGAGAGAGAAAGAGAAAGCCAGAGACACAGGGTAAGGATCATGGAGCGGGGCTGCAGCGGTGGCCGATGGTCGGTGACATCCTACCTCTATGGTCGGTGACATGTGGATATGGCAACAATGGGGGAATCCCAGGTCATCCCGCCTGCCCCACCACAGCGTTCATTTCTCGCTGCGGCTACTATAAGATGCTGGATCATACCATACGTGATGGTGTCTGGTCCAGGGCTGGTGTCTTTACAGGATTTAAGGGCAAGGAGCAGTTCATCTAGCATAAACTCTTGGTTGTACGGGAAGTCTACGTCTTCTGTGGCAAAGTCTATGATTTGTAGCTCAGACGTGCATTTATGATGTTGTAAACGCGGATCATAATTGGTTGAGCTACTTACATGAGAAAAACTCCTGGCGAGGATGTTAGCAACGTCCACGGGCTCGTCATAGACGTTATTATTTATGTGCAGGGTCGTAATAGGTATGTATGGGCCTTTATTATTTAGTATTCTTATTGTGGACCAGACTTTACGTAATGGTGTAGTACGAGTCACTGTGGACACAAAGGACCGCCAGGAGTCACGTTTGGCCCTTCTTACTATTCTCCTTGCCTCAGCCCGTGCTTGTTTGTATGCAATGAAATTTTCCTCTGTAGGCTGACTGTCAAAAATCCTGTATCTCCTATTGCGTTTTCTTAATACTTGTCGGCAATCTGGCGTCCACCAATGTGCTCTATGCTTCGCATGAACTGTAGAAGTCTTGGGAATAGCAGCCTCAGCTGCATGTAATATGGCTTTTGTTATATTTTCGACCTTAACATCTATGGTCCCCAGATATATCTAAATTGGCGATCCTTGAGAAGGATCCCCAATCTGCTTTCTTATAGTTAAATTTTGGAGGTGGAGGGTCCGAAATGATGTCGCGTGTATAAGAAAGACAGATGGGTAAATGATCACTTCCCAAGGAGTCGTCGTAAGGGTCCCATGAGAAATCTTGATGTATACCAGGGGAGGCCAAAGATAAGTCAATGGCCGAAAAGTTACCAGTATGATCATCTACACAAGTCGCTCTACCATCGTTCAGAAGACAGAGGTTGGACTGTAGTATTAGGTCAGCTACTTGCTCCCCACGGCCATCGATCCTCAAGCTACCCCATTGATAGTGATGGGCGTTAAAATCGCCCAACACTAACTTGTTCCCAGGCAGATGTTCAAATAGTGAATATAAAGCATCACTATCAATGAGGCCATGTGGAGGACAGTACAGAGAGCAAATAGACAGATATGTGTTATTAAATTTTACTCTGCACGCGACTGCTTCCAGAGTAGAATTTAGAATCACTTCTGTTTGTGGGTGTGATTTGTGTGTGTATATGGCTACTCCGTGACCTTCATATCCTCTATATGGGTGGTAGTGTTTTAACTGTTGAGGATCAGGATGACCCTCCAGGTGCATCTCCTGTAAACAAACAATGTCTGGCCTGTGTATAGAAAGCAAGATTGTTATGTTGTGTAGTTTTTTCCTAAGACCCCTACAATTCCACTGTAACACAGTGAATGCGGCGGTTTAAGATTCACGTTGGGGGCCAGTGTTCTTAGTCTTATTATGTCACCTGCCAGCAGGTGAGCGACTACCGGGGGACCTATCCTGGTGCTTATTTACGGAAACCTCCATATTGTCATCAATTACTAGGTTCCCTGACTCCCCCGAGGAAGAGCTAACCTTCCTCTTCCTCGCTGGAGTGGGAACTGGAAGGACATGAGGACGAGACTGTTTTGTGAGGGTGGTCATGTTACTTTTACTAGACTTGTCGGGCTTCGCTTTAGGCCGTACTGATGGAGAGGCAGCAGCAGTCTGAGCATAGGTTGAAACCTTAGGGATGCCAGTGAGAGAGTTGGAGTGGATGGGAGGCCGAGATGGAGAGGTGCTGTGAATGGCAGGAGGGAGAAGGACAAGATCAGTCTGCGTCTCTACAGAGCACATCACAGGACGGGACATTACTGCCGAAGCATAGGACCTATTCGGCGTGGGAGTTGCATGCAACTCCTTCACCTTTTTCCTAGCTTCGTAATAGGAAATGACCTCAGTTGCCTTCACTGTGCAGACCTCCTTCTCCTCCTTCCACTTGGGACAGTCCCTAGAGGAAGTGGAGTGAGTGCCCTTGCAGTGAAAGCAACATACCGTCTCAGATATACAATGGTCTGCATCATGACCCTGGCTTGCACACTTGCTGCATACTGGCTAGGAAGCCCGACAAGTCTTTGCACCAGGCCCATACAGCTGGCATTTCAGGAAATGCAAAGGGTTAGGGATGTTAGGCCGAACATGAACAATTTCGTATCCAACTTTGATAGAACTGGGAAGAGACACTTTGGCAAACGTCAAGACAATGGTTGCCATCTTCGTCCTTATGCCTTCTGAGTAACGAGTAATAAATCTAGCCTCAATTATGTCTTGGTGCACCAATTCACTTACGTTTTCGTCCTCACTCATCACCATGAGATCCCTGCAAGTGACAACACCCTTGCAAGAATTCATGGAGACTGGGATTTTGGCTTCGACATCGTAACAGTGGAATTTACGCAGTTTCAGCAAATCTTTCACCTGTGACGAATTAACAGTTTTAATCAGGAGATCTCCGTTCGCAAGTTTTTTTACCTGTTCGACTTCTCCCACACAGTGGTCAATCACCTTCTTAATAAGGAAGGGATTGAGACTGGACAGGGGAGTGGAACCTAGCGCATGGAGAGTGAGAAAGGTTGCGTTGTCTACTGGGACGTCAAGCGGGTCACGAGTCTGGCCTTCGTCCGTCTGGGGGTGGTCAGTCTGGTCATGCCTATTGTCGTCAGGACCACCCCCCCTTCTGAAGGGGAGGGAGGCAGTAGGGGCATCCGCCATAGGTACCACTTCCCCCTCACGGGGGAAGTGGGAAGAAAGAGAAAAACGAGCAAGGGACAGAGCACCTGGGGAACACACACCTAGTCTGAGATTACCCTCTCAAACCACTCTCAGGAGGACGCGCCTGTGTGTGACTCACACCCCAGAGTGATCAGTGGGGGGTACACTCCAGAGGTGAGTAAGCAAAGGCAATCTCAGGAAACAGATTTAGACACTTACTATATCTCTAAAGGGCTGGGAGGAAAATTAGTACTAGCTAACCTAACTTTTATTCGCTTTATTTACAAAACTAATGCTGGTGAGACAGCCCTGAAAGCTAGAGGAGAACAAGAAAAACACGTCTGTACTCTTGACGACCATGCATAAAAGTCCGAGAGTTTCACAGTACAGGCCTACCCTGATATCCGGCAGTGTTGCGTACCAGTGGGAGTGTTCAGTTAGCGAGCATGTCAGATATCGAAGCAATTTTCCCCATAATATACTGAAGAAAAGCCAGAGATGCATTTCAGGCCCAAACCCAAACTCTCACATATGAGGTGCTAACCAAAGTTCCTGTACTTTGAATATTGTAGGAAAATAAGTTACCTTACCTCCTAGTTCTCATTGTCGCCTTCGAAATAGTCCTCTTGGGCATGTATACAGTGGTCCTAACATTTTTTTCCACGAGTCCATGCATCCCTGGAAGGCTTCAGGTGTGATGGTCTTGAGCACCTTCTGCGATTCTGTCTGGATCTCCTCAATCGAGTCAAATCGACGCCCTTTCAGTCGTAATTTCAGCTTGGGAAACAAGAAAATGTTGCAGGGGGAAGGTCAGGCGAATAGGGTGGGTGGGGAATGACTACCATGTTAGTGGAAGCCAGGAACTGCCGGACAACAAGTGATGTATGGGCGGGGGCATTGTCATGATGCAGGACCCAGTCCTTGTTCTTCCACTGTTTTGGATGTTTGTGGCAGATGTTCTTCCTCAGATGCTGCAACACTTCACAGTAAAACTTTCCGCTGACAGATTGACCAGGTGGGACGAATTCCTTGTGAACAATCCCTTGGATATCGAAGAATGTGATCGACTTGACATTGCTGTGAACTTGACGCACTTTTTTCAGCCTTGGTGAATTGGAAGACTTCCACTGCGATGACTGCTGCTTTGTCCCCAGGTCATAACCATAAACCTATGATTTATCACCAGTTATGACCTTGGAGATGAAGGTGGCATCATCTCTGACCTGATTCTTGAGCTCCCTGCAAACTGCAAAGTGATGTGCCTTCTTGTCACTCAGCAGTCTTGGCACAAATTTTGCAGCGATGCGTCTCATGGCCAACATGTCCAACAAAATGCATTGCAAGCTCCCATATGACAGTCCAATGATATCACAAACATCATGGATAGTTTGTCTATGATCTGCAAGGATAGCCTGAAGAACATTTCTGATGTTTTCTGATATTATTGCCATTGACGGTCATCCAGAACATCATCATCTTCGATGGACGTTCGTCCTTCCTTGGACCACTTGTACCAGAAAAATGTTCTACTTTGGGACATGGCATTGTCACCAAAGGCTTGCTGAAGCAGCTGGTGAGTTTCTGCAGCCATATTGTTGAAGCAACTGGTGAGTTTCTGCAGCCGTATTGTTGATCTTGAAGCAGAACTTGATGCATGTTCTTTGTTCCAGGAGGTCCGCCATTGCAAAAGTGCCAAACCATCTACACACCACGATACAATAGTATGCATAGCTCAACAGCACGTCTGCTCACAGACACAGCCGGTGCCACACTGACGCACAAAGGGTGCTGCTGACTCCTCCTAGTGGCAAAAGGCAAAACTGAAAACGGTTTGCTCCCTCTGTTGAAATTACTGGGACTTTTAGGTAGCACCTCATATATATATATATATATATACCTGTAATAACCAGACACCCAATTCCTGGACACCCCAATTTCTGGATATTTTGGGCCCTTGCCATCAGAACCCCAAATGGCCAAAAAAAAGCAAAAAAAAAAAAAAAGAATCCAACATCTTCTTTCAACCGTACTTTGAACTTGGCACAGGGCATTGAACAGCTGTGTTGTCACGCGTAGTAGAGCGGCTCCCTGCTTCCTCCTCCCCTCCCCAGTTCCTGCCCAACTACCATTGTGACTAGACACTTGTCCCAATGGCTGCTGCACATGCTCGTTTTTGTGAATAAGCAGTGAATAAACTGCAATACCTTGCCACTAGACCACATGGGAATTTACAGTGTTGTGCAGTGATAAGAAATTATAATTCAGAGTGCAAAGGATTTAATGCAGAGTGCAAACTGGCGTGTTACAACTGGCGTGGTGCAAGTAAGAACAGAATGTGCAATGTTAAACAATTATAATTCACAGTGCAAAGGATTAAGTGCAGCACAACACTGGATTACTGTCTGTGCTTCAACAGCATTTTCACCACTCCCAGAGCCTTAGAGGAGGCGGGTTAATCTTCGTAACAGCCACGGATGTAAGTACCCTGTACACTGCTAAATATTTTCCATACTTTTTTCTAATCCCTCATTCTCTGGTTCTTTTTCATTTATTTCATGCTTTCTCTCCCTTATTTGTGTGAATAGGGTCTTAAATAGGTGCTATGCATGTCCAGTAGGGAGTTATGTAGATGGTTTTCTGAGTTAGGCTGGGTTAGGGTTGATAAGTACCTGCCCAGAAGGCATTTTCCCAGTTCCTGGACAAACCCAATTTCCGGACATGCCTTTGCCTTAGTTACATCAGTTATTGGAGGGATTACATATATATATATATATATTTATACATATACAGTGAGTCCTTGAAATACGAAAACTTGAAGTACGAATTTCCGATGGTACGAAAGCGATAAATGTTGGACAAATTCCACAATACGAAAGTATCTGTCTCGATGGTACGAAAAACGATACAAGAGGAAATACGAAAAATTCAAAATGGGCGCGCTGCACAGCGCCGCGCTCACTTGCAGCGAGAAAACGAACTAACCCCTCTCTGGTAAACACATTTTCGCATGCTTCTCAGTCGAGTCACGTCCATCCTCTCCTCTCAGCTTTGTTGTACTTTACGCTGTTTTTCGCTGTTCGTCATCTTTTCGTATTTTCACCATGCCTCCCCAGCGCCCTGCATCATCATCTCCTGCATCCGGGGAACCAGGTGCAAAGAAGAAACAGCATTGTACTCTCACTCTTGAGAGGAAATTGGAAATACAGTAGTTAGATTGATTTATTTACTGGTAAATGTACAATGAAAGACACAACTATCTTCCCAGTTCAGTCTGAAGAAAATTTACACTGGGCGAAATACAATGAAAACCCTGTTTCTACTAGTGCATGTTTCAAATGGTTCGATTTTTCTACACTAAATTCGTTAGACTTTGGGAAGATACTTGTGTCTTTCATTGTACACTTGAAACAGCAGAAAGACCTTACTAATTCAATGCATAATCCTCTAGCTTGTTTCTGTAATTTTCTGACAACTTTCAGTTTGGCAGATTACTTTTTCTTGCTGAAAAATTTCCTCCCCGTTATTATTGTCACTTTCCCCTACGATCGTTTCCAGCACAGCAGAAGAAACTCAGCGTGCTCAAAGGTGGATATCATTTCCCAATTTCCCAACTAGAGGTTTGGTCAGATTAAAATTATTAGGTACAGATAAGCTCGGTTAGGCCAGGTTTAGTTAAACACTGAGGGAAGAACAGTCCTTGCCGCCATTATGTTAATGAAATAAACAAGAGTTGTCACACCAGAACAACTAAAAATGACAAGGAAACAGATGTAATAAGAAACGTTTACTGTATTTACCAACCCAGAAATAATCTGAAAAATATAACAGACACCAGGAAGAACTGATTTGGTAAGGTGCTTTTACTGCTTAAAGTAAAACGTATGTTTAGCCCCCACAATGGCTGTGGGTTCAGATATTTGCGTGCTCCCTTGGTCGGCCTTGGGACCATTTTTTCAAAGTTCTAAAATCAATTTCTTTTTCTTACATATGTGAAAAGACTCGTCTGGTACACCTGGCCTTTTTTTTTTTTAAATTATTTTTTCCCCTAAACCCATCCTGTGATTTGCTATGATTCGTGTAAGAATTAATAAAATTAGGATGTGTGTTCCTTCAGCATGTGTACAGTTGCGAGCAGATGACTCGAGGCCACCTAGTCCACCAGCATGTTGATGTTTTATCTGGCAACAGTGGTAGCTGTGAACTTGACCGAGATTCAGTCAGCTGTTCGGGCGAAACAAACCCAGTGATAATTTGTCAATGTGCAGTTCTAACTGGTCTCCAATCAATACCATGCAAGTAAACGTATTATACTGATAATGATTAACGTGTCATACACGTGGTAGATATATTTATAACCATAGTATTACAACACAGACATCCAAATAGTGGTGCATTCATTCATGTGAGACACACGGGTATCCCGAGCATGCAGCTCCATCACCACCTTGGTGTTTGACATAGGCACCACGTGACGTCACGTATGGGGGGTGGAACTAGTTGACCCGTTCATGGTGATAAACATTTATAGAGAGTAATCGTTCGACTTTATCACTCGAATATTAAAGAAACATTGGTTTTCTATGTCAAAACAAACCTATTACAACCTTTAATCTCATATACGTTAAATGCCGCAGCCAACCTCTTGCCCCCTCATCCCTGTCCCATCACACATCTCACCTCGTCTCGCCCTTCCTTTTTTTTTTTTTTTCCGGCCTATCGACCATTGGGGCCAAAGCCCCTGGTCATTAAGGCCATATATGTACATATATATGTATACAGTGGCGTGCGGTCCTAACAGGCCCAGGTTCAAATCCCGGCTGGGGCAGGGAACAGTTTAAGGATTTGAATTTCATTAAATCAGGCTTTACTGATCTACCAGAAGACCCGCCGACATGTCGTAAAAATACCCTCGCTAATACCAATGCACCAGTCCTGTATGAGACAGCCCTAGCATGTATTCAATATGGACGGTGGGTGTTAGCGCCGAAGTGGTGACATGTAGAGGTGTATGGTATGTAGGAGGACTGCTGGGCCTTGATAGCAGGCTGTGAAGCCTATGCCCAGAGTCGGACACATAAAAAAAAAAAAAATACACATATATCTCCCTTCTTTACCCACCACCCTCCATATAACTCCCACATCCCCCTCCCCTTGTTCCACCTACTATGGTGTGAACCTTTAACTGTCCCACCTGCTTTGGAGTCAGAGGTCGACGAAAGTGAGGTTAACTGTGAGGGATGACTGGAATGACGGTGTTTTTTGTGATAATAATACTAGGTTGCGGGGAAGCTGATAACCCTACCAGTTTTGAAAACCGGTAAAGGTTGTTTGGTTCACAACGACAATTGAACAAAATGAATCACTACTGATACCCGTGTCTCACATGAAAGAACGCAGCACTATTTGGATACCTATGTTGTAATACTGTGGTTATAAATATATCTACCACGTGTATGACACGTTAATCATTATCGGTATAATACGTTTACTTGCATGGTATTGATTGGAGACCAGTTAGAACTGCACATTGACAAATAATCACTGGGTTTGTTTCTCCCAAACAGCTGACTGAATCTCGGTCAAGTTCACAGCTACCACTGTTACCAGATAAAACACCAACATGTTGGTGGACTAGGTGGCCTCGAGTCATCTGCTCGCAACTGTACATCGGCTGAAAACATCTGGGATGAAGTGAACTGTGAACGCAAGATCGCTTGAGGTGATAGAGTATGGTCGTGTAAACACACCAGTGACCCTCATTCCCTTCCCATAATTGCTCGCAGGTTTTTTTTAGCTCACCCTAACTCAACGTCACTGACACCAGTACAGTAAGGCGTTGTTCAGGGCCAGTAGCTATGAAAGCGATAATGGAATACATTATTGTTTGTATCAGTCCTCTCTCTTTCACTCATACACATAAGAACAAACATAAGAATGAGCAGTAAATGTACACTAACTCTAAGGAGCAGAAATAACTGTGCTCAGTCTGTCCGAAATATATTGGGAAGAGTGATACTGAATGAGGAATGTGGAACTGAATGCTAACCTACGAGAACATGTGGGACGAAAGAGTAGTTTTTTTCTGATTAGCAGACATTTTTGTTCTATATCGTCTCTTAAAATTGTTAAACCCATAATCTTTCGTGTAAGCATACAGCCTAAAGACCATACCAATTCAGTTCATATTCCTCTAGTTTGTCTTCTATATTTTTCTGACTATTTTGAGGGTGGTAAATTATGTTCTCTTGCCGAAAGAAACTTACTCAAAATTAGGGCGCATGTAACATAAACATGTAAACATCGGCGTGGAGTGAAGAGAATGCCTGACAGATGGGATGGTGGAGTAGGGTCATGTACACACACCAGTGACTTTCGTTCCCTTCCCGTAATTGTTCGCAGTTTTTTATAATGCCCTAACTCAATGTCATTCACACCGAAACAGTGAAGTGTTGTTCAAGGCCGGCAACTATGAAGGGATTAATGGAATACTGTATGAAAAATTTATAATGGGCGTGGTGCATAGCGCCGCACTCGCTTGCCAAGAGAAAATGAACTAACCCCTCTCTGGTAAACAAATTTTCGCGCAGTTCTCAGTTAAGTCCACGTCCCTCCTTTCCTCACAGCCTTGCTGTATGTGAGGATATTTTCGCAGCCCTTCACCTTTTTGTATTGTTTTGCCATGCCTCCCAAGCTCCCTGCATCATCTCCAGTATTGGGGGAGCCCGCTGCAAAGAAGCAGCAGCACCGTACTCTAATTCTGAAAAGGAAATTGGAAATTATAAGACCCCATGAGGAGGGGCAGGGAGTCTCGGAGATTGGGCATGGTTTAGGCCTTGCTGTTTCCACCATTGGATCTGTGACGAAGAAAAAGGAGATGTACAAGAATATGGCCACCTCCTTCTCTACACTTGTATACAGGTATTGCTTACTTCATAATAGGGGGGGATGAGGTTTAGGTGGGGGTCCGAGGGGGTCCTGGGACGCATCCCCCCATTTATATGCATATTTCAATCGTTCTGATATACGAAATTTCGAATTACGAAGGTTTTTTTTTTGTCCCTATCCCTTTCGCATATCAAGGACTCACTGTATATATATATATATATATATATATATATATATATATATATATGTATATATATATATATATATATATATATATATATATTTATATACACTCAATCCTAATAAACCGCGGCAATTTGGGTTTGGACCACTGTCGCGGATTACAAATTCTGCGATTTATAAATAATAACTCTTATGTGAAAAATTAATAAGGGTCTGGACTTTGGCCAACCACCCCCCAAAGCACCCTACCTACACCTATCTGGGCACCATCAAACACAAACATACAAATTTAGGAATATTCAGTGCATGTATTTAATAGAAATAAGCAATGTTAAGAGATCTCACCTTAATCCTATGATGATATTGCTTAAGTGAATGGAGTGGGGTGGTGTTGGGAAGAACTTAGAACCTCTCAGCATGAGGTGGGGGTGCTCCATCATGCTGTTCTCCCTTCTCTAGCTCCTCTGCCTCCCTCAGGAAGCCCTCAAAGTCTGCCTCAGAGATGACAGATGCTACGTCATCCACGTCCTCAGTGTGTGAAGGGCCAGGCTGTGGTTCAGGTTCAGCCTCTGCCCTTACCCGGGCAAAATAGTGGGTGATGAGTTCCTGATGTTTCTCATTAACTTTGCGGCATTAGTATGCACAATTGCCACCAGGGACAGGTGGTGATTGGTTGTTGGGTTGCGATTTTCAAATTATATGCCACGGTTAACGATTCTCCTCTAAAAAGGCCCACTTCGGTGCCTAGATCCGCAATTTTCGTGACTTAACAGCGGTTTAGGGTGCTGGCAGTCTGCCAGCCACTTTGCCGCGGATTACGAATCCATGGTTTATAAACACGCGGTTTACGAGGATTGAGTGTGTATATATACATACATATATATATATATATATATATATATATATTATGTGTGTGTGTGTGTGTGTGTGTGTGTGTGTGTGTAGGGTGCGGTTGTGTGGAAGCACAAAAACTTAGAGGAGTGTAGAAGTGTGGATGCACAAGAGGCTAAAGTGCAGGTGCAGAAGAGGTTAAATTATGAATGTGGAATGTGGGTGCGGAAGAGGTTAAAGCGCGAGTGCAGAAGTTTGAGTGCAGACCTCCAATTTGGTGTGCGGTTGCCTAGCACCACACACACACACACACACACACACACACACACAGTAAAGAGTCAATCTCTGTACTAGGTTAAACTAAATGCTGTTCTAATATAAAAGAGGAAGTTTAAGTAATAGTGTTGTTCAAATAACATAATACAACAAAGTAGAGCAGGAATTCGCTGTGCAAGCTAAATCAGCTGCATTGTCTGTGTTGTACAGGAATGCAAAACTGTAAGTAGAAACTTTCTCTTAGCACCGCAAGATGACCATCATCTTTACAGTAGTAAAGCAAGTTTGGAAGGAGTTAAGAAAAGGAATAAAGGTAGAGAGGAGGAGGAGGATTTCTACCAAGAACTGGTTGAAATGGAGATGTACAATAAACTGTTTGAATGGGTAAACAGATTAGAGAAGGCATATCAGAGAGAAATGGATGAAATTAAGAAGCAATTGCACGTGCGGAAGGAGGAAAATGAGAAATTGGCAGTGGTGGGCAGTGCAAACGAAGAAGGACCTTGCGCAAGCGCAATGCGCAATCCACAGTTCACTACCTTGCACAAGCGCAAGTGCGCAATCTGACAAATATTTAGCTTGCGCAATGTCCCAAAGCGCAAGCACAAACCATTTGCATATATTTGTGCGAATTAATGTAAAATATTGAGATATTTACATAAAATAGCATACTTACTTTTATTTGTTATTATTTTCTATTATTTGTAATTTGCGCAAGTACGCAATCTAATATTTAGCTTGCGCAATGTCGTTAAGCGCTAGGCAAACCATTTGCATATATTTGTGGGAATTACTGTAAAATATTGAGGTATTTAAACAAATTAGCATACTTATTATTATTTATTATTATTCTATCTATTACCAGACGCCTAAATCACGTAAGGGGTGGCCACTGGCCACAAACAAGCAACAGATTGCCTCCATGTCACCCTGCCCCCCGCCATTTCACTGCCCTGCTCCCAGCTCACACCCTCCTCTCTCATATACTTCACTTCATCCCTCCATCTCATCCTTGGCCTCCCTCTCCCTCTCCCCCCCTCCACCTCACTCACACACTCTCCGCGTTAGTCTCTCACTCTCCATCCTCTCCATATGACCAAACCACCTCAGTGTGTTTCTCCTAACACTTCCTATCACATCCACATCCACACCACAACGCTCCTTCACTTCCTCCTTTGTCAGTCTGTCTCTCCATGTAACTCTACATCTATCTATCTATCTATTGCAAGACGCCTCAATCCCGTTTGCGGTGGCCACAAACAAATCGCCTCCAAGTCGCCTGTCCCCCACCATTTCACTGCCCTGCTCCTAACTCACACCCCCCTCTCTCATATACCTCTCCACCCTAACCCTCCATCTCATCCTCGGCCTCCCCCTCCCTCTTCCCCCCTCCACCTCACTCACATACACCTTCGTCAGTTTTTCACCCTCCATCCTCTCCACATGGCCAAACCACTTCAGTGTGTTCCTCATAACGCTTCGTATCACATCCACATCCACACCACAACACTCCTTTATATCATTATTCGTCAGCCTGTCTCTCCATGTGACTCCACAGGCTTCTCTTAAATAACTCATTTCCACTGCTCTCACTCTTGACTTGTGTCCTTCCAACAATGTCCAAGCTTCACTTCCGTACGTTAGAGTTCGTATCACAATGCTGTCATGTAGTAACTTTTTCACTTCCATGCTCACTTCCCTGTTTCTTATCACTGCTTTCAAAGAACCAGCAACCTTCCTTCCCTGCTGTACCCTTTCAAGCACTTCACCCTCCAAACCTCCATCCTTACTCATCACACTACCCAAGTACTTAAACGTACTCACATTTTCCAATTCCTCACCATCCAACCTCGCTGTACATTCACTGACGTCAACTCTCTCAAAGAACAATACTTTACCCTTCCCTACATTCACCTCTAAATTCCGTTCTTACACACTCTCTCAAACTCATCCACCAAGCCTTGCAGCTCCCCTTCGTCTTCACTCAACAACACAGTATCATCTGCAAACAACAGTACAGGGTGTTTCCAAACACTATCCTCTCTCACCAGGGCCACTCCAACATCCACTGCCCTACCTTGTACCTCTTTTATTACCCCATCCATGTACAGATTGAACAACCATGGAGACACGACACATCCCTGTTTCAAACCAACTTTCAAAGAGAAAAATCACTTAGTTCACCATCCACACGCACTGCAGCCTTCGCACCATCGTACATACTCTTCACAGCATTCAACAACTTCCCATCTACTCCATATATTCATAACACTTTCCACAATCCTTGTCTATCCACCCTGTCATATGCTTTCTCCAAATCCATGAAAGCCACATACAACTTCTTTCCCTTCTCTAGAAACTTTTCCACTAAAGATCTAAGAATGAATATCTGATCTACACAACCTCTTCCCCTCCTAAAGCCTCCCTGTTCTTCTCCAACTAATTTCTCTGTTCTTTCTCTAACCCTGTCAATAGGTATCCTACCATACACTTTTCCTATTATACTAAGAAGACAAATGCCCCTATGATTACCACACACTTCTTTTTCCCCTTTTCCTTTGTACAAGGGAATAATTATACCTGACTTCCAATCCTCCGGGACTCTACCTTCCTCCCAGGCCAATCTGCACATCTTCCACATCCATTCTACTACTATCTCTCCCCCATGCTTCAGTATTTCATCACACACTCCATCAATTCCTGGGGCTTTCCCCGATTTAACTTTCTTCATTGCTTCCACAACTTCTATCCTACTGATTTCTTCCTGTCTTCTCACCTCCCTCCTTCTCCCAGCCATTTCCCAGCCACTTATACTCGCATTACTTCCATCCTCTATGTTCAACAATTCCTTAAAGTGTTCTCTCCATCTGTTCACTTTTTCTCCCTTCTCCTCTAGTAATCTACCATTTTTATCTTTCACTCCCCTGCTAACTTCACTTCCACCCTGTCTTACTCTTTTCACTTCTTTCCAGAACATTTTCTTACAGTCCCTCCACTTTACACTCAAATTCCTTCCAAATTCCTCATCCACTCTCTTCTTACTCTCTCTTACTAATCTTTTCACTTCTCTCTTTCTTTCTACATATAACTCTCTCTTCCGCCTCTCAACTTCTTCCACGCCCCTATTTCTCATCCATTCATTGTATGCTTTCTTCTTTTGTGCCACAGCCTGTCTCACCTCTTCAGTCCACCACGCTGTTCCTTGCACCCCCCTCCGTCTTCTCTTCCTTTCACACACCACATCACATGCTGCACATATTTCTTCTGTAAATATCCTACACACTCCTTCCACGTCTCCCATCTGCTCCAATTCATATTTGCCCAATCGTTCCTCCACTTCTCTCTTATACTCTGCCTTTTTCTCATCCTCTTGTTTCCACTCTCCTTGCAACTACTCCTTCCTCCCGTCTTTCCCTTCTTCTATTCCTCCATCTTACTTGAATCCTAATTCTGGCCACCACCAAGTAGTGGTCAGAAAGTCCACTCTCCCAGCCTCTATAAGCTCTTGCATCCATTACACATCTTCGCATCCTTTCATCCACACACACATAATCAATCATTGCCTTCCTTTCATTCAGTTCACCACCCACCCTTCTCATCACTCGCCATGTATACCTGTGGATCATTTTATGCCTGAAGAGGGTATTGGCTATCACCAACCCCTTCCCAGCACAAATGTCCACTAACACACTCCCATTCTCATCTATCTCAGCAGGCACACCCCAGTCACCAACTATTCCTTCCACCTTCACATGCCCTACTTTACCATTCATATCACCGATCGAAAACACTCTCTTATTCCTTCCAAACTTTTCCATGCACACTTCTACATTTGTCCAGAACTCTTCTCTCACTCTTCTAGCACGATCTTGCTTTGGCGCAGACACACACAGACAATCGCCCACATTTGTATTCCAACTTTTAACTTTTCACACACAATCCTTGACCCAACTGATCCATACTGTCTTATGCTCTTCTTCCATCTTTTACTCACAACTATACATACTCCTTCCTTTGCCCTCTCATTCTCACCTACTCCTGCACATATACCCCATCCATACTCCCATTCTCTCACACTTTCTCCTCTCTATTTTGTTTCAGTTATTCCACATACATCCACTTTCGCACCCTCAAGCACCTGGACAATCTCTCTCTCCTTCACCTCATCATTCGCTCCTCTTACATTCCATGTACCCTTTACCAAGTCCTTTGTCCGGTCCTGGGTCGTCATCGTTTGGTCAGTCCTTGTCCGAGGCTTCTTGTTTGTTTTTTTAGTTAGTTGTTTTCCAGGGAGGGGCATTAACCCTCCGCCAACCCTTTTAGTCGCCTTTTACGACAAGCAGGGATACTGGGGGAGTATTCTTGGAAAATAAACCCTACCCCCATTTATTTCCACAGTTCTAACTCTTGACTTCTGTCCCTCCAACAAGGTCAAAGCTTTACTTCCATACAATAGAGATGGTACAGTATCACAATACGGTCACGTAGTAACATTTTAACTCGTGGAAGTTCAGAGGAGCGAGCAGGCTGCGAAGCGTAGTGATAGGGAAATAAAGGCTGTGATGTTGTCAGTTTTACTTTTATGTGCATTTTCGCAAGATGTTGTATTTAATAATTTAATATAGATATACAATAGCATGTGTAATTCCTTACAAAAATTGTTAAAACATATTATTTAAATCAATTATCCACAGCGTAATAAATTATTAGGCTGTGGATATTTGATTTAAATGTCTTAATGATTTTTATAAGGAACTGCTTATGCTACTCGTAATAAATAATGTATTTTTGATTTATTATTATTTACTAATAATAATCATTTAAAAAATATTAAAATACATTATCTCTGTTGAAGCATTTTAAGAAATGCTACTACCCTCCGTCCCTCCCGCCAGAACCCTCACTAGCCGCCCGAGCCTCCCCCACCCCTTGTCCAGACATATGGGAAGCTCCCAAGACCACGTGTCCCTTGGACTGCGCAGTGCGCATTCCACAGGACAGGTGCGCAAGGCAGGCGCGCAAGCACAATGTTGTGCATGGTCTTGTGCAGTGCACAATGCACAAACGATATTCACCGGAGGGCAACGGTGCGCAATTGCGCTTTGCGGAAGTGTTTGCGCACCTGCCAAGCATTGGAAATTGGTAAAGGAGGTTAACAAGAAAGACAACAATAGATGAGCTGTCAGTTGAAGTGGGTTCACGTAGAAGGAATATTAGTGAAATGGCAAGCATAGTTGTCAAGCACGAGAGTAGTATGGAAGAGTTCAGAAATGATACACTTACAATAAGGCAGGCAAGCACTCTGACAGATCGTAGCAGTGATATTGAGGAGAAGATAACCCAGGTGAATGAAGTGATGCAAAGCTACAAAAATGATGTGGAAACCATGTATGCTGAAATGGTGAAAGTAAAGAAAGACTTAGAAACAAGAGTCAAAGAAAAGAGCATTAAAAAGGAAGTGAAGAAAATATTCCAAAACAATTTGAAACTGGTCAGAGATTCAGCAGATATCAACAAAACAATAGTAATCACTGGTATAGAGGAGGAAGAATAAAAAACAAGATTCTGAGAGACAAAAAGGAGATGGCAAATGTAATGAGCATATTGAAGGAAGTATCAGAGGAAATCTGTGGTAAAGACATAGAGGAACACAAAAGGCTAGTGAAATATGATAGAAATAAGTCAAGGCCCCTGAGTAACCCTCCAGAGTGTAAACACTGTGGAGGAGATACTAAAAAATGCAAAGAAACATGGAAAAAGAGGAATTCAAAAATGTATGGATAAAAAGATGCCTAACTCAAGAGGAACTGGGATTACTAAAAGAGAAGAGGGAGGAGGCAAAAACAAAGAATGAGGGAATATGAGAGGAAGAGAAGAACATTTTTTTTTTTTTACAGAGTAATTGGATTGCAGGTAGCGAAATGTTTATTCACGGCCGCCTAATGTTGTTTTATTCGTGTTTTCCTTTTTTTTTCGTTGTGCTTATCAGCTAGAACAAACATCGACGAATAAGGTGATATAGGTTTCATGGCAGTATATTGATGTTTGGGTGGCGAAAATAAGGAGAGAATACATGTTATTTGCCGCGCGCGGGCAGCCGGGCCGGGCGGCTTCGCAGAAAAAACCGTGCGCCGGAAAACTTACTGAAACTTATCGTGCGCGAGAGGGTTGAAGGGAAAGTAATTGTGACAAATTTATACATGCAACCCAGATCAAACACTTGGGAAAAAGGTGAATACGAAGACCTGGCAGAGAGTACAATTCAAAGTTTAAGAGCATTACTACATAGAATGGAGGAGAAATCTGAAAGAATTATACTAACTGGAGATTTCAATGCAAATATAAATTGGAATACTCTAGATATAAAAAGTCAGGAAAACTGTTGGGACCAAAATCTCGTGGACCTTGAGCAGGAGTTTTTCCTAACGCAACGTGTAAAAGAAAGCACCAGAAAAAGAGGACTTGATATACCATCAGTACTAGATCTTATATTTACTAGGCAAGAAAATGATAATGACAGTATTATGTATCACCCTCCATTCGGCAAAAGCGACTATACAGTATTAAATTGCATCTTCGGGATTGCATGTGACATAGTTAACAGTAATGAATGTTACAAAAAGAGCTGTAACTACAAAAAGGGCAACTATCATAACCTAAAGAAATCTATCTATCTATTGCCAGACGCCTCAATCCCGTTTGGGGTGGCCACAAACAAATCGCCTCCAAGTCGCCCTGTCCCCCACCATTTCACTACCCTGCTCCCAACTCACACCCCCCTCTCTCATATACCTCTCCACCCCATCCCTCCATCTCATCCTCGGTCTCCCCCTCCCTCTTCCACCCTCCACCTCACTCGCATACACTCTCTTCGTCAGTCTTTCACCCTCCATCCTCTCCACATGGCCAAACCACCTCAGTGTGTTCCTCACAACGCTTCCTATCACATCCACATCAACACCACAACGCTCCTTTATATCCTCATTCGTCAGCCTGTCTCTCCACGTGACTCCACAAGCTCCTCTTAAATAACTCATTTCCACTGCTCTCACTCTTGACTTGTGTCCTTCCAACAACGTCCAAGCTTCACTTCCGTACGTTAGAGTTGGTATCACAATACTGTCATGTAGTAACTTTTTTACTTCCATGCTCACTTCCCTGTTTCTTATCACTGCTTTCAAGGAACCAGCAACCTTTCTTCCCTGCTGTACCCTTTCAAGCACTTCACCCTCCAAACCTCCATCCTTACTCATCACACTACCCAAATACTTAAACGTACTCACATTTTCCAATTCCTCACCATCCAACCTCGCTATGCATTCACTGACTTCACCTCTCTCAAAGACCATCACTTTACTCTTCCCTACATTCACCTTTAGGTTCCGTTTCTTACACACTCTCTCAAACTCATCCACCAAGCCTTGCAGCTCCCCTTCATCTTCACTCAACAACACAGTATCATCTGCAAACAACAGTACAGGGAGTTTCCAAACACTATCCTCTCTCACCAGGGCCACTCCAACATCCACTACCCTACCTTGTACCTCTTTTATTACCCCATCCATGTACAGATTGAACAACCATGGAGACATGACACATCCCTGTTTCAAACCAACTTTCAAAGAGAAAAATTCACTTAGTTCACCATCCACACGCACTGCAGCCTTAGCACCATCATACATACTCTTCACAGCATTCAACAACTTCCCATCTACTCCATATATTCTTAACACTTTCCACAATCCTTGTCTATCCACCCTGTCATATGCTTTCTCCAAATCCATGAAAGCCGCATACAACTTCTTTCCCTTCTCTAGAAACTTTTCCACTAAAGATCTAAGAATGAATATCTGATCTACACAACCTCTTCCCTTCCTAAAGCCTCCCTGTTCTTCTCCAACTAATTTCTCTGTTCTTTCTCTAACCCTGTCAATAGGTATCCTACCATACACTTTTCCTATTATACTAAGAAGACAAATGCCCCTATGATTACCACACACTTCTTTTTCCCCTTTTCCTTTGTACAAGGGAATAATTATACCTGACTTCCAATCCTCCGGGACTCTACCTTCCTCCCAGGCCAATCTGCACATCTTCCACATCCATTCTACTACTATCTCTCCCCCATGCTTCAGCATCTCACCACACACTCCATCAATTCCTGGGGCTTTCCCCGATTTAACTTTCTTCATTGCTTCCACAACCTCTATCCTACTGATTTCTACCTGTCTTCTCACCTCCCTCCTTCTCCCAGCCATTCCCCAGCCACTTATACTCGCATTACTTCCATCCTCTACGTTCAACAATTCCTTAAAGTGTTCTCTCCATCTGCTCACTTTTTCTCCCTTCTCCACTAGTAATCTACCATTTTTATCTTTCACTCCCCTGCTAACTTCACTTCCACCCTGTCTTACTCTTTTCACTTCTCTCCAGAACATTTTCTTACAGTCCCTCCACTTTACACTCAAATTCCTTCCAAATTCCTCATCCACTCTCTTCTTACTCTCTCTTACTAATCTTTTCACCTCTCTCTTCCTTTCCACATATAACTCTCTCTTCTGCCTCTCAACTTCTTCCACGCCCCTATTTCTCATCCATTCATTGTATGCTTTCTTCTTTTGTGCCACAGCCTGTTTCACCTCTTCAGTCCACCACGCTGTTCCTTGCACCCCCCTCCGTCTTCTCTTCCTTCCACACACCACATCACATGCTGCACATATTTCTTCTGTAAATATCTTACACACACCTTCCACGTCTCCCATCTGCTCCAATTCATATTTGCCCAATCGTTCCTCCACTTCTCTCTTATACTCTGCCTTTTTCTCATCCTCTTGTAACCTTTCCACTCTCCTTGCAACTACTCCTTCCTCTTGTCTTTCCCTTCTTCTATTCCTCCATCTTACTTGCATCCTAATTCTGGCCACCACCAAGTAGTGGTCAGAAAGGCCACTCCCCCAACCTCTATAAACTCTTGCATCCAATATACATCTTCGCATCCTTTCATCCACACACACATAATCAATCATTGCCTTCCTTTCATTCAGTTCACCACCCACCCTTCTCATCACTCGCCATGTATACCTGTGGATCATTTTATGCCTGAAGAGGGTATTGGCTATTACCAACCCC
>NC_137029.1:15004334-15214334 GCF_032717465.1 Coenobita brevimanus | reverse complement strand
AATTTGAGAATGCAGTTCAATACGGTAATAATTTATTCTAAAAATATAGTCCAAATCTTGGCCGTTGAAAGCGTGTGCGACGACAGTTTAGTCATGTTTACAGGACATGAGAAAATTTGCGTCTAATCAGTAACTGGCAGCTGGAGGTGGAGGGTGGGGGAGTTGGGGGCAGAAGGTGGGGTAGACTTGTTCGCGATTCCCCCCTTCCCTCTGTCCAGGGTAGAGGGGGGAAGGAAGGGGTAACCCCTGAGCAGAAATTAGTACGCGTGACTGTACGGTGTTCTTTGTTCCAGACCGGGTCATGGTCAGCCAGGAAGGGAAAAACACAAACACCTTGGGTTGCACAGTGCACTTATATTTTAACTAAGGATATATACAAACACTATTCCGTGATCAAAGCCAGATGGATAGTGGTAAAATATAGCAGTTGCATGGTTCACTCTCAATTCCTAGTTCAGCTCGTCTAATATGGGATCGCACCTGGTAAGTTTGCAATATGTCCCTACAGTATCATAATGAATATTCCACAGAAATATTCCGGCACAGAACATGTGACCATACGTAGACAACAGAACGGGGTGCTTCTGAAAAGCCTAGTATTCCGTCAGATGGCTCCACTGTAGCAGTAAACACATTCCCGCGCTGTTTAAAAAGCATAATTTTATTTGTTAAATATTTACATTGTTGTGTAAAATTGTGAATCATGGTAATGTCATATGCCGTAATATAAATAATACAAATAGAACACGTATATATAACGTATCTTGAATTGTTTATATTTATCATAAACTGAAATTAAAATATCACTGATGGCATGTGATGGCAATCCGCCATTTCAGTGGTCCTATATTATTTAATTTCTGCTACATTTAGTGCAAGTTAGATTCTTAATACATAGTTTGTTCAGAGTGTAAAGTACGCCTAGTGGGTATCTTGACTCATCCAGTCTCTATGTGGGCAGAAATTTAATGTTGAGTAAATACTGGCATTCACCATCATAAATCATCCGGTCTGAGGAACCGTCCCAAAACCAAGATCGTTTACGCGTCATTCTTTGCCCGGTCTCACCGAGGACAGACGACTGTGGAAGGTATACAAGCCAAGACATCGCCTCCAAGTGATCCACAAGATTCACACGGAGTCAAGTTCAGTATTCACGCTTATATATATATATATATATATATATATATATATATAATGTATATATATATATATAATGTATATATATATATATATATATATATATATATATATATATATATATATATATATATATATATATATGCAAACGTGAGAACACATGACGAGTAAATACTACTGCATCCTCTTAAATGTCTACCCCCAGTTGAGATTGCATCCAGGTCAAGAGGACTGGTATGTGCACAAGCTACTGACTCAGTCAGTGGAATATCTTACAAACATATGTGTGTGGACAGGTGGCCTGGAGACAGTTCTCACATGACCATACCATTAGGGACTTGCCAAGTGGGGGCAATGTGTGTGAGATATTGATGATAAGATGACCTTAAGGTATTTATTTGGTAGGCACTTGGTGAAATGTAAAAATTAAAATAACCACTAGTTCTCGACAGAAAAAGACAAAACTTCACTGTAACACTTTATTTACAAAAAGCTACAATGATACATATGAATATGACTCACTCATGGTGCAAGGAAGCTGCAGGGGAAGGTCTCTCTCTCTCTCTCTCTCTCTCTCTCTCTCTCTCTCTCTCTCTCTCTCTCTCTCAGCTCAACAGTCAGGAACTCACATTACTGAACTATATGTGTTTGTGGGTGTGTCCATTTACGACAGTAATGCAACCAACGTCGGGTACAGGGACATGAGAAATCGGCGTAGCTTAGTTAACAGCTAGAGAGGCAAGATGTGGGAATGACAATCACACAAAGATATCGCTCAGTGAAACACACTGCCTTGTACATAGTCACTTATGAACCAATGACGAATGTTATGAATTTAGCTTGTTTCTACTCTCAGTGAATCCGTGACATTACACGCCATCAAAATAAAATTTTTCATGGAAACTTGACATCCCTCGTGAAAAAACTTAAACACGGGACTGTCTTGTGGTGCGCATGCGTGAAGGAAGCGAGCAAAATGTTGAATGCCAGTATTTACTCAACATTAAATTTCTGCCCACATAGAAACTGGATGAGTCTAGATACCCACTAGGCGTACTTTACAGTCTGAACAGACAATGCATTAAGAACCAAATTTGCACTAAATGTAGCAGAAATTAAATAATATTGGGTCACTGGAAGGACGGGTTGCCATCACATGCCATCAGTGATATTTTAATTTCCGTTTATGATAAATATAAACACTTCACGATACGTTATATGTACGTGTTCTATTTGTATTATTTATATTTCGGCATATGACATTACCATGATCCACATTTTCACACAACAGTACAGATATTTAACAAAGAAAAATATGCTTTTTAAACAGTGCGGGGAATGTGTTTACTGCAACAGTGGAGCCATCTGGCGGAATACTAGCTTTGAAAGCACCCCACTGAGTGTCCCCAGCACAGTAGAGGTGGCAATATATATATATATATATATATATATATATATATATATATATATATATATACTTGACCTTAAACCTAGGTGTCCGTGTCACAGAGACGAAAGCCTGGCTAATATAATATGTTCGCATCACATAGACGACGTCTTAGCTAACTTAGTCCATACCACGTCACATATAAGGGAATATATATATATATATATATATATATATATATATATATATATATACTTGACCTTAAACCTAGGTGTCCGTGTCACAAAGACGAAAACCTGGCTAATATAATATGTTCGCATCACATAGATGACGTCTTAGCTAACTTAGCCCATACCACGTCACATATAAGGGAATATAAATATATATATATATATATATATATATATATATTTATATATATATATATATATTTATATATATATATATATATATATATATATATATATATATTTATATTCCCTTATATGTGACGTGGTATGGGCTAAGTTAGCTAAGACGTCATCTATATATATATATATATATATATATATATATATGATCTCACATTGGCAGTTATGGGGGGGTATGTAATGAGGCTAGGGTGGGTATACTCTCATGGAGATGAAGAGAGGGAGGGGAGTTAGTGGGAGTCCACGGGTGTGGGTTACACTGACGTCTATTATTCTGTGGGGAAGGTGAATTTGGGGAGGTATCGGTCAGGGTGGGGGGGGGAAGGTGAAACTAGGGAGGTATCGGTCAGGGTAGGAGGGGGAAAGGAACTGACCCGTGCGGGTATGTCGAGCACTCCGTGTAATAGCATTTTGAGTAATATGATATACTTGAATTCACAAGGGGAGGGTGAGCACACTGGGAAAGAGTCTCACGTCCTTTGGGGAGGGGCCACTGGGGGGGGGGGATGTACAGGGAGGATCTATTACTCACAGTCTCTGACGGAGGGGAGGACAGGGCCCGCTACGATGGGAGTTCCAAGTGGCGACCTGGCCTAGGAGGAGGGCCTGGTGAGTAGTATAAAGCCAGGTGGTCCATCAGGTGGCCACGGGTCCGGGAAGAATGGGCCGGTGGTGTGTGAGGCGGCTGCCTAGCCGCTACGGCCTGACAGGGGGCCGGGCTCTCGGGGCTGGGGCCAAAGAGGTCCAACAGGTGCACAGCTCGGTGCCAGCCCTTTGTTGTTGTCGAGGTTCTGGGAGAGGAGCTGGAGAGGCCAGGGGCTGGGATTGGGCGTGGAGGGTGCGGCGCCCTGGATGCACAGCTATCACACCCCTGGGGGGTGGCTGTCAGGGAGGGGCTGCGGCTGCTGATATCAGGGGAGGCTTGGCTGCTGCGATGGACAGCAGGGGAGGCCTGCCATCTCTGGGAGTTGCAGTCTCACCATCGGGAGGAGGCCGTCAGGGGGCAACCTGCGGCCTCTCATCCTAGGAGAGTCCGACAACACCTGGAGCTGCACTGACAGGATACTGGCCCTCGGGGATGTCTCGCCCGCTCTGGTCTCTGGAGGTTCTCCTGAAAAGGAGCAAGAGTCACCCTCAGATACTGAGGGGCAGGGTGAGGGGCACCTCACTTCGCCACTGAGATGGATGTCGGGGCGGGAGGCGCCGCCCTCTGCAGAAGACCAGTTGTGGGCAAGGGGAGAGTGGCCTGGAGCCGACCCACCTGCTACTACAGACCCTGACGACAGGGAAAAGGCACCTGATGGATACGCCTGGCTATTGCCACAGTGACGACGAAGACTGCTCTCCAACTGTTGTTTCAAGGGCAGGGAGAAGGCGCCTGATGGATACGCCCGGCTATTGCCACAACGCCACCAGAGATTGCTCTCTGGCCCTTGTCTTGGAGGCAGGGAAAAGGCACCTGATGGATACGCCCGGCTATGGCCACAGTGCCGACGAAGACTGCTCTCCTGCCTTTGGGTCTGGGGCTTCTGCCCTGGAGACAGCTCTGGTGGACGGCGACGGCACGTCCACTGCTCCATAGTGGGGATAGCAGCCCTTGAGGCTCCTCCTGAGTCCTCTTTCAAAAAAGAAACCGATCCAAGGAACTCGGTGTCCGAAGGTTTGCTTGGGAGCTTGTTAGTACAAGTCCCACCCCGATTCTGACGGGTGTTCCCTCTGCCGGACTGTAGTGTGCTTTTCCTGCACACTGCCGTGTGGTCTGGCTGCAAAGAAGAGGGGCATCGGGGCGCGAGGGTGATATGAAGCTCTTGATTGGAAGACATGACAGGTAAACCAGCCTCCCTGTCACCTCCTAGTGGGGTGGGTATTGCCCCCCCGTACTCTGCTCCTGGGGTGGTGGTGTCCAGCTTACCTCGCCGCTCGGATATTTCAATCATAAGCAAAAGTAGTGATCAACCGAAGCTATTTTACAGTTACATCCGAAGCAAAACCAAAGTAAAAGATAAAATACACTCCATTTCGGATGAAGGGATCATCTATACACAAGAGAAAGATGTTAGTAAAGAACTAAGGAATTTCCAATCAGATTTTACAGAAGAAAATAATTTTTAGTGGGATGATATGGAACATGCATGCCCAAACATATTACCAGATATACAAATATCAGAAAACGAAATACAAGAGGATTTAAGTAAATTAGACAAAGGAATGCAAATAGTCCTGATGAAATTTCATGTTGGGTGCTACATGAATGTGCAAAGGAGCTAAGAAGACCATTATCTTTAATATTCAAGGCATCCTTGAGTCAAGGTAAACTACCTGATATTTGGAAGGAAGCAAACATTGTTCCCCTATTCAAGAAAGAGAATAGACAAAATCCACCCAACTACCGACCAGTATCAACTAACCTGTGTTGTAAGTAAGATGGTGGAAAAGCTGATAAGAAAAGTTTGGGTAAACCATCTAGAAGCACAATATGATAACAGAAAGGCCATTTGGTTGCAGAAAGGGAAAATCATGTGTTACTAATCTATTAAGCTACTATGACGGAGTTGCAGAAACATTACAGAAAAGAGAGGGGTGGGTGGACAGTATCTATCTAGATTTCAAGAAAGCATTTGACAGAGTACCGCACCATAGACTTTTATGAAAACTGTACCATCAAGGAGGAATCCGAGACAAACTGTACTGTTGGATGCAAGATTTTCTCAGAAAAAAGGGAAATGAGAACAGTACTAAGGGGAAATTACTCATCATGGAGAGATATGACTAGCAGAGTTCCACAGGGCTCTGTGCTGGCACCAATTATGTTTTTAGTGTATATATATGACACAGACAGTAATATTGGAAATGAAAGCTATCTAAATATGTTTGCTGATGATGCAAAAATACAAAGAAAACATTGGAAATGAAAGCTATCTAAATATGTGTGCTGATGATGCAAAAATACAATGAAGAATTACTAACATAGACTACAAGAATAATTAAATAAACTGTATGAATGGAGTAATACATGGCAAATGGAATTCATTGTGGACAAGTGTCATGTAATTAAATTTGGTAAAAATGGGAAAAGACCAGATTGGGATTATAAGTTGGGAAGTAAAACTCTACACATATCAGAAAGAGAGAAGGACCTAGGTGTGATTATCAGTAACAGACTATCTCCGGCTGACCACATCATTGAGAAGGTACGGAACATGTAAATATACACTGCTTGCAAATATGAGAATAGCATTCATATCCATAAATGAAGACATGCTGAGAAAGATAATAATATCATTCACCAGACCAACCCTGGAGTATGCATCAGTAGTGTGGAATCCTCATCTCAAAAAACACTTAGAAAAGATTGAAAAAGGTCAAAAGTCCGCTACAAGATGGGTACCAAGCTTCAAGGATCTAAGCTATGAAGAAAGACTAGAAAAACTGAATCTGCCAACACTGCGGGAGTGAAGGAAAAGAGAAGACATGATTATGCTACAGAAATGCGTATCAGGGAAGGAGAAAATAGACATAAATGATTACTTAACCTATGGGGATGTATCAGCAAGAGGACACTGCAAAAAAAACAGCTTAAAAAGAAAGGCGATAAAGACGTAAGGAATCTTAGTTTCCCAAATTGAGCAATTGATCAGTGGAATGCACTACCGAATGAAATAGTGTGTGCCAGAACAATTCATTAGTTTAAGGGGATGTATGATGAAAATGGGTTAAGACATGGGACAATACGAGTTTGACTCATTCCTGTAAAGATATAATTAAGTAAGAACAATTAGGTAAGAACACACACACACACACACACACACACACACACACACACACACTTGGGAGAGGGAAGGTGGGGGGATGGGGATGGAGAGAGAACCAGGAGTGGCTGAGGCAGGGGGACGGAGAGGGAGACATGTCTGGCAGTGCTGAGCGTGGTGGGGGATGGAGGAGGGATGGGGGAGATGGGAGAAGATTAAGGGAGGACAGGGAGAACTGTGTGCACCACCACATCCCGTTCAGACACGCTCATTTCAAACCTAGGGAGGGGCAGAGTGTTCGGCCTAGCGAATGGATGGCTATTTGAATTGTGGGAATGTTCTCTTATTTCTTTTGTTCATTCTAGTGGATCGTCAGTTAGAGATGCACCGGATATCGGTGTATGCCTGTACTCTAGACAGACCCACTGAAATACTTCAGTCTGTCAGGGGCAGGGAAATGTTTTGGGATTCTAGAGGCTTCCAACAGTGTGAAGGAGCTGCTGTCCAGGAATCTGAGCATCTCCACCAGGTCTGCAAGATCTACATTTAATGACATTGGCTCTATCTTCCCATACTGAAGGGTTGCTGCATCACTAGAGGAACAAGCATGGTGGCATTGGACCTCCCAATCCCCTAAATTCCTTAAGGGCTCCATCTTGTAACTTGTGTAGGTTCTCAGGATTGATTTTATATGTGATTGAGCAGCCATTGCCTATTGATGTAGTCTTACTTTCTACACATTAATTGGTAAAGAAAGACACACTGATGACATTTGTTAGCTGCCAGGGGTGGTTAAATATATGGTCACCTGTCACTGAATGAATCATAAAACATACTGGCTCTGCACTCTTCTCCCCCTCAAATGTTAAAGCCACCTCTGCTGCTGTTGTAGTCAGAATGGACACAATCATTGATTTCCCAACAGCCAGGTCACCACGTTCTCAACTGTGGCAGCCTTATAAATAGAACACTCGTACCCTGGTCAGACCGTGCCTGCCTTGCCAGTGCCCGTGTCCGTTGCCCCACCATCTAATATTTCTTCTATCAGAAGACATTGCTGTTCCATGGAGCTAGGTAAAACACTTGATGTTGAGGACATGCCTCACACCAAACCTGACTGCAAAACACTGGCCACCGAGAATAATGTCTGCACAGGATGACGTGAACATGGGAGTCCTCACAGCACATCTTGGCAATGGCATCCTTTTTCAGTGGTTGGGCACATGAAGTGGAAGAGCAGGGTATTGTGCTGGTTAATGCACGCATGCCTGCATGTGGATGTAAACAAAATACGTAAGACAGTTTTGATTCTCTTGTAAGCAAAGTTGGAAGGATGTCGTCCTCGTCCTCAAACTTCACACCAACCAACCAACCTTTTTTTTTTTTTCTTTACTCCTCAAGTCATAACTTTTTTTTTTCTTTTTCACTTTGTTCTGTGATGCTTTCTCATCAAGTTAGTGGGGTCTTCTCTATGGCATTTCCATTGGAAGTGCATCTTTAAGGGGGGTTATGTTCATTCCAAAAGTACTTTCTTTGATTATGGCCCAAAGATTTGAGTACCTTTAGGCCCACTGTGCTCATTGCCTCATATGAGGCGCTATGCAGGCCACCCCTGGCCATGCTCGTTGCTTCATATGAGGCGATCGGTCTTCACGCCATAATTTCAAGCACAAGGAAGCGTCATTGGTTTCCATGGGAATGTTGACTCTTCCTCTACACCATCAGAGCAGCTGCCAAGCCCTGCCACACCGTAGTTGCCAAATACTGCATGTTTAGTAACTGAGATATGCAGGCCACCCCTGGCCACGCTGATCACCTCGTATGAGGTTATGGGTCTTCGCATCATAATTTCAAGCACGAGGAAGCATCAGTGGTTTCCAGGGGAACACTGAGTCTCCCTCTATGCCATCAGAGCTGTTGCCAAGCTCTGCCACACCGCATTTGCCAATTACCACATATTTAGTAATTCAGTTCTGGTGGCCAGAATTAGAATGCAAGTAAGATGGAGGAATAGAAGAAGGGAAAGACGAGAGGAAGGAGTAGTTGCAAGGAGAGTGGAAAGATTACAAGAGGATGACAAAAAGGCAGAGTATAAGAGAGAAGTGGAGGAACGATTGGGCAAATATGAATTGGAGCAGATGGGAGACGTGGAAGGTGTGTGTGTAAGATATTTACAGAAGAAATATGTGCAGCATGTGATGTGGTGTGTGGAAGGAAGAGAAGACGAAGGGGGGTGCAAGGAACAGCGTGGTGGACTGAAGAGGCGAAACAGGCTGTGGCACAAAAGAAGAAAGCATACAATGAATGGATGAGAAATAGGGGCGTGGAAGAAGTTGAGAGACGGAAGAGAGAGTTATATGTAGAAAGAAAGAGAGAGGTGAAAAGATTAGTAAGAGAGAGTAAGAAAAGAGTGGATGAGGAATTTGGAAGGAATTTGAGTGTAAAGTGGAGGGACTGTAAGAAAATGTTCTGGAGAGATGTGAAAAGAGTAAGACAGGGTGGAAGTGAAGTTAGCAGGGGAGTGAAAGATAAAAATGGTAGATTACTAGTGGAGAAGGGAGAAAAAGTGAGCAGATGGAGAGAACACTTTAAGGAATTGTTGAACGTAGAGGATGGAAGTAATGCGAGTATAAGTGGCTGGGGAATGGCTGGGAGAAGGAGGGAAGTGAGAAGACAGGAAGAAATCAGTAGGATAAAAGTTGTGGAAGCAATGAAGAAAGCTAAATTGGGGAAAGTCCCAGGAATTGATGGAGTGTGTGGTGAAATGCTGAAGCATGGGGGAGAGATAGTAGTAGAATGGATGTGGAAAATGTGCAGATTGGCCTGGGAGGAAGGTAGAGTCCCGGAGAATTGGAAGTCAAGTATAATTATTCCCTTGTACAAAGGAAAAGGGGAAAAAGAAGTGTGTGGTAATCATAGGGGCATTTGTCTTCTTAGTATAATAGGAAAAGTGTATGGTAGGATACTTATAGACAGAGAGAAAGAACAGAGAAATTAGTTGGAGAAGAACAGGGTGGCTTTAGGAAGGGAAGAGGTTGTGTAGATCAGATATTCATTCTTAGATCTTTAGTGGAAAAGTTTCTAGAAAAGGGAAAGAAGTTGTATGCGGCTTTCATGGATTTGGAGAAAGCATATGACAGGGTGGATAGACAAGGATTGTGGAAAGTGTTAAGAATATATGGAGTAGATGGGAAGTTGTTGAATGCTGTGAAGAGTATGTATGATGGTGCGAAGGCTGCAGTGCATGTGGATGGTGAACTAAGTGAATTTTTCTCTTTGAAAGTTGGTTTGAAACAGGGATGTGTCATGTCTCCATGGTTGTTCAATCTGTACATGGATAGGGTAATAAAAGAGGTACAAGGTAGGGTAGTGGATGTTGGAGTGGTCCTGGTGAGAGAGGATAGTGTTTGGAAACTCCCTGTACTGTTGTTTGCAGATGATACTGTGTTGTTGAGTGAAGACGAAGGGGAGCTGCAAGGCTTGGTGGATGAGTTTGAGAGAGTGTGTAAGAAACGGAATCTAAAGATGAATGTAGGGAAGAGTAAAGTGAGGGTCTTTGAGAGAGGTGAAGTTAGTGAGTGTATAGCGAGGTTGAATGGTGAGAAATTGGAAAATGTGAGTACGTTTAAGTACTTGGGTAGTGTGATGAGTAAGGATGGAGGTTTGGAGGGTGAAGTGCTTGAAAGGGTACAGCAGGGAAGAAAGGTTGCTGGTTCTTTGAAAGCAGTGATAAGAAACAGGGAAGTGAGCATGGAAGTGAAAAAGTTACTACATGACAGTATTGTGATACCAACTCTAACGTACGGAAGTGAAGCTTGGACATTGTTGGAAGGACACAAGTCAAGAGTGAGAGCAGTGGAAATGAGTTATTTAAGAGGAGCCTGTGGAGTCACGTGGAGAGACAGGCTGACGAATGAGGATATAAAGGAGCGTTTTGGTGTTGATGTGGATGTGATAGGAAGCATTATAAGAAACACACTGAGGTGGTTTGGCCATGTGGAGAGGATGGAGGGTGAAAGACTGACAAGGAGAGTGTATGTGCGTGAGGTGGAGGGGGGGAAGAGGGAGGGGGAGGCCGAGGATGAGATGGAGGGATGGGGTGGAGAGGTATATGAGAGAGGGGGGTGTGAGTTGGGAGCAGGGCAGTGAAATGGCGGGGGACATGGCAACTTGGAGGCGATTTGTTTGTGGCCACCCCAAACGGGATTGAGGCGTCTGGCAATAGATAGATAGATAGATAGTTCTCGTTTGTAGCCCAGCAATAGCAGATTCATGCTCGTCTACCTCCCACAGTGCTGGCAATTTGTCACCGCACTCACAACCACCCAAGAGGCGTAAATTAGAAAAAAACAAGGGTGATGAAGAGTTCGAGCTCAGAAACACTTGATCAGATGACAAAAAGAACATCACCATAGTATTTAAAGAAAAAAAAGGTCCTAAAACAATGACTTAGGGAAGGTAATCGGGTTGATTAGAATTAGCACGGTGGGGGTTAAAGGTTTGGTCCAGTGACAGTTTAGAAGGTTAATATAATCATGGGGAAAAGGCCTATTTTGCTGTGGTGGTGATGAGGGGGGTGGAGGGGAGAAAACTGCAAAATATGATATTACTGATAGAAACCATATCATACTCCATCGTTTATGAAGGTTCCAACATGCTTGTATGCATCAGCCTTGGTCACCTAAAGGCACCTCTCCACGCTGCTCGATCTCTGGCAGAAATGAACATCAAAAACATTTGAAACACATGAAATCTCATTAGAAAGCCAAAAATCAAAAGAAAAATTACGGGTTGTCGTATTAGAATTATTAACAACCCTACCATTACAAATAGCTACTTCCCCTGCAAGTAAGAAGGAATGTTGCCTCCCTTGCATTATTTTAGAGATATTTTTTTGGCAAATGCTCAGACAAAGTTGCGTCCATGGTGCCACCTCTCCATGCCTTCCCTCGTGCTACTCAGGCATCTGGTAGCGCTCATGACTGGAATGTCACTCAGCCATATTGCAGAACTTCTGCCTATCAGTATTCTTTCATTCCTCCAACTGCATCTCTCTGGAACTCGCTTCCCCAGAGTTGTTTCCCTCCAAATTTCAACCCACAGCTGTTCAAGTCTAACTGTTACAGATATTTTATGAACAGATTGACACCAGTAATCTGGTGTATGGATTATTTTGTTTTTCTATTCATTTGTTTTTCCTTCCTCCGTTCTGTCATTTATAAAAAGAAAAAAATTAAAAGATTCTAAATTTGGCAGCAATATTGAGGGTCAACCAAGGAGTAGCCTAAACCTTTTGTTTTTTAGATTAATAGGTCAGAGATCAAGGTCATAGAGCAAAATCAAAGTTTTGCTTAACAAAGTCACTTTAAACAATTCTTATGAGATTTAGAACAAACTGATGACAAGACAAGGATGAATGGAGTCTATTTTGAGAAGTCAGTCAGTGTGCAGGTCAGAGTTCAACTCATATGTCACTGTGCACAAAATAACTAAAACAGTTTCTATATGATTTGGACCAAACATGGTGGAAGGGCTGACAGTTAGCCAAAGGGTTGATCTGTACTTTTTGAGAGCAGTATGTCAAAGGTCAAGTTCACATGGCAGTGTCAACTTAAAACATTTGTGCGTGAAATAACTGCCCTGCGGAACGATCCCAACACCACCCCAGGAGGAGGGCATAGGGAGGTAATCCCCACCCCACAAGGAGACAATGGGGAGGTATTTTCACGTTGCGTGAGGAAGGAACATACATCCCCCTTGACCCGACACCCCTCTTCCATGCAGCCAGACCACCAGGCAGTATTCAGTTTGAGTGCTTTACACTCCAACGAAACAAGCACTCGCCAGAATCAGGGTGGGACTTGCAGTAGCCAAGTCCCAGGTAGGCCCTCAGACGCAGTGTCCACGGACCTGCCTCTAAAAGAGGAAGGGACTCCAGTGGAGCTCAAGTTCCTACTACACCCCAGGGGAGCAGCGGCATAGTAGTGTCTGCCGGATCTACCGTCGGAGGAGTGATCACCGGTTCTCCTCCTTCTGCCCACCTTGTAGACGCGAGGGATGGCCCCCTGCCTATCCGTGGGGAGACACGGGCCCTCCATGTCGAACTCACCAACAAGCAACCACCCGACACCAATTCATCATATTTGACTCCACCTGCTGTGCCTATGACAGTTATCCCGGGCTGGATCTATTACAAAAACTTAATGCCAATATCGACTGCCACAAGCAACGGCTACACTTCTACCATCACCTCCACTGTCACCATCCCCCCCCCCACCACAAGGCCTGGCCCCCTTGCATCGACCCGCCAGAACCTCCGTAGTGTTCTCAAATCCACTGACTGGCGCCACCGCCTCGTGCCTGTTATCCCTCACCTTCCTCCCCCCCCATGTCGCATCAGTGCGCATCACCAACCTTTCCACCACCCTCCCTAAGGGACTAGTTGTTGGGGAGATGGAAGAGACTGAGCCTTGCGCCTCTCCCCCTGCCCCAAACCCCCCGTCCTTACCCCCAATCCCTGACCACCCCTCACCCCACCAAACAGACAGCCTTTGATCCCTCCTCCTGGACTTCCAAGACATCTTCGCATCAGGACCCACAGACATCGGCCACACCACCTACCTGTCCCACGAGATTCACATGACGGGACCACCCATTCGCCAACCCTCTCGTAGGAAGAACCTAACACAACAGGCTGAAAAAGACCAGCAGGTCTAGGACATGCTCGATGCCGGTGTAATAATTATCATCATCCACCAGCCCATGGTCTTCCCCTGTCGTCCTCGTGAAAAAGAAAGACAGGACTCTGCGCTTCTGCATAGATTACCACCGCCTCAACGATACCACAACAAAGGACACCACCTCCCTGCACAGAATTGATGACTCCCTTGACTCCCTTTATGGGGCATCCTAGTTTTCCATCCTCGGCCTACAGTCAGGATACTGGCAGGTCCCTGTCCACCCCAACGACTGAGGCAAAACTGCGTTCTCCACCAACAACGGGAATCACTAAGAGTTTAATGTGCTCCCCTTTGGCCTCTGCAATGCCCCAGCCACATTCTTCAGTCAGTATTAAGCAGCCTCACCTGGGAGATATATGCCTTGCCTACTTGGACAATGTGATAGTCTTTAGCAAAACCTGGGCCAACCACCTCCACTGTCTGCAACAAGTCTTCCTCAGGATTCAGCAAGCCAGGCTCAAACTTCATCCATCTAAATGCGTCCTGGCCCAATGATCTATCTCATTCCTGGGGCATGTCATATCCAAAGAAAGCCCCTGACCCAGAAAAACTTTGGGCTATAACAGAAGTCCCCCTACCTCGGAACATGGACGAGGTCCGTGCTTTCATAGGCCTCGCATCATATTACGGATGTTTTGTGAAAGGATTCGCGAGCATCGCCAAACCATTACATCTATCTATCTATATACCTAGGCTGCTTCCCCCAAGGAAAGGGAGGTAGCCGAGACAGGACGACACACTCCCCATTTACTCATCCATTCAAACACATTCATTCGCATCTTAGCCCCAAAGGGAAGAACGGACAGATCTTCACCACACCACACCGCACAAGGGTCAACTGCGCAATGCAATCAGAGACATCCGCAGCAGGGCCCGACAGCAGAACTGGTTTACCCCTGCCACATCATAACAGACCCATCCCCTTACCTGCATCTGACCTGACTAGCTGATCAGACCAAATGCGGGAGAATATCCCCTCAGGGCTGCGTCATCACTTATTCATTCACAATTTCTCTCCATTTATTTCTGTCACGCACAGCCACTCTTCCTTGCTCAACAGACATCCCTCTCGCATCCAGTGCTCTCTACACACTGTCCATCCATCCTATTCGTGGTCTTCCTCTCAGCCTTACACCTCTCACATCAGATCTAGTTATCTTTTTCACCAATCGCTCATTATCCATTCTCTCCATATGCCCAAACCATCACAACACCCTCTGCTCAACTCTACCAGCCATCTCCCGAACAACTCCAGTTCTCCTTCGCACTTCATCATTTCGCACCCGATCCATACGCGTCACTCCACACATACTCCTCAGACACCTCATCTCCATTACATTCAAACTTTTCCTCTCTGCTACACCCATATTCCATGTTTCAGCCCCATATAACACAGTCGGTACCACAACACTCTCATACAGCCTTCTCTTTACATCCATTCTAAGCGAACGACATTTAAACACTTTTTTCATTCCTCCCAGCACCTTTCCTACTTCATTTATTCTAAACTTCACTTCTGCATCTATTCTTCCATCCACAGCAACATGTGACCCTAGATATTTAAAACAATCTACCTCCTCAAGCAACTCACCATTCAAAACTATATTCATCCCCATACCATCTATCAACCTCATACACTTCATCACTTTACTCTTATTCTCATTTACTTTCAATTTCCTTCTTTCACACACCCTTCCAAACTCCTCTACCAACTGTCTCAATCTCTCCTCTGAATCAGTCACCAGTGCAGTATCATCTGCAAACAGCAGCTCCTTCAGATTCCACTCTCCACCATCAACATTCACCAGACTCAGACCTCCACCTAAAACTCTTGCATTCACCTCCCTTACAACACCATCCATGTAAATATTAAACAACGAAAGTGACATCACACATCCCTGTCGCAGCCCCACTCTCACGGGAAACCAATCACCCACAGCATTTCCCACTCTTACACACGCTCTACTATTTACATAAAAACTTTTCACCCTTTTTAGTAACCTACCATCAAGTCCATACAATCTTAAAACAGTCCACAAAGCCTCCCTATCAATTCTATCATACGCTTTCTCTAAATCCATAAATGCCCAAAACACATCCTTGCCTTTCGCTAAATACTTTTCACACACTTGTCTCACAGCAAACACCTGATCAACGCATCCCCTCCCTCTCCTAAAGCCACACTGCTCATCACCAATCACTCCCTCTGTACCCTCTCTAACTCTCATAATTAACACTCTACCATACACCTTACCTACAACACTCAACAGACTTATACCCCTAAAGCTAGTACATTCATACTTATCACCCTTGCCTTTATACAACGGGACCACACAAGCACTTGCCTAGTCAATTGGCACCATACCTTTCACAAAGCACACATTCAACAATCTTACTAACCAGTCAACAATAGTCACTCCACCACCCTTCAGGCATTCCACAGCACACCCATCCATACCTGCAGCTTTCCCTGTTTTCATCTCCTTTACTGCCTTCTCCACTTCCTCCTTCGTGATCAAAGAATCATTCAACTCTCCCAACGCATTTATTCCTTGCACCCTTCCATCCGCCCCAATCTCAGCCACTCTTTCCTCCTCTACATTTAACAATCTTTCAAAATACTCTGCCCATCTCTTCCTTACTGCATCCATCTCAATTAACATCCTTCCATCCTCTGCTTTTACTCGTTCTTCCTTCCCAGACTCTCCCTTTCGCACCCTTTTCACCTCCTATCAAAACATTTTCTTATTCTGTTGAAAATTCTCTGTCAGCCGCCTACCCCACCTCTCATCTGCTGCCACTTTAGCATCACGCACAGCCCTTCTCGCTCTATTCCTCTTCTCCTTATACCTTTCATATGACATCTCATCCTTCCTCTGCAGCCACACTTCATATGCACGTCTCTTCTCAGCCACAGCCATACTTACTTCCTCGCACCACCATTCACTTCCTTTTCTTACACCACCACCCACACGTCTCACACCACACACCTCTTCTGCATGCCCCACCACAGCACTCTTAAACAACTGCCATTCCTCCTCCACGCTGCCATTTTCCCGATCTTTCACTGTGTTCCACTCATGTTTCAATTTCTCCTGATACTCTATCTTTTTCTCTCTTTTATCCAACTCACTGACTTTCAAAACCTCCCTGCCACACCTAACCCTCCTAGCTCTCACCCATCTCTTACCTACTCTTAACTTTCCCTCCACCAGGTAGTGGTCAGACATACCTCCACCCTTCCCTCTCAGAACTCTCACATCCAACAATCTTCCTATTACATTCCTAGACACAACCACATAGTCCATCAAAGCTCTATCAACAACCCTTCCACCCTCCTGTCTCACCTATGTATACTTATAAATATCTTTCTTCTCAAACAGCGTATTCCCAATCACCATCTCTCGCTCAACACACATCGCTATCATTCGTTCCCCATTTTCATTTCTTCCAGGCACACCATGCATACCAACTACGCCTTCAACTGCTACATTTCCCACTCTAGCATTCAAATCTCCCATCATTACCACATTCACATTCGCTCCAAAACTCTGCAGACACTCATCAACATCATTCCAGAAAGACTCCCTCTCTTCTTGATCCTTTTCACTACCAGGCCCATATGCACTCACAAACACCCACAACTCACGTTCAAATTTCGCTTTCACCCACATCAGTCTCGATGACACCTCCTTCCATTCAATCACACATTGCTGTACTTCCGGACTCACTAACAAGGCCACACCTTCTCTTGCCCTTCCTCTATCAACACCTGACAATCTTCCATTCACACTTCCAAACATAGACTCCCCCTTCCCTTTCATCTTCGTTTCCCTCAAAGCTAACACATCCAACTTTCTTCTCACAAACATTCTCCCAATCTCCTCCCTTTTAGCCTCAATCGTACTACATCCATGCACATTCATAGACCCAATCTTCAGGGTACGGGGATAACTCCATCCCCCATCCCTTTCTCTGGCCTGTCTTTTTTTAGGAACTAAAAAACAGAGGAGGGGGTCCCTAGTCCCCTCACCCCGCCCCTTTTAGTCGCCTTTTACGACACGCAGGGAATACAGTGGCAGTATTCTTCCTAACACAACCTGGCCGCAGAGTAGTAGTACCACCCCATAGTGCGTCCAGGTTGTGTCCCCCCCGCCACAGGGGGAACCTTTCACATGGACTGAAGACCGCCTGCAGTCCTTCTGCACCCTCAAGGACGAACTCATCACCGCCCCCATGGTAGCGTTCCCCGACTATACCCTCCCCTTCCGTTTGTACACAGATGTGTTGTCAGTGGCGATCGGCGCTGTCCTAGCTCAAGTACAGGACGGCAAAGAACACATCATTGCCTGTGCCAGTCACACCCTAAACCAGGTGGAAAGAAACTACATTGCCACTAAGCGGGAATGCTTGGGCATCATCTGGGCTGTAAAATACTTCCAAGCCTGTCTAGCAGGCACCCACATTACCATCATCATGGACCACCATTCCCTACAGTAGCTGTGACAATCAGAAACAAACAATGCCTAAATCAACCCTGGAGAGAGACTCTGGAAGAATTTAATTTCGATATTGCCTACTGACCAGGCAAACTCCAAACCAACAATGATGCTCTCTCCCAACTCCCCATAAACTCCGTCCAAACCACCTCCACCCTCCTGCAACAATGGCAAGCCAAAGTCCACCTCAACTGGATGCCCGCCCATGTTTCTTCTATGCTACAGCGACACAGCGATCACCTGTGCACCCACTCAGTACATATCACCTTGGACCCAGACACCACCCTAGACACCCTAATACACCTCCACTCTGATAACAGTATCCATCTCAGCACCAAGAAACTCCTCCAAATTTTCAGTGACACTCTCTGGACCCCGAACCCCTCCAAACTCGCCCAACAGGTTATCCAGTCATGCTGAACCTATGCCCTGGGGAAGGACACCACCAGAACACTGGGTCCACCCGGCCACATCCTAGCCAGCAAACCTTGGCAGCTGTCAGTGGATGTCGTCAGCTTTCTCCCACCTAAGTCAAGCTACAAATATATAATCACATTCATGGACACCTACTCCAAGTTCCTAATCGCCTACCCAGTGAAAGAACATCACGCCCTTGCCATCGCAGACACCCTGACTCACCACGTGTTCCCATACTTTGACATCCCCCAGGCCCTCCACACCGACAGAGCCCCAGAATTCTCAAGTAAGATCTGGACCGAACTCTCCACCCGCTTCAGCTATGACGTCTCACACTCCTTACCTTACTGGCTCCAAGGGAATGACATCTGTGAACGGATCCATTGCACCTTGCTTAACCAAGTGCGTACCAGGATACAAGCAACGCAAAATGACGATTGGCCAGTGCACGTCAAGTTAGTCCAATGTGGCATTAATTCCTGCCCCCATGAGGATGGCAGTACACCACACAAATGAGTGTTCGGCAAGCCACCCCCTACTCTTACCCTTCCACCACCACATGCAAGCACCCACCAGCCCCCCTCCTCCAACCCCCTTCACCACCTCAAACGTAAACTCTACCAGCTCCAAGCCACCCAAGATCTAGCACCCAACACCTTTGCAACCAACCCCTACAAACCAGGTGACTCCGTCATGGTTGCCATACTGCCAACACCAGCCAAGCTATCTCCACATTACACCAGCCTCTACAGAATTGTAAAAGTTCCCAACCCATACCAGGTCATCATCCAATACCACGACACCATATGTACCTACTGAAATCACCACATGTGCCGCGTTCTCACCCCCCCCATGTCACCACACCACCACCATCACCTGCCTACCACTGCCCTCACTTCTCCATCGGACCCTGACGACTCCAACTCCTGCTACCTCTCCCCTTCCCTGTCCTCGCCCAGCATCCCTGCCATCGCCACCACCCTCACCCCGGACACCTCCCCCTCCTCCTCCACTCCCGGCTCACCTCTAACAATTTCGCCGCAATCCACCTGCACCACGCCACCGCCCTCAAGTCCCACACCACGTGGCTGTCCAATGCCCCCGCGCCCACCCACCCCATCCACCACCCCCACCAGTCACCCCCCTCTCTCATCCTCACCTCCTCATCTCCTCCCTCACCCACCAGTCGAGCAGGGCAGTACTCCCGAGGTGGATGGAAAGCTGATGACAGGGAGTGCTGGAGCTCCCGTTTCATCAGCCCTCAGGACTAGTTCCTGACCATCCCCCTTTGCTGAACTTTTTCAGTGTCTCAGTTACACAGAGAGTAGGCCAGCATGCTCTCCAGTACAAATTTCTCTAACTATCTTCACCAAACTACATGCATAGTACACACTACACTTCCTATTCAAAATTCACCAAAATGGCGTCAATTCACCCAGCCTCGGAGTCCCCAGGGGGGGGGACCATAAATGCCCCTGCCATCTGCCCCTCTCCCGGTGACGACTCGAGGTGCCTGGAACCACTGTCTGACTCTCTTCTTCTTCATTTCTGCAACATTCGTGGCCTTTCATCTAACTTTCACTCTGTTGAGCACCACCTCTCCTCCTCTAAACCTCACCTTCTTTTTCTAACGGAGACTCAGCTGTCTGAGGCAACTGACAGCAAACCCTTTTCTGTATCCTCCTACTTTCTCTATACTCATTTCAAAGCCAAAGGTGGCTGTTGTGTATACATACGCAACGACTTATCTTGCTCTCGTGTTCCTGAACTTGATTCTTCTGAATTCTCCACACTCTGGCTTCGGCTTTCCTGTCATTCTCTGACTAAATATATCTGTGCAGTTTACTTATCCCCTAATTCTACTGACTATCAAAAATTCTTCGACTATCTTACTTCTACGATGGAACACATTCTGTCCATTTCTCCTTTCTCTGAAATCTCCATTCTTGGAGATTTCAATGTTCACCACCACCTTTGGCTCTCCTCTCCTTTCACGGATCCACCTGGTGAACAAGCCTACATCTTTTCTATCCTTAATGACCTAGAGCAGCTTGTACAGCACCCTACCCGTATCCCTGACCGCCTTGGAGAGAGCTCCAACATACTTGACCTCTTCCTCACAACTAATCCTCCTGCTTACTCTGTTAATCTTTTCTCTCCGTTTGGCTCCTCCGATCACAACCTTATTACCTTAACCTGTCCTATCACTCCGGTACGGCCTGTGGACCCTCCAGGGAAACGTCATCTGTGGCATTTTGGAGCTGCGGACTGGGAGGCCCTCAGGCAGTACTTCTTTGATTTTCCCTGGAATGATTATTGCTTCCATGGCCGTGAGCCATCTGAGTGTGCCTTTCGCATTACGGAGGTTATTCTCTCGGGTATGGAAGCATACATTCCTTTCTCATATCCTTTGACTAATGCAAGAAAGCCTTGGTTTAATCACGCTTCTTCTAATGCTGTCCACAACAAGGAGAAGGCCTACAAAAGGTACCGGAGCCAACCCACCCCTGAATCACATATTCTTTATGTTTCTGCCCGGAATAGTGCTAAGTCTGTTCTTCGCTCTACTAAAAATAATTTCATCCACACTAAATGCTCTCAACTCTCCAACTCGAATTCTTCCCGCTCCTTCTGGCACCTTGCCAAAAATCTTTCTAACAACTTTACCTCATCATCCTTCCCTCCTCTTTTCTACTCTGATGGTTCTGTAGCTATTTCTTCTACTGATAAAGCAGATCTCTTCGCACAGACTTTCTCCTCCAATTCCACCTTAGACGATTCCGGTGCTGTTTCTCCATCACTTCCCCCCTCTGACTTCCTCATGGCTGACATTAAAATTTCTTCAGTTGATGTATTGTCTGCCATCACTGGCCTCAGTACTAACAAGGCATATGGGCCTGATGGGGTCCCTCCTGTTGTTCTCAAGAACTGTGCTTCTGTGCTTACACCCTGCCTAGGCAAACTATTTTGCCTTTGTCTGTCAACTTGTACCTTTCCTTCTTGCTGGAAGTTTGCTCTCATTCAGCCAGTCCCAAAGAAAGGTGACCACTCCCAACCCTCCAACTATCGTCCAATTGCTTTAACGTCCTGTATTTCAAAAGTTTTCGAGTCAATTCTTAATAGAAAAATTTTAAGGCATCTTTCCTATCACAACCTTCTTTCCGATCGTCAGTATGGGTTCCGTCAGGGACGCTTCACTGGCGATCTTCTCACCTACCTTTCAGACTCCTGGTCATCCTCCTTTCGGGACTTTGGTGAAAGCTTTGCCATTGCACTTGACATCTCAAAGGCTTTCGATCGAGTCTGGCATAAATCTTTAATTTCCAAACTGCCCTCCTACGGTTTCTATCCTTCTATCTGTGCCTTCATCGCTAGCTTCCTTTCTGGTCATTCTATAGCCGCTGTTGTAGACGGCCATCGTTCTTCTCCTAGATCTATCAACAGTGGTGTTCCTCAGGGCTCTGTCCTATCACCAACTCTCTTCCTTTTATTCATCAATGATCTTCTAAGCTGTACATCTAACCCTATCCACTCATACGCTGATGACTCCACCCTTCACCTTTCCATTCGGTTCCCGCAATGCCCATCTCAACAGTTACTTCAAGAAACAAGGGATGAGGCTATGGTACACCTAATGTCTGACTTGGCTCATATCTCTGACTGGGGTAAAAATAATATGGTTGTCTTTAATGCATCTAAGACTCAGTTCTTACACCTATCAACCCGACAAAATCTTCCACAGGTATACCCACTAATGTTTAATAATATTCAGCTTAATCCTGCATCATCCTTGAACATGCTTGGGGTTTCATTTACTCGGGACTTATCTTGGAAAGATCATATTACATCTCTTGTAAAATCTGCTTCCAAGAGATTGGGTGTGCTAAGCCGACTCCGCTCTTTCTTTACCCCTGCACAATTGTTGACTCTATACAGGAGTTTTATCTGCCCCTGTGTGGAGTACAACTCTCATGTGTGGGGAGGCTCCCCACATACAGCTCTTCTCAATAGGGTGGAGTCAAAGGCTTTTCGTCTCATTAACTCTCCCCCTCTTACTGACTCCCTTCAACCTCTGTCTCTTCGCCGCACTGTTGCATCTTTATCTCTTTTCTATCCCTACTTTAATGGTCACTGCTCCTCTGAACTGTCTGCTTGCATTCCTCCACCTCTACGACGGGCGCGTAGCACCCGTCTGGCAGCAAACTCTCATCCCTTTTCTGTCCAACTCTCTAATGCAAGAGTTAACCGTTACTCCCAGTCTTTCATTTATGCAACAGGTCAGCTCTGGAACTGTCTCCCTCTGTCTGTATTTCCTGCTGCCTATGATCTCCAGTCTTTCAAACGTAGTGTGTCCAGACATCTCAAAATGATCGGATCTTGAATTTGGCTCTCTATTGTATTTTGTTTTTCTCTTGGAGGGAACTGTTACTGCGGGCTCATGGCCTTTGGTTCCTTCTTCCTCGCATAAAAAAAAAAAAAAAAAACGCACACCCCAACCACACGCCAGCCCCAGCAACAACACCCCTTGCAAATAATGCTGAGGCCCGTTCACCCGCCACCACCCCTTCACGCCCATCCCCATCACCACCTCCCCGCACCACCATGCCTCCTGCATGCACACCCACAACCCATCCCTCACTCCCTACGCCGGTACTCACCACCACCCCTACCAGGTCGGGCCTCCTGTCCCGCCCTCTGCCCAGATACACCCACACACCCTCCTCACCCTTCACCTCACCTCCTAACACTGCTCCCCTCACCCTCAAAATCCACCATGCCCCATAGGACATCTCAGTGGCCCACCCCACTAAGCCGTTTACCCATACACAATCTCTTAAAAGCAAGGCGACCTCACCTATCTCCAGTCTGCAGCCAGACAACATACATCAAGCCCCTCTGTCTCTACCACGTGAGATGAAGATTAAACACATCTTCTGGACTCCAGCCAGAGGATGCAAGCGATGCCTCAAGGGCACTACCCAGCTCCTCCACCTACAGCAGATGCCCCTACCATCCACACTCACAGTAGTCCACTCTCCACATCAGCAGCCAAACTGGCCAACACTCTACTGGACGAACCTCCTTCACCACCTCACGCCCTCACAGGGCACCCCCACTGTCGACGTTTACCAACTCCGGTCACGGGGTCGCAACTGCCACCCCCGCGATGGTGGTGAAATATCCACCCGGCGGAGTGAGCGTGACACCACCACCCCAGGAGGAGAGCATAGGGAGGTAACCCCCACCCCACTAGGAGACAATAGGGAGGTATTTCCGTGTTCCGTGCAAAAGGTACGTACATCTCCGTGACCCGATGCCCCTCTTCCACACAGCCAGACCACCAGGCGGTAGTCAGTTTGAGTGTGTTACACTCCTATGGAGCAAGTGCTTACCAGAATCAGGGTGTAACTTGCAGTAGCCAAGTCCCAAGTAGGCCCTCAGAGGCAGTGTCCACTGGACCTGCCTCTAAAAGAGGAAGGGATTGCACCGGAGCTTTAGTTCCTACTACACCACAGGGGGGGCAGCGGCACAGTAGCATCCATCGGATCTGCTGTCGGAGGAGTGACCACCAGTTCTATTTCTTCTGCCACCCACTTCGGGGAGCCAGTGTGTCGTAACGTCCCCTAGACGATTGTCGTTAGTGTTCCGCAGGAGGGCAGCGGGCCCAGTGGTAGTATACACCAGATCTACCACAGGGGGGCAGACCACCAGTCATCCCCCAGCTGTGCCATCCCCCGATGGCAGGAGGGCAATGTCCACCGGATCTGCGGCGCCTGCCAGGAGACCCCACGGGCCTCCCCCCTCCGGTCGTCCCAGGGATGAGCGATCTCCTGAGGGAGTGTCCACCAGACCTTCGACTGCTACCCAAGGCGGGAGCCTAGGCAGTGTCCACTGGATCTGCCTGGCCGAAGGGGTGTCCTCCAGACCTCCTTCCCACACTCCGGCGAGGAGTTGTGGCAGGGACCATCAGGCCCGCCAAGCTGGGGAGCAGACCACTGGTCGTTTCCCCTCCGTGACTCTGGAGGCTCCCCACAAGGGCAATGCCTCTTGCTTAGCCTGCCTATCCTGTGGCAGAGTGAGGCACCCCTCTCACCTCCCCTCCTGTATGGAAAGTGGAGACTGCTCCCCCACAAGTACCCTACCAGAGACCAGTTAGGTTGACACCATCCTGAGGCTAGGTATCCTGTCGTTGCGACCCCACCCCACGTCGCCTACAGCCGCTGACGGACTCCCCCGGAGTGAGCAATCTCAGACCACCCTTGATGGCCCTCTCCTCCAGGCGAGACCACAATCCCAGGCGCCAGCGAGCTGCCCCCAACATCAACAGCAGGTGCTGGACTCCCTCCAGTGCAGGCAGCTGTAGGCACCCCCTGACGGCTGCCTCCTCCAGGCAAGACTGCAGCCCCAAGGAGGCGATGAGAGTCCCGCGGCCTACCCTTGGCCCGAACCAGGCCAGGTCCACCCCCAGGATGCCTACCACGACAAAGGGCAGGCACGGTGCTTAGCGCCTCTTGGCCTTGTTTGGCCCTAGTCCTGAGGGCCACCACTCTCCCAGGGCCCCTGCCAGGAAAGGGCTGCCCACCACTCCGCCCTTCAGCTCCTCCTGGACCCCAGGCAACGCCAACAGCGACTTCTACTGGGAGCACACCCCTGACAACCCTCCACCTATTCCCGGCTGCCGCTTACGGCTGCCTGTCTAGCAGCCCCAGGCACGCCTCTAGTGCCACTCACCATCCAGCCGTACCAGTGAGTTACAGTGCTCTCAACTGTGTGTGTACCCCTCATTTTACCTGTGCTCCCCGTTCCCCCTATTGTGTTATTGTACACCCCTGTGAAAAGTGTCCCCCTCCCCCACTGCCCTAAGTGAAACCCTGGCCCCAGTGTGTGTGCGCTACATTGTGATCCAGGGGGATAGACTACCTGACCCCCACTCCTAACATATGCCTAGTGCTATCATTGGTACAGTGAAATCAGTCCTGGCCGTCACACGTGTGTCTCCTCCCCATGCAATACACGACCGACCTGACCCCATATCCCCCAGTTAGTGTATAAGTGTTATGTCCATACCCCGTAGGTGATTGTGCTGTTATATACCATACTTACGGTCATATCCCGTCCATGTCACACGAGTGATATACCATTGCGTTCATGTCACTTGAGTGCATTATGAAGTAATGCAATCTCCCGTCCATGTCATGCGAGTACTATATATTATGAGTGATATACCACTGCGTCCATGTCACGTGAGCGTACTGTAAAGTAACGTATATCCCTTTCATGTTGTGTGAGTGTATTATGAGTGATATAACGTTGTGTTCATGTCACGCGAGTGCATCATAAAGTAACGTATATCCAGTTCATGTCACGTGAGTGTATTATGAGCGATACAACGTTGTGTTCCTGTCACGCGAGTGTATTGTGAAGTAAGGTAATATCCTGTCCATGTCACACGTATGTGTTCTTACCGAGATAGAGTGTGCTAAAGGTCCTATTGTACCCCTACCCCTTCGTGTGTTTAATGAGGCATATCTAGTGTACTGTGTCATATATGTATTGTATCGCGGTGTATAATTAGTGTAAGTGTGATTCATATTACTCTGTACTGTCTAATACACTAGTATTGTGTAGGATTGTTCATGTACTGCTGTTTGTATTGTTGTACACCACTCCTTGGTTAATATATGTACATACTTGGTCAATTTGTTTTTGAGCCCTACCTCCTTGTCTGCATACTCTAGCCTGGTCAAGAATAAAGAACCCAAGGCCCACACCATATCTGGACCCGAGGAGTTGGGCGCAGAGTACACTGCATAACAGTATGGTATATAATTTTGACCAAGCTTTGTGGAAGGATTGGGAGTAAGGTGAGAATAAAGAAATTCGAATTGGAAACAGTCAGTTAAATGCCAAGATCGCAAGGAAAGGCCAAAGGTCAGCTTAATGGCAAGGTTAACTTAAGCAGTTGTGACCTGAATTAAACCAGGCCTTGTGGGAGGGTTCAGGGTAAAGCAAGGATAAAGGGATTCACCACTGAAAACATGCAAAAGCTCAAGGTCACAGGGTAATGTCGGATGATCAGCCCTCTAATTCAAACAATTTTGATTCAATTTGGACCAGACTTGGTCAAAAGACTCAGGGTCAGCCAGGGATAAACTTTTGATTCCACATAGACCCAAGTTGTTGGAAGAGTGAAGGATCAGGCAGGACTGAAGAAATTCAAATTTGAAAGCAATTGGCTGAAGCTCGTGATCACAGGACAAAGTCAGATATTCAGCTCTTAAACCAGATGGTATGTGCCAATGCTTGACTGTCTTAGTGCTCCTTCTTGTTTCATTATATTTTATTTGATTTTTATTCAGGAATTCCGTTTAGACAATGTATGATCTGCTCGTTTTAAGGTTTGTGGACCTGATAGAGTATGCATATCAGGAAGAAAATAATTAGCTGTCAGTCAGATTTGCTTTATATCTGTTCACTCTTCATGATCCGCCACTTTCAGTTCACCAGGTAGGTAGATGGAAGGCTTGCAGCAAATGAAGACATGTTCTTGCTCAGTATAACTTTGCTAAGGTGTCAACTTTTCCTCAGGGCTCACACTGGTGGCGATCCCGCACTGGACTGGAGAAGTCCCTGTTGGTGGGGTGGCTGCTACTGTTGGTGGTTGTTACAGTCCTCGTGGCAGTGTTGCATGTTCAGAATGTCTCACATCGCACCCACCCTCTCCCGATCCACGCCCTCTCACATGCTCTCTCACCAGGTAATAATATGTGGATTTGGTTCATTAAGGGAGATGTTGATCTCTCTCACCCTTAACACTGGAGTCTCAGAAGGGTCTCTTATCAGATAACACTGGATTTCTCACTAGCCTATTTGATCTTTTCTGAGGAGAGGCTAAAACTTTTGAAAACTGGCAGTTGACTGGTTGTCTGAGTGCATTCATCAGTAACAATGTGTTTTAATTTTTTATTATGTATTACAATAAACATTTCAGATGAAAAGATTGCTTAACCCCTACACCGCGGGCATGTTTACCGATGTTTTGCGTGTGCCGCGGGGTTATTCGGGCTCCAACAGACTCTCAAAAAATATTTGCCAAAAATCAGTTATTAGTCCTAGAATATTAAAATTACATATGCTTATGGCACATACCTTCAGCTTTCTCCTGGAATGTTTGTTGAGCCTTCGTCTATTACTGTAGGACTTGTGGAGACCTCTGAAGTTGGGTAACGAAGTCTCCGCTTTACACTTCCTGACAACCCGTAATATGATTACCACAGCCAGATATTAACACTATAAACACTACTCTATGATTTTCAAGTAGTTTGGAATCCATACTCCAAAAAAAAAAACACTGTGAATGCAATGAAAATTATGAGCGCGTCTGACCGTCGCACTTGTGCTAGTTCGCTCTTGGTACTCTGTCATTTATTATTCATAAAACCCCTCACACTTTATATTTCTATTACTATATAACACTTATATATATCTACAGTCTTTATCCATAAGTTTCCTTCAGTAGTATTAGTTTATTGTCACTGTAGGGATTCAATTTCTTTCAGTAAAATACGTAGCATTCACTTTCTCGTCCTGTATACTAGCATTGAGAGTGAATGTCACTTTCATCTTCACTCTCATAACTCATAGTATTCAGACATGCTAGAGTGAAACTTTCACTTTCATTACTCCTAGGGTGTATATTCGTATTCTTATAATACTACTCATTTACATTTCTATTTATGTTCTCTATTTTGTTTACGTTATTTACATTTCTATTTTATTTACACTGTGTTATGCACTGTCACTTGAAGTAACTTATAAAACTATTTTCCATTGTTCACGTATATTTACATTCATTACTTTCACTTGCTGTTTACACATTATTTACACATTATTTACAATTCCACTTGCACTGTTTTACTCAATAGAAAGATCGTAGTCACTCTTTTATCAATTGTCAGCCCTTTACCTCTTTCCACACGAGGTTTAGTAGGGGGTAAAGGTCACAGGGCCCTTTGCATGGGGGTGAAAAAGTCCCTGAAGTCAGCAAGAGGAAACAGACGTACCTCCACTTCGGAAGATGAGAGTAAACTGATAAGGGAGGGCCGGGTGGAGGCCTACTTAGGGGATATTCAGTCCTTCCAACGTTAGCTCTTGAAACAGCTATGTATAGCAATGAAATGATTGGCAGGAAATCTAGACAATACATTATAAATTAGGTAGTTCCAGGTGAACGTAAATATCACTTAGGCTTCTCCCTTCCCTCCTTATATGTATATTTATTACGAAAATAGATTATACAGCATATTTCAAGGGGAAAAAAACAGCGAAAATTAGCAAACGAGCGCACGTGAGGTGTTGTCAGGTGATAATTAGCCAATTCCAGGTGTATGGCACTCTCACTTACCTTATTTCTTTCTTGTATATATTATTTGGTATAAGAATAGGGCATAGGGCTTATTTCAATGGATGAAATCAGTGAAAAATTCCAGGGAAGATTTACTTAGCGTAGCACGGCCGGGCAGGCGAGAGGATAGGGTAATGGAGAGGGGGTAGGGAGGGGAGTCAAGAACGGGGAGAAATGGCTAAATTGTCAACAATGGATGGGAGTACAGATGAGATTAGGAGTGCTGACTAGTGTTGGACATTGGCAGTACTGATAGATGATACAAGCACCCACTTGGAAGCCCGGGTGAATTCAAAATAACACAGAATCACAAAAGCGACGCCCCGCGATATGATCCCTTGCTCCCAAGCGTCACGAAAGTGATGCCCCGTGGTTAAGGGGTTAACTAATATACAGTCAGTCATTGAGTAACGCACGGCTGAGTATTTCATATGTGTTTTAACCCACCCCATCCAGCTGATTTACCACCACTGGCCCCCCCCCCCCATCCCAGCAGATTTGGGATTTTTTTTTTTTTTTTTTTTTTTGGCTCAAACCTCCGCTTTTGGTGAGAAACGATGGCAGATCACAGAGAAAGTGCTTACCTGAGACTAGAAATGGTCAAAACAGGCGAGCCGCCGTGCACCTGGTACCATATTCTGTAAAGGCGCTCGGCTGCTGTCCCATTTTCTGTGGTTGAGGTAAGTACTGGAAATCACTCAGAATTGGCAGGTATTTATTAATTTGGAACAAAATAACATGTAGTACACGAATATATTGATTTTCACACAAAAATATAGGCGAAATAAGCATAGTTCCACTGAGTGAGCTTAACGAAATTGCCCAAATTGGTAACATATGATTCGCTATGACTGTTTCAACATACATTTCATTTTCTCTACTTACATAATACTTGTCCAGTAACATTATACCAGTTTCCACTTTATAGAACTGTTATTACATATTTACAGGCCTTACGATTATATATAGCATAATATTTGCGTGATTTACATAGTGAGTGAACTCACAGTGACTGTTGTTTCAACTTACATACTCTTTTTTCAACTTATATAATACTTTTCCACTAACATTGCACCCGTTTCCACTGTATAGAACTGTAATCACATACTTACAGGCCTTATGATTTTATTTAGCGTAATATTATCTTCCCAGTTCCGTCCAAAGATAATTTACACTTGGCGAAATACAATGAAAACCCAATCTCTACTACTTCATGTTGCAAATGGTTTGATTTCTCCACTATACGTTCATCAAACTTTGGGAAGATATTTGTGTCTTTGTACCTAGTGAGTGAACTCGCTGTGACTGTTGTTTCAACCTACACTCTGTTTTTCAACTTATATAATACTTTTCCACTAACATTACACCTGTTTCCACTTTATATAATCGTTATTACATGTTTACCGGTTTCCTCTTATATTGAGTGTCATATTATCGCATATGTACAATGAAAGACAAAACTATTATCGCATATGTACAATGAAAGACAAAACTATCTTCCCAGTTCCGTCCAGAGATAATTTACACCTGGCAAAATACAATGAAAACCCAATCTCTACTATTGCTTGTTGTAAATGGTTTGATTTTTCCACTATATGTTCGTCAAACTTTTGGAAGATAGCTGTGTCTTTGTACATAGTGAGTGAACTTGCTATGACTGTTGTTTCAACTTACACTCTATATTTCAACTTATATAATACTTTTCCACTAACATTACACCCATTTCCACTTTATATAATTGTTATCGCATATTTACTGGCCTTACTATTATATTGAACGTCATATTATCGCATGTGTACATAGTGAGCGAACTTGCTATGACTTGTTTCAACTTACACTCTATTTTTCAATTTATATAATACTTTTCACTAACATTACACCCGTTCCCACTTTATATAATTGTTATTACATACTTACAGGCCTTACTATTATACTGAGCATCATATTATCGCATATGTACAGGCCTTACTTTTACAGTGAGCGTCATATTATCGGAAGCACACACAGTATCAGTAATGTAACAAGGTGTGATATTCCTTGTCAGGGTGGGGGGGAGAGGGTGGTGGGGGAGGTTGGGGAGCTGGAGAGCGGCACCCCTCCCTGCTCGCGCTCCTCCTCCCTCTCCCTTTTCCTTTCCCCTTTCCCTTCCCTTCCCTTCCTTTCCCCACATCACGGGGCTGTGGGGAGGAAGTGTGAGAATACTGCAGAGCAAAAGACGTGCTAGGGAGCGGCTCCTTCTCACCTGCCTGCTGCCCACATACACCACGTGCTCACACTGCCTCCCTCCCACCACCACTTTCCCTTTTACCACTTACTCCTGCCTCACCACTTTCCCTTTCACCCCTCACTCCCACCGCACCACTTTCCCTTTCACCCTTCACTCCTGCCTCACCACTCGTGCCTTCCCCAGACAACACAAAAGGATCATACCTTATTTTCCTTCTCGCCACACCTTGCCTGCATATACGTACCAAAAATCACACACGAAATTTGAAAAATGTGCAAATGATGGACCTCACAATTGCCAAATGTATGGATACGTCGTCGGGTATCACAGTGACAAAACGTGGCAACGTATCCATACGTTGTTGGGACGCCTCGGGTTAATACGGTCAACATAATGCAACAGGTCATAATCAACACAGAGAAAATTCAAGTGTACACTGGAAGTCGGTTGGCCTGGCAACTCAGTTTGAAAGTTACGTGCGGCGATGTCACCCGCCAGACTCACAATGATTGGCCGACCTACAACCTGGTATATCCACCTCTGACCATGAAGTCAACTCCGTTGTTTCAGCCCAGGACTTTGAAGGATTCAACTAAGATATTGAAGAAGGAAGTGCAGGAGCAGCAACATCACAGTGGCAAAAATAACATTGGGGGTGGGGGGAAAGGGGGAGAGTGCTGTGGAGCTACGCATCAACAGCACATGGGTACCCAGCCTAACTTTTGCTTTTGTTAATGCTATTTTGATACAATTCTTGTTCTTAATAACAAAAGTTATATCTCTTTCAGTGTTTTACCTGTTGGTGGGTATAAGTAGAGGGAAATTTATATCCAATAGGATGGCGAGATGGGATAAAAGTGAGCTTTGGAAAGTCGCCAGAACACATTATCCCATTATACATGCAAACATATTAGTAATGCATGTTTGAGTAGCATGGTGCTTGTCCAGTCTCTGTTGTCTGTTGTCTGCTTGACTGAATATGTAGTGAGTGTATATTTTATTTTTTGTGTCAGTGCAGATGTGTTCAAAGATGAATTTATACATCATCTTAGAATGCATTTGCACTGACAGAGGAGATGAAATCGCTGACAAAAATGAAGCTTTGCTTTGTTGGATAAAATTACTGCACTTGCAGTTTGTAAGTTCAGTCACTACTCATTATACAATGGGGTTATGTCAGGTTATACCTTAACCCCTCCGTGGCCGCCAGCGTCGAATGACGTTGAGCCAATCAATGGCCGCAGGCGTCATTTGAGCTATCTATCTATTGCCAGACGCCTCAATCCCGTTTGGGGTGGCCACAAACAAATAGCCTCCAAGTCGCCCTGTCCCCCACCATTTCACTGCCCTGCTTCCAACTCACACCCTCCTCTCTCATATACCTCTCCACCCCATCCCTCCATCTCATCCTCGGCCTCCCCCTCCCTCTTCCCCCCTCCACCTCACTCACATACACTCTCTTCGTCAGTCTCTCACCCTCCATCCTCTCCACATGGCCAAACCACCTCAGTGTGTTCCTCATAACGCTTCCTATCACATCCACATCCACACCACAACACTCCTTTATATCCTCATTCGTCAGCCTGTCTCTCCACGTGACTCCACAGGCTCCTCTTAAATAACTCATTTCCACTCCTCTCACTCTTGACTTGTGTCCTTCCAACAATGTCCAAGCTTCACTTCCGTACGTTAGAGTTGGTATCACAATACTGTCATGTAGTAACTTTTTCACTTCCATGCTCACTTCCCTATTTCTTATCACTGCTTTCAAAGAACCAGCAACCTTTCTTCCCTGCTGTACCCTTTCAAGCACTTCACCCTCCAAACCTCCATCCTTACTCATCACACTACCCAAATACTTAAACGTACTCACATTTTCCAATTCCTCACCATCTAACCTTGCTGTACATTCACTAACTTCACCTCTCTCAAAGACCATCACTTTACTCTTCCCTACATTCACCTTTAGGTTCCGTTTCTTACACACTCTCCCAAACTCATCGTTTGAGCGCGGGCTATAAAGAACTGCAAAAATTTTTGGGAAGCCAACAAATGTTCTGAACGTCTTCACACTGACCTACACTACATTCCCATACACCTCATCAAGAAGTTCAAAGCCCGGTGCTGTGATGAGTGGATTTTCGATTTTTTCACTCCTAGACATGCCTAAACAAGCACAACTACACTCATTATCTTGACCCAGGCAGAACATATCATCTTTGTCGTCTTTTGCAAAACACACACAACCACCAATTTACGATTATGAAGTAATACAGGCACATACAAAAAAGACATGATAATAAGTGAAAAATACATTTTTGTCTTGGTATCTTTACCTATTTGCTCAGGTTTGCTGTAATGGTTTGGATCATTTGATGCAGTGGAACTTGTAGAAAACTGTGAAAACCTCCGGGAAGTGAACGAAAATCTGGGACATGAAACTGACCTTGACTTCACCCTCTCACATCAGTGTTGCCAACTTAGTGGAAAACCCGCTAGATTTGGCGGATTTTCCATCTATCTAGCGGATTTTTTGGACATGTAGCGTATAGCGGATTTTTTAGCAAATTTTCGGCACATTTGACGGAAATTCTAGCGGATATTTTTTCCATTAATATATGTTTAGGTTGCTTGTTTACAAAAGATTTTTTCATTGTTACAAAGTACTACTTAGCATCAGTAATTGTGGAACAAAATTAGTGTATGAACAGTTATGTGGCACGATTGCACACGTCCCATTCACGTGCGTTCGGTTCAGGTTCATCCCCGTCCTGTACAAAGGTGGGAGCGCCTGGGGCCTTCGGTCCTTCAGTCAGTCCACATTCATCCTTTACTTGGAGAGGAAGTGTTATACTTAAATTTCAAGAATGGCCCCAGTTTACTCTCAATTATACAGAAAGACCTGGGAAACGTATGCAGATTTAAAGGATTAGTTAAAGCCAGTTGAAAATTATAAGACCAAGGCATATTGTCTATACTGCAAGTGTCAGTTAACTGCGAAACTCAGTGATTTACGCAAGCATACGAAGGCAGTGAAACACACGAAAGCAGCAGAACCATTTTCCAGTGAAAGATAGTCTAAGATAAATTTCAGAACACTGTCAATATCCTTTTATAATAGTTTTAGAGGCTTTCTTATGTAAAGCTGTCTAAGAAATTTTTAGCGGATTTTCACCGAATCTAGCGGATTTTGAGGGTGCCACTGGCGGATTCTTAATAGTCACAGTTGGCAACACTGTCTCACATTATATCATCTGTCAGTTCACCACGTGCTGTCATGACGAGTGGATGTACGATTTTTTCGCTCGTGGCCATGCCTAAAAACACATAGTTACACCTATTATCTCGACCCAGACGGAAAATACAATCTTTTTCCTCCCTTGCAAAACACTTACAACCACCCAGTTTACGAGACAGCAATATATGTTGTGAAAATAACAAAATGATAAAGATGAACGTTAAATGATAAAGATGAACATGTTATTACGGAAAAAATACGTTTTCCCCCATCTGTAAACTTATTTATTTCTGCTTTGTATCTGTATTCGTAATAGCAGACTTCTGAAACTGCATTACGATTCTATTTTTAGCCATGCTCGTGGTGTGGGAGCTCGAAGTTGCGACTCGACTTCCGCATTGCTAATCGGATCTGACCCTCTACTTTGTTCTCCTGTGGCAGAGTCTAACCTTGGAGGACGTGCAGTTTTCTCATTTAGGACCGAAAATTCGACTCTTTCGCTCCCTTTTCCAAGCATGAGCACAACGATAACATGAAAAATAACTCGAAACTACCATAAACATATTTTGTAACAAAAAGGTGAAAAAAATGTTCATAACATTTTTTTTTTCCAGCCATTCCTAACAGATTATGTACTGAAATCATTTGATATCATCATATCTCATATATGCACATTTCAGCACCATTCGTATTGTTTTGGGAGGTAAAGAAAAAAATAACACCTGCCCAGTTCCGTTGCAGAAGCGCCCCTGGGTGGCGATATCGGTTGCCGATATTTCTGCAACTTCCGGGCTCCATTGCAAGCCATAAAATGCGTCTAGGAAGCTGGGATTTGCACTGTTAGGTGCATCTAAACTTTCTCTTCAATATGGCAAGAAAAGAAAATCAATTTTCGAAACTTCAAAAAATGGCCCCGGCGTCGGCCTGCCGTGCACGGAAAATTCTGGGCCTTCGGCCACGGAGGGGTTAATGTATAATGAGTTTATCATAAATCAGGAGATTGAAATACATAAAAGGGGGGTTACGTCAACTCTGCTTCCCAAAGTCACTTACCCAAGACTGAAACAAAAATCGCAACCCACCTTAATCACTTTGTATCGGTCCAAGCCATCTCCAAGTCATCCCCTACAAGGATGAGGGACAGATAGTGCTTACAGGCAGTAGCGGTCAGCCTCTAAGTCAGACAGGAACAGGATACACGTGAACAAGTGGAAAATACATGGCTTTGAAGGGGTGGCGGGACATGCACAACTGAACCAAAACAGTGCTTTGCATGCCGGGGCTGCCATTTTGCCTGAGACAAGCAATGGTCACCGTGCATGCGCCTGGCTCTTCGTATAAAATTTTCCAATGGCAATATCGTTATAACAGGAAATTCATCATAAACCGGAGTTTGGGGCGCAACTTTTTTGTTATCGTTGTAGCGAATTATCGTATACCAGTTCAACGTATAACGAGTAGTGACTGTATATACAGGCAAACCCCTATTTACGATACCCTTATATGCGATACCTTGGAATAGTGATGGGGTAGAAATACCACCCTACCCTGCCTATCTTAGGTCAACCCCCGGTTTTGTGATGGGTATCGCACCCCATTGCCACCTCATGAGTCATTGCATCGCACCCCATCGCCACCCCCAGAGGCAGCGCTATCATCATCCCACCTCACCAAACTTCCCCCCCCCCCTCTGACTCTCCCTCGGAGATGGGGTTTGAGGGCTTTGAGGAGGATGAGAGTGCTAGGGAGCACCACATGTCCCTTAGCCTGTAGGGGGGGGGATAAGGATGACGACCGGGACCAGAATTGGACTTACAAGAAGTAAATGATGAGAAGTGTTTGGTCCTTTCTGACCCATGTTTTATGATTTTCAGATTTTATTTGTTGATTTTAGTGAGTTATTTACAGGTGTTAGGCGTAGGTTAGCCTCTTTTACAGTTGTTAAGCCATTGAGATTGGCATTACACTTTTTTTTTTGGCCTCATTTGGGTGGGTTTAGGACTTGGTTGGGGGGAAACCGAAGGCTCAAAAAGCATCTCTATACTTTACATGTTAAATCATCCCCTATTTAAGATACCCTGCCTACCGATGGGGTTTTACTTAACCAATTGCATCGTTAAACTGGGGTTTGCCTGTATATTTACTGTATTGTCTGCAAACCAGCTGAGTGGCAAGTGAGGGGTGGAGTGACGGCAGTCAGGTGAGAAATAAATTGGCAGGTTGCAACTATATACACAACTGTGAACAATGGAGTTACGATAATTCTACTGAACAGTACAACGCTTCATTCCTGATCATCAGTTCACCAAGAAATGCTCAAAATTTATTTCTTTAATTTATTTTTCCATGCAATTCATGCTTATGTACTGTATTATCTGCAAAACAGCTGAGAGGTGAGGGATGGAGTGACAGCAGCCAGGTGAGAAATAAATTGGTGAGCCGCAGCTCGCCAATTTATCATGACTCACTTGTACAGTACATTATCATAACTCCCATGTACACCCTATAAAAAAAGAATCGGGACCCTTACTGCACGATACAATATGCCACACCGCACGAAGGAATTTGAAGCCCCAACTGAGTTCTGGCGCGTATCAGTGGTCATTGCGAGACGCATCAGCTCGTGGGGTCCCGATTCTTTTTTTATAGGGTGTACATTAGAATTATCATGACTCCCTTGCTCACAACCGCGAACAAGGGAGTCACGATAGTTCTACTGAACAGCATTATTTTCCAGATCATCAGTTCACCAGTAAATGTTCAAGATTTATATCTTTAGTTCATTTTTCCATGAAAAATGGACTTGCCAAGATACTGTAAGGTACTGCAAGCTTGTTGGTAGAGTTGGTTCGTTAGGTAGAAAACCGCACAGGTACCACACATTTTCCACCGATGAAGAGCATGCCATTTTTGAAACTATTGTTCTTGTTTTTCTCAACCCTCAGTCCTAAAAACTTTCCCATGAGTAGAAGATGAAAACTGAACATAAAATACAATACAATATTGATACAGTACAGTAATACAGTTCATAGTGTACTATGCACTCACCTAGTGTTGGCATCGGTGGTTGGTAGAGTTGTACACCATAAAGTACAGTACAGTGCACTTAATCCCGTGTGGTCTAGTGGCAATAACTGTACAGTAATTTCAGAATCAAAATAGAACACTAGGACACAAAGCATTTAGAGGCCACAAACTTTGCAACAACAATGAGTGAAGCCACAGAGTAAGTTTTAGTATTATGGTTTTGTCACCACATGGTCACAAGAGCAGAGAGCATAGATATGCCCTCACTAAACGAGATCCACGGGGAGAGAATTGAAAGAGTGATGGTAGGCTCATCGAGCCAAATGGACCATTCCTGCAACAAATTCTGATTGGCTGGCACGTTGCTGGCGTTCTCATTGGCTGGCATGTTGCAGGGTTTTCCTGGGTGTTGGTTGACTAATGCATACGAGCCGGTTGATAATAATGCCTTAATGCCAGATATTGATAGAGCCGCTAGTTACTTCCCGTTTCAGCACAGGATGTTGCGTAATTTTGCTGAATATTGCGATAATAGAGCCGAAGCAGCAGCGCTGGATACTGCATTGGACCAAATGTTGTGATGATGGATAATTAAGAGTTTAATTATACATATAAAGGCTCCTGACCTTTGGTTCCTTCTTGCTTGCACAAAAAAACATAGATAGATAGATAGATGTGTGTAAACAGTAAAACCTCACTATAACGGACTAACAGGGGCCCAAGCCATTCTGATAAAAAAAAAATCCGATAAAAGTGACATCTGGGCTTCCTCCTGCTAACCTGGACTTTTCCGATAATCAGACATTAGTCCGGATCACACCATTATCATAATGCAGGAAGGTAATGCAGGAAAGTAAGGTGGTGGGAGGTGCAATGGTGAGACGCATTCAGGTGGACGGACATAATGAGAGTGAGGTGAAGCAGGCAACTCACTAGAGGGGGTGGAGAAGAGTGGGGGGTGACAGGGAGGGAGATATGCCTGGCAACGCTGTCTCAGCAAACAAGAGGAGAAATGAAGGAGAGAAGATAAATGAGGGAGATGTCACCACCACCTTTCTGTCTGTCTGTCTGTCTGTCTCTCTCTCTCTCTCTCTCTCTCTCTCTCTCTCTCTCACACATACTTCTGTCAGAATTTTCACTTTCTTTTCCTTTTGCCCTTCTACATCTTTCACATCCTCCTACATCTCATTCTCTCTGTTTCTTCCTTTCCTCCCTCCCATACATCCTTCACACTCTCCCTCTTTTTCTTCCCCTTCTTTACCTCCATCTCCAATTTTCCCTCCCTACTTAGTCTTTCTGTCTCATGTTTCTCGCACCCTCTTTCCCTCCCCCAGTGTCATTTTCTTCCCTCCCTCTCTCTTCTTTCCCTCCCTCTGCTTCTCATAGCTTCTTATCTTCCCTCCCTCCCCCTTCTTTTCACCCTCTTTTTCCTTCCCTTCCTCCCTAGAGAGACTCTCTGTTTCTCCCTCTGTTTTCTTCTCTCCCCCTCACTTTCTCCCTCTCTTCCTCCCCCATTTTCTTTTTCTTCCCTCCCTCTGCTTCTCACTTTATCTTCTCTCCCTCCCTTCCCCTTCTTCTTATGTTTTCTTTCTTTCCATCCCGCCCTCCCAGTTCTCTCTCCCTTCTCTCTATTTATTCCACTGTCTTCTTCTCTCCCTTCACTTTCTTCCTCTTTCCCTCCCTTTGCTTCTCACATTTCCTCCCTCCCTCCTTATTCTTCTCATTCTTTATTTCCTTCCCTTCCTTCCTGTTCTCTCTCTCTCTCTCTCTCTCTCTCTCTCTCTCTCCCTTGTTTTTTTCTCTTCCCCTCACTTAGCCTACTTGCCCTCTCCCACCCCCATTTTCCTTTTCTTCCTTCCCTTTGCCTTTTTTCACTACCTTTGTTTCTCACACCTAATCTTCCCTTTCTTCCTCATCTCATATTCTCTTTCATTCCCTTCCTCCCCAGCCTTTCTGTCCCCCATTGTTTTCTTCTCTCCCCCTCACATTCTCTCTCTCCCCCCCATGCTCTTTTTTTTTCTCACCCTGTCTCCTCTTTCACTTCCATTGTTTCTCACACCTTCTCTTCCCTCCCTCCCTCTTTTTCTTGTCCAGGTGACTTTGACCATTCTGTAGGGAGGTAACACGGTCATTTTTGCTCAGCTGGTGGGTTAGGCCTATCATCAGCGTGCAGCTCCCTCCCACTTCTTGCCCAGGTGACTTTGACTATTCGGTAGAGAGGCGGACAGCCATTTTTGCTCTGCTGGTGAGTTAGAGCAGCATGGGTCAGACTGAGGCAGAGCGCGGGGAAACAGTAGTGACGCTGCCAGCCTGCCACAAGTCGACACATGAACACACAAACTGCATGGACATTACTCTGATACACCGTAAATTTTTCATTCAAAGGAATTCCGGTGTCACTGGTCCAGACTGAAGTCGTATTTTGCAGAATTTTTCCGAAAAATAAAAATGACTCAAGGCTGCTCCAAACTGAGGTCTGGCTGTCCAGACCATTGTTGGCTTCTTCAGAATTATTCCGATAAACTGAAATTTAGACTGGTGGCTCCTTGACTCTGATAAAAGTAAATTCCGTTATATTGAAGTCCATTATATCGAAATTTTACTATATATATATATATATATATATATATATATATATATATATATATATATATATATATATACACACACACACACACACACACACACAGACATGGCTGGGAGAAGAAGGGATGTGAGAAGAGAGGAAGAAATCAGTAGGATGGAAGCAGTGGAAGCAGTGAAGAAAGTTAAAATGGGGAAAGCCCAAGGATTTGATGGAGTGTATGGGGGAGAGATAGTAATAGAATGGATGTGGAAGACGTGCTGATTGGCCTGGAAGGAAGGTAGAGTCCCGGAGGATTGGAAGTCAGGTAGAATTATTCCTCTGTACAAAGGAAAAGGGGAAAAAGAAGTGTGTGGTAATCATAGGGGGATTTGCCTTCTTAATGTAAAAGTACATGGCAGGATACTTGTTGACAGAGTTAGGGAAATAACAGAGGAATTAGTTGGAGAAGAACAGGAAGGTTTTAGGAAAGGAAGAGGTTGTGTAGATCAGATATTGATCCTTAGATCTTTAGTGGAAAAGTTTCTAGAGAAGGGAGAGAAGTTGTATGCAGCCTTCATGGATTTGGAGAAAGCATATGACAGGGTGGATAGACAAGGATTGTGGAAAGTATTAAGAATATATGAGGCGCTGAGTGGAATAACCTCTCGTGCACCAAATATAGAAAATGGAGAAAAATGCTGTTAAGTTTGTTTACTTTCAAAATGCCATATCTTTTCAACCGATAAAGATATTCTGGTGATTTTTTTTTTTTTTTCAAATATAGCTGAAAACATCTGCTTCCATGTTAGAGTATGTAAATCAATGGCATTTTGAAAGAACAATATATTAACAGCATCTTTCTCCCCTTTCCTGATAACAATGAACTGCATTTTCCCAAAAATGTGTTATTGCAAGCCAACCTTACAATGTACGCATGTACTTTCACAATATCCATTAATATAGCACAAAACCAGCAAAAAAAAAAAAAATAAAATAAAATATAGCTAAGAAAATCTGTTTGTGGTGGTCTGTGGTGCCCGAGTGGTTATTACTAGCATTCTGGGACTTCACCCACATAAGGCTAACAATAGATGCGTGTCTGAATGTGAATACATAAGAAAAATCAACCTTAACACTTGTGGAATAACTGAGCCTGATGGTTTCCAAGGTTCAGGACCTGGGGAAGACAGTGCTAAGCCACAACGATTTTCTGACTGGATTATTCAGACAAAAATGGACCTAATGTCCACCTAGCAGAGTATAAACACCTTCGTGACCAGCACGGTCAGTCAGCTCCCTCTATAAAATGGGATTTTCACCCTTATTGGGGGCACTTTATCACATGATTCGTTATTGTACTAGTAGAAGAGGGTTTGGGGAATACGTTGGTGTACTTAACTCCAAAATGGCCGTGTGGTGGACAAGAGGTTATTCTACTCAGCGCCTCATATGGAGTAGATGGGAAGTTGTTGAAGCCCGTGAAGAGCATATATGAGAGTGCTAAGGCTGCAGTGCGTGTGGATATTGAACTGAGTGAATTTTTGTATTTGAAGGTTGGATTGAAACAGGGATGTGACATGTCTCCGTGGTTGTTCAATCTGTATATGGATGGGGTTGCAAAAGAGATACAAGGTAGGGTAGTGGTTGTTGGAGCAGCCCTAGTGAGAGAGGCCAGTATTTGGAAACTCCCTCACTCCCTGTACTGTTGTTTGCAGATGATGCTGTGTTGTTAAGCGAAGACGAAGGGGTGCTGCAAGGCTTGGTAGATGAGTCTGGGAGAGTAAGAAACGGAATCTAAAGGTGAATGTAGGGAAGAGTAAAGTTATGGTCTTCGAGAGAAGTGAAGTCAGTGAATGTACAGTGAGATTGGATGAGGAGGAAATGGAGAATGTGAGTACATTTAAGTACTTGGGTAGTGTAATGAGTAAGGATGGAAGTTTAGAGGGTGAAGTGCTTGAAAGGGTGCAGCTGGTTCCTTGAAAGCAGAGATAAGAAACAGGGAAGTGAGCATGGAAATGAAAAAGCTACTACATGACAGTATTGTGATACCAACTTTAATGTGTGAAAGTGAAGCTTGGACCTTGTTGGAGGAACAGGAATCAAGAGTGAAAGCAGTGGAAACGAGATGTTTAAGAGGAGCATGTGGAGTCTCATAGAGAGACAGACTGACAAATGAGGAAGTGACGGAGTGTTGTGGTGTGGATGTGGATGTGAAAGGAAGCGTTAGGAGAAAAACATTAAGGTAATTTGGCCATGTGGAGAGGATGGAGAGTGAGGGACTGACGAGGAGAGTGTATGTGAATCAGGTGGAGGGGGGGAGAGGGAGGGGGAGGCCAAGGATGAGATGGAGGGAAGAAGTGGAGAGGTATATGAGAAAGGGGAGTGTGAGCTAGGAGCAGGACAGTGAAATGGTGGGGGACAGAGCAACATGGAGGCGATTTGTTTGTGTCCACCCCTTACGGGATTAAGGCGTCTGGCAATGCATATACACTCAATCCTCGTAAATTGCGGCAATTTGGGTCTGGACCACTGCCACGATTTACAAATTCCGCGGTTTATAAATAATTACTCATGTGAAAAATGAATTTGGGTCTGGACTTTGGCCAACTATCCTCCACAGCACCCTACCTACACCTATCTAGGTACCATCAAACACAAACATACAAATTTAGGAATATTCAGTGCATGTATTTAATAGAAATAAGCAATGTTAAGGGATCTCACCTTAATCCTATGACGATAATGCTTAAGTGAATGGAGTGGGGTGGTGTTGGGAAGAACTTAGAACCTCTCAGCATGAGGTGGGGGTGCTCCCTCATGCTGTTCTTTCTTCTCCAGCTCCTCTGCCTCCCTCAGGAAGCCCTCAAAGTCTGCCTCAGAGATGACAGATGCTACATCATCCACGTCCTTAGTGTGTGAAGGGCCAGGCTGTGGTTCAGGCTCAGCTTCTGCCCTTACCCGGGCAAAATAGTGGGTGATGAGTTCCTGATGTTTCTCATTAACTCTGCGGCATTAGTATGCACAATTGCCACCAGGGACGTGTGGTGATTGGTTGTTGGGTCGCGATTTTCAAATTGAATGCTGCGGTTTATGATTCTCCTCGGAAAAGGCCCACTTCGGTGCCTAGATCCGCGATTTTCGTGACTTAACAGTGATTTAAGGGTGCCGGCAGTCTGACAGCCACTTAGCCGTGATTTACAAATCCGTGATTTATAAACACGAGATTTACGAGGATTGAGTGTATATGCCCGTATATATATATATATTTATATATATATGTACAGTAGTCCCTCCAATATCCAATGTAATAGAGCCAATGGCATGTCCGGATAGTGATCCCGTCCGGATATTGGGCCCCAGCCTTCTGGACTTGTACTTATGGACCCTAACTCAGAAAAACACCTATACAACTCCCTCTGGACATGCATAGCACCTGTTTAAGACCCAAATCACACCAATAAGGGACATAAAAGACTTAAATATGCGCAAAAGAGCCATAAAATGAGGTTTTTGAGTTAGGTTTATACAATATTAAACATTCTGGGTACTTACAAGAAGTCCCTGACTCCTGGACTGGTAGTTATGGACCCTAACCTAGCCTAACTCAGAAAAACACCTCCCTACTGCACATGCATAGCACCTAAGACACTATTCACACCAATAAGGGACATAAAAGAGTGAAATGAGGTGTTAGAGGTAAGTATGGAAAAAACAGTACAGAATAATATGAAACATTCTGGGTACGTACAGTGTCCCTGGCCATCTCGATGAATAACCCGCCTCCTCTCAGACTCTGACAGTAAGAAGGAGTTCCTGAAGCACTTGCAGTACACCGTTCATGAAGTCTTGCACGGAACTTAGTCATTTGCTCTCAGAATTCCATTCTCTTAACACTGCGTGCTCTTGTCTTACTTACGCTCCATTGTACCTTAAAGAAATAAGTGTTGCACTCTGCACTTTAAGTCTTTCCACTCTTAAAACCATTTTCTAAACAAAACACACTCAAGTTAATTTACATTACATTTACAGTCCATTAAATCTTTGTCTTTTCACTCAGAACTCTAATTCCTTAACACTATGCACTATTTTTTTCACTGCACAACACTGTAAAACTCAAGTCGAGTGGTGACTCCACCGTGCCTGATGTGCTGGGCTGTGGCTCGGAGCATGAGGGCCTGTCTTGGGGAGGCAATGGAGTGGAGCCAGGGCTGGGCACAGCAGGGGTCACAGGCCTGAAAAAGCTGTCAATCGTTGATTGACACAAGGAATGACGATTTTGATGATTAATGATGCGCCGCCTAAAAGCGGATACTTCCTCCACAAGTCCCAAGGGCCCTATCTCCCTGTCGCAGTCTGGGTGCTCCAGGTAGTCCAGAACGAACTCTAGGTGTTCCCGGAGTGGGCTCAACTTGGGGATGGCTGGAGTAGTGTCACGCTGAGAGGAGTCCGCATCATCATCGCTGTCATCATTGGAATCTTCAAGCTGGGTACTGACGCTTGCAACTGAAGATGTGATCTCGATATCAGACATGGTCTGATACCCAGGATCGCCCTCGTCTTCATCCAACCACTCATGCACTTCATCCAAATCAACATCGTTGCCATGCGCACGTAGACGTGCATGGAAGTCATCCACGTCAAAACCTAGGAAATTGTGCTCCACATCCGTTCCGAGAAGCAGATGAGACCAACCATTTTCTAGAGTCTTGACAGGGATTTCCTTCCATGCACTGGCCCAGTTGTAGATGGCAGAGTTGATGTTGTAGCGGCAAATGTTTTCCAAAGTCCGCTGGCCTCTCGTGTCCCATCCCTCCCTGCACTCGTCCTCGTCCTCGAAGACAACCATCACCTTGTCCAGGAACTTCTGCCAGTACAGCCTCTTCGTTGCCACGATCGATAACTCCTTGGTCCATTGGTTGGATGAGAGCAGTAGTATTAGGTGGCAGAAACATGCACCTAATGCGCCCATTCTCAGCCACCAACTCCTTGTCGCACAGGTGGGCAGGTGCATTGTCGAGAAGGAGGGCCTTTACCTGGTCGCATGGGATTCCCAGTTTCTCCGTCTGGTAATGGATGACCTCCTTGACGAAATGGCGGTGGAACCAGTCTTTGAAGATTACAGCTGTGAACCATGCTTTCAAGGAATGGTACCAGACAACAGGAAGGACATCCATCACCCCATGGAGACACCGAGGCTGCTTTGCACGGCCAACCATAACGGGCTTGAGCCGGTGCATGCCATTAGCATTGGCACAACACAAAGCAGATATCCGTTGCTTGCAGAGCTTGCAGCCAGGTACACGCTTCTCCGTCTCCTCAGCTAGAGTGTTCGTAGGCAAAGAGCAATAGAATAAGCCAGTTTCGTCAGCATTGTAGACTTGACCGAGAGTTAGGCCCTCCCTGTGGATCAAGTCCTTCACCTTGTGCCGAAACTCGTCAACTCCATCCTTGTTGGAGTCCAAAGCTTCGCCTTGAGACTTACGGTTGGTAAGGCCATGTCGTAACTTGAACGCGAAGAGCCAACCTTTAGATGCCTTGAAGTCTAGGGTGTTGTGAAGCCTTGCGAACTTCTCAGCAGCAGCCTTCAGCTCCGTGCCACACACCATCACACCAGTTGCACGTTGCTGTCGATACCAAATCAACATGGAGCGGTTGACTTTAGCACACTTGGGAGTAAACATCGCCTTCCTCTCCACTTTGCATTTGCTTTTCGACGAGAAATCAGCTGTGTACTGCATGAGTTTGTCGCGGGATTTCTTGATATCAAACAAAGTAGACCGGGCCAGGTTGAATTCATGTAGGATACGTGATGTAGGCCATCCTGCATCCACCTTGTCCAATATCTCCCTCTTTTTCTCCAGAGTCAAAACCACTCTCTTCCTCTTCTCAGGCGGTGGGGCCATCATCACACACACGAAGGAGAGGCACGAGAGCAGCAGGAGAGCCTGCAGGTAAGGCACCACCACAAAAGCGAGCACGTGGGCGGCCATGACGACGAGCGTGCACACACAACAAGAGATGGGCGATAAGTGGGGAGGATGCAGGGGCGCTCTAGCAGACGTCAGCGGAACAACGCACCAAAACACAGCTGGCCCGCGCCGCGTGCGCCAACTTCAAATTACGGGCAGGAAAAAGTCGGATTTTTTTCAAATTTTTTGTGGTTTTTGGCCCATTTTGGGAACATTGGATCCTGGGACGAAAATCCAGTTATTGGGGATATCCGGAAAATGGGCGTCTGAATATTGGAGGGATTATTTATATTTGTGTATATATATATATATATATATATATATATAATGTATATATATGGTACATATATATATATATATATATATATATATATATATACAGGTAATCCCTTAATTCACGCGAACTTTTTCACGCGATTTTGGTTATCCATGAATTTTTCGTACAATAATTAAAACAAAATTATAGTATTCAAATAAATTATTTTAATATACGAGAAATAAATAAAATATAAACATGCCTACCTGCTGCCTGTGTGCATACATGTGTGTGTGTGTGTGTGTGTGTGTGTGTGTGTGTGTGTGGAAGGTTGGTCTACGATGCACCACACAGTCAGTTTGAATCCGATAGTCGAACCGTGCATGACTCGCGAGTCGTTATTTGTGGCTTATTTTTCTGCCTTCCAGTGATTGCTTGCCTTGTTTGCCAACATGGGGCCTAAACATAGTGCTAGTGATGCATGTGGTAACACACCAAAATGGACTCGTAAAGTGATGTCGCTGACAGAGAAAGTTAGTGTTGGGCAAACTTAGGGAAAGAATGTCGGTGACAATTCGCCGTCAAGACGATTCCCCATCATTTATTTACATACCAGTTTATTTAGCAAGTAGAGTACACTAGTTTTTTACTTATATGAGTTATAAAATCCCCCTGAAAATTAGTTATTAAAGTATTAATTAATCAATAATAAGTATGTTTATAGAATGACGGGGAATCGTCCAGGGTGCGAATTGTCCTGATGGGGAATTGTCCATATTTTGATGGTGAATTGACTCGACGGTGAATTGTCTTGGAATCGTATGTTTGGGGTGAATGAGTCAACCCTTCGTACAATAAAGAAGGCAGAACATAGCATATGGGAGGCAGTGTGGGCTAGTGCATCAGACTGTGCTAAAGTGTCTCCACCTACGCCTGTGAATTGTCTTGGAACTGTATGTTTGGAGTGAATGAGTCAACTGTTCGTGCAATAAAGAAGACAGAGAATGTAGCATATGGGAGGCAGTGAGGGCTAGTGCACCAGGCTGATAGTGTCTCCACCCGTGCCTGTGCTTCTCAGTTTTCAGTGGTAAATTTCTTACATTTTTGTTGTTTTTCATACTTTATGCTAGTTTATTAGGTGTATGTAGTGCATTAACAGTATTATTCAGATGTAATACACTTAATACACATGCGTAATTATGTGCACACATGGGCAGAACGTATACGCGAATTTACCACACGCGAAGGGTCCGGGAACATAACCCTCGCGTGAATTAAGGGATTACCTGTATATATATATATATATATATATATATATATATATATATATGTATATATATATATATATATATATATATATATATATATATATATGTATATATATATATATATATATATGTATATATATATATATATATATATATATGTATATATATATATATATATATATATATATATATATATACACATACTGTACACAGTATAATCTTGATATAATGAATGCGGGATAAAACGGAAGCTTGAGAAAACAGAACAACTTTGTTCCGTGAGGTATTCTCAACATACCAGAAGTTTTCTGTTCTGTCACGAGGCGTCGGGTTTCATAACGAAAACAAGCCGGTTTGTCCGAGGCCATGGAAAAATTGTGATGCATTGGAACGTTTCTGGTCGATCACGAAGCGCGAGACTTTGTCACAGGCCGCAGCAACAGACTGCTTTGTTCCAGGCTGGGTGAGGCTGCTCACCTTGCCTCAGTCTACCAGGAACCGCTGCATCGTTCATATCTTCTCTCCATATCTTCTTTTGGAAATAACCAAACCAATCATTTGCCATGCCTAAAGTGCAGGAGAAAAAAGAAAGTGTGAGGCTTTCTCTGGCCCAGAAATTGGAAATAGTTGTGCAGATTGAGCGTGGTATACCAGTGAAGATGATCATGACCAACTATGGGGTCAAGAAAACGCAAGTGTATTAAATTCGCGAGCATAAGAAGGAAATCAAGGAATTGAAAGTGTTGCCAGACGCGAGTGCTAGTTCTTGTAAGAAATCAGCATTTTTGGAAAGGCAGCCTCTAAAGAAGCCTAAATACAGTAAAACCTCCATATAACGGACTTCAGTAGACTGGAATTCACTTTTATCGGCCTCGAGGAGCTACCAGACTAAATTCCTATACAGGTAACTCGCACGGAACACGATCTCACGGAACGCGCTCGCAATTATACACGGTAAGGGCTGGGATACATATTAGACAACGTAAGATTAAAAAACCATTATGAAAACTACAAATTAACGCAGGAGAGGCCTTTGAAAGATCAAATCCTCAAACGTCACCGCAGCGCGCGGTTTGTTTTGATTACGTGACGATCTAGGCGGGAAATTATTCAGTGAGTGAGACATTCCCGAGCACAGTAGCACAGTATTTGTAAGTTAAATATTTACAGTGCTGTACTGTTCTGGTAAGTTTATGTGCAACTTAAAGTACTATTAAATAACGTTAAAACAAGAAATAAAGTCTTATAACCAGTTTACCTGATAGGCGTCAGAATATTGCCTTTTTTATTTGTTCGTTTTTTCCACAGTGCTGTTCAGTATTTGTAAATTAAATATTTACTGTTCTCGTATGTACTGTACTTGTAAGCACTTAAATAAAGTTAAATCATTAAATAAAGCCTTGTAACCAGATAACCCGAATTATATGATTACCCATGATCGGCGTCGGAATATTGCCTTTTTTGTTTGTTCGTTAAACTCTTACTGTACTGCTTTTCTACAGTACTGTATTTGTAAGTTAAATATTTACTGTTCTGGTATGTACTTGTAAGCAATTAAAGCATTAAATAAAGCCTTGTAACCAGTTAACCTGATTTATATGATTACCCACGATCGGCGTCGAAATACTGCCTTTTTTTTGTTTGTTCGTTAAAGACTTATAATAAGAGAAAAATACATTTTTGTCTTGGTATCTTTACCTATTTGCTCAGGTTTGCTGTAATGGTTTGCAACTTGTAGAAAATTGTGAAAACTTTCAGGAAGTGAACGAAAATCTGGGACATGACCTTGACTTCACCGTCTCATGTATCATCTGTCATTTCACCACCGGCTATCGTGATGAGTGGATGTACGATTTTTTCGCTCGTGGCCATGCCTAACCACACATAGTTACACCCATTATCTCGACCCAGACAGAAAATACAACCTTTTTCCTCCCTTGCAAAACACAAACAACCACCCTGTTTACGAGACAGCAATATATATTGCGAAAATAACAAGGTAAAATGATAAAGATGAACGTAAAATGATTGAGAAAGATGAACATGTTATGACGGAAGAAATACGTTTTCCCCGTCTGTAAACGTATTTATTTCTGCTTTGTATCTGTATTCGTAATAATTAGACTTATTGTTAGTTTTGAAACTGCATTACGATTCTATTTTTAGCCATTCTCGTGGTGTGGGAGCTGGAAGTTGTGACGCAACTTCCTTATTGCTAATCGGACTGACCCTCCACTTTATTCTCCCGCGGCAGAGTCTAGCCTTGCAGGACGTGCAGTTTTCTCATTTAGGACTGATAATTCAACTCTTTCGCTCCCTTTTCCAAGCATGGGCACAACGATAACGTAAAAAATAACTCGAAACTACCATAAACATATATCAAAAAGGTGAAAATGTATTCATAACATTTTTTTTTTTTCCAGCCATTCCTAACAGATTAGGTACTGAAATCATTCGATATCACAGTACTGCATTTCTAAGTTAAATATGTACTGTTCTGGTATGTACTTGTAAGTTAAAGCACTGGTACCAGTTAACCTAATTTATTACCTATGATCGGCGTCGGAATGTTTCCTTGTGTTTACGTACAGTATTTGTGTGTTGAAGTTTTGCTCAGGAGTACTGTATTTGTGAGTTATAACATTAAATAAATCTTCTAACCACTTAAAGTGCTTTCTAGTGACAGATAACAGCAAAACAACACATTTGGGGGGTCTAGGGAGCAAAATACGGAGTAGTTTAAATATACGCGATTTCGCACCTAACACGGCATGGTAGGAACGAAACCCTCGTGTTCCGTGCGAGTTACCTGTATATCGGAAAAAGTCCGATAAAGCCAGAAGCAGTCCAGACTGCCTGACCACTTCAGCTATGTTCACCACAATAAGGTAAACAAAAGACATATTTGTCAGTGTATAGTACAGTATTATTACAGTATATATAATATACCATGTGATTAATGTAGTGAAGTTATAACACAGTAGAGTACCACAATGGTAGTCAAAACAATTTGAAAACCGTTCATGTGATCTGGACTAATGTCTGATATATCATAAAAAGTCCGGATTAGCAGAGGGAAGTCCGGATGTCGCTTTTATTGGAATTTCGCATTTTTCGGAATGGTTTGGGCCCCAATTAGTCCGTTATAGTGAGGTCTTACTGTATGAAAAACTTTAGGAGGCTGTGTTTAAATGGTACCAGCAGCAGAGAGCCCAGGGTATGCCAGTGTGTGGGCCTGAGATAAAGAATGCTGCTTTAAGGTTTGCTGAAAAACTAGAAATAGAAGATTTCCATGCAAGTGATGGCTGGATCTCTAACTTTTCAAAGTGGCACGACATCGTTCATAAAAAGGTAGTGGGTGAGCGTTGCAGTGCTGGCGTTGCTAGTGTGCAACCATTCATCGAGAAAATAAAGGCAATACAAAGTGAAACTGGCCTTAAGCCCTGGCAGATTTATAATGCTAATGAGACGCCTCTTTTGGAAGGCATTGCCAGACAGCACACATGCCTCAAGACGCCAGTCCAGTGTCCCAGGCCACAAGCAGAGTAAGGCACGAGTGTCAGTGTTGCTGTGTTCCAACTCAGATGCAACCCACAGACTGCAGCCTATGGTGGTGGGGACCACAAAGTGACCATGTGTGATGCAGCCCATTATGGACAATCTGCCCGTCTACTATGATAGTAATGCCAAGGCCTGGTTTACAGGTACCATTACCAGGTCTTGGTTCTTCACTAAATTTGTTGAGTCTGTGAAGAACTCTCAGATGCGTGTTCACAATTTGCGGCCGGGACAGGTTAAGACATTCCTTCTCATAGATCAGGCCCCAGCGCACCGCTCAGAGGAGATCCTGGTGATGCACGACGGGCAGATTTGGACCATGTTTCTCGCTGCCAACACCACTTCCATCCTACAGCCCATGGACCAGGGTATCATCAATACCTTCAAGAGGCATTATAGGAGGCTAATGCTGGAGGATGTCCTGGTGGTGAAGATGGAGCCTGAGGCAGAAGAGGAAGATACGAGGGGAAGGAGGAGTGTGGAGGCATGGAAGAAATATGACATGCACGATATGGTTATCAGCATCCGAAAAGCCTAGGACATTGTAGCAAACAGGACAATCATTAATGGGTGGAATGCCTTGTTCTGGGAGAGGGACATGGCTCAGAGGGTGGAGGATGAAGATGCCAACTTCGAAGGGTTCACTGCAGAGGAGTGCAGGCAAGCCTTTCAGTGTGCAGGAGAGCCTGAGTTGGAGATGGAGGAGATCCAAGAGTGGCTGAACCTTGATGCTGGTGACCCTGGCTTCCACATGCAGGCCGAGGACGAGATTGTGGCCGAGGTGACAGCAGAGGAGCCTACACCCGACGAAGACATGACGGAGTTCACCAGTCCTAAGAAAGGAGCCTCCCATGCCTCATATTATGTAGAAGCTCTGCTGGACTACATCCTCGACTCGAACTGCGAGGATCTCCAGAGCTTCTACCCCCATCTGTAGGAGATGTGAAGAATAAAGAAGATCCAAAGGGAACTGTATGAGCCATGGCAGACAAAGATCGAGAACTTCTTTAAGCCATCCATGTCACGTCAACCCAGGGTAAGGAAGGAAAGCTGGACTTCAGACATTTCATTACCATCCACCAGCAGCCTCCCCTTCACAGAATCTGATGACCCAATCACCGACACCATCCCTGATGATCCCCAGCCCCACCATCACCCTAGTGCCTCTCCCAGTGCGGATGGAGGGGGACTCGGACAGTGAATAGGGAAGCATCATGCCTGACACATGTTTGGGGGGCTGTTTCAGGCATAATCGGTAGAGCGGCGGCCTGCAGTCCTAATGGACCCAGGTTCAAATCCCGGCTGGGGCAGGGAACAGTTTAAGGATTTGAATTTCATAAAAAGCTGACTTTCCTCATCTACCAGATGACCCGCCGACATGTCGTAAAAATACCTCCTCTAATACCATTACACCAGTCTTGTGTGAGACAGCCCTAGCATGTATTCAATATGGATGGTGGGTGTTAGCGCTGAAGTGGTGACATGTGGAGATGTAGGAGGACTACTGGGCCTTGGGTTAGGCTACTGCCCCCGAGATATAGGCCCTGAAGCCTTTGCCCAGAGTTGGACACAAAAAAAAATAAAAAGAAAAAAAAATCATATTCCCCCTCCATTTCGAGGTGAGCATTTTACTATTTTATTTATTATTATTACTGTATTATTATTATTATTATTATTATTATTGTGGGTTCTGTCTGCTCTGTGTGTATCATTATGACTAGCATAGGCAGCATGTGTGTGTGTAGCAAAAGAAGCTATTTAGTAGCAACTGTGTGTAGGCTTCAGGTCACAAGTTAGGGGAAAAATATCGGAAAAATCGCAAGTTTCCGGAATATTCCGTTCCATCTATGGTTTTGGAATGGATGCTTGAAAAAGCGGAATATTTGATAAAACAAAATAGTGGTTAGCTGAATTAGTCCATTATATCAAACTTTTACTGTGTGTGTATATATATATATATATATATATATCTATCTATCTATCTATTGCCAGACGCATCAATCCCGTTTGGGGTGGCCACAAACAAATCGCCTCCAAGTCGCCCTGTCCCCCGCCATTTCACTGCCCTGCTCCCAACTCACACCCCCCTCTCTCATATACCTCTCCACCCCATCCCTCCATCTCATCCTCGGCCTCCCCCTCCCTCTTCCCCCCTCCACCTCACTCACATACACTCTCTTCGTCAGTCTTTCACCCTCCATCCTCTTCACATGGCCAAACCACCTCAGTGTGTTCCTCATAACGCTTCCTATCACATCCACATCCACACCACAACGCTCCTTTATATCCTCATTCGTCAGACTGTCTCTCCACGTGACTCCACAGGCTCCTCTTAAATAACTCATTTCCACTGCTCTCACTCTTGACTTGTGTCCTTCCAACAATGTCCAAGCTTCACTTCCGTACGTTAGAGTTGGTATCACATTACCGTCATGTAGTAACTTTTTCACTTCCATGCTCACTTCCCTGTTTCTTATCACTGCTTTCAAAGAACCAGCAACCTTTCTTCCCTGCTGTACCCTTTCAAGCACTTCAGCCTCCAAACCTCCATCCTTACTCATCACACTACCCAAATACTTAAACGTACTCACATTTTCCAATTCCTCACCATCTAACCTCGCTGTACATTCACTAACTTCACCTCTCTCAAAGACCATCACTTTACTCTTCCCTACATTCACCTTTAGGTTCCGTTTCTTACACACTCTCTCAAACTCATCCACCAAGCCTTGCAGCTCCCCTTCGTCTTCACTCAACAACACAGTATCATCTGCAAACAACAGTACAGGGAGTTTCCAAACACTATCCTCTCTCACCAAGGCCACTCCAACATCCACTACCCTACCTTGTACCTCTTTTATTACCCCATCCATGTACAGATTGAACAACCATGGAGACATGACACATCCCTGTTTCAAACCAACTTTCAAAGAGAAAAATTCACTTAGTTCACCATCCACACGCACTGCAGCCTTTGCATCATCGTACATACTCTTCACAGCATTCAACAACTTCCCATCTACTCCATATATTCTTAACACTTTCCACAATCCTTGTCTATCCACCCTGTCATATGCTTTCTCCAAATCCATGAAAGCCACATACAACTTCTTTCCCTTCTCCAGAAACTTTTCCACTAAAGATCTAAGAATGAATATCTGATCTACACAACCTCTTCCCTTCCTAAAGCCTCCCTGTTCTTCTCCAACTAACTTCTCTGTTCTTTCTCTAACTCTGTCTATAAGTATCCTACCATACACTTTTCCTATTATACTAAGAAGACAAATGCCCCTATGATTACCACACACTTCTTTTTCCCCTTTTCCTTTGTACAAGGGAATAATTATACCTGACTTCCAATCCTCCGGGACTCTACCTTCCTCCCAGGCCAATCTGCACATCTTCCACATCCATTCTTCTACTATCTCTCCCCCATGCTTCAGCATTTCACCACACACTCCATCAATTCCTGGGGCTTTCCCCAATTTAACTTTCTTCATTGCTTCCACAACTTCTATCCTACTGATTTCTTCCTGTCTTCTCACCTCCCTCCTTCTCCCAGCCATTCCCCAGCCACTTATACTCGCATTACTTCCATCCTCTACATTCAACAATTCCTTAAAGTGTTCTCTCCATCTGCTCACTTTTTCTCCCTTCTCCACTAGTAATTTACCATTTTTATCTTTCACTCCCCTGCTAACTTCACTTCCACCCTGTCTTACTCTTTTCACTTCTCTCCAGAACATTTTCTTACAGTCCCTCCACTTTACACTCAAATTCCTTCCAAATTCCTCATCCACTCTCTTCTTACTCTCTCTTACTAATCTTTTCACCTCTCTCTTCCTTTCCACATATAACTCTCTCTTCCGCCTCTCAACTTCTTCCACGCCCCTATTTCTCATCCATTCATTGTATGCTTTCTTCTTTTGTGCCACAGCCTGTTTCACCTCTTCAGTCCACCACGCTGTTCCTTGCACCCCCTCCGTCTTCTCTTCCTTCCACACACCACATCACATGCTGCACATATTTCTTCTGTAAATATCTTACACACACCTTCCACGTCTCCCATCTGCTCCAATTCATATTTGCCCAATCGTTCCTCCACTTCTCTCTTATACTCTGCCTTTTTCTCATCCTCTTGTAACCTTTCCACTCTCCTTGCAACTACTCCTTCCTCTCGTCTTTCCCTTCTTCTATTCCTCCATCTCACTTGCATCCTAATTCTGGCCACCACCAAGTAGTGGTCAGAAAGTCCACTCCCCCAACCTCTATACACTCTTGCATCCTTTACACATCTTCGCATCCTTTCATCCACACACACATAATCAATCATTGCCTTCCTTTCATTCAGTTCACCACCCACCCTGCTTGTCATAAGAGGCGACTAAAAGGGACACTTTTATCTACATTCTTTTTGCCGTGTCTCTTTCCCTTGCACTTTGTCTGTCCTAATCCTCTGCCTTTTATTTTCCTTTAGTTAATTTCTTCTCTTCACTGTCTGGTTCCTGCGAGCCACTGGCATTGGCTCCAGGGTAAAAGATTTTTCTGCCTAAGAAATCTTGATGAACTCTGGTTATGAAGCAAGGGCCCTCAGTTCCGTGCAGCCCTTAAGTGAGGAAGGGGTGCTAAGAATCCCATGGTGTAGGAATAAGTTTATACATCCAAAAAGAACCGTAAGAATAGGAAATTGGAATGTTCGAACTCTCAACCAGGCTGGTGAAATGGAAGAACTTATTTCAGTGTTCAAGGAATACAATATAGATATTTGTGCTCTTACAGAAATGAGGTTGCTTGGAGTTGATAAAATGAATTTGGAAGATGGTATTACTTTGTTGGTTTCTGGTAGAAGTGATGGAAATCATTACCATGGAGTAGGCTTATTGTTGAGTAAAGATACTTGCAAGGCACTATGTGAGTTTTAGTCAATTAATGAGCGCTTGCTTTATGCTCGTTTAAAATCTGACCATGGTAATATCAGCATGATGGTACGGTACGCTCCGACAAATGAGGCTGCTGATGAAATGAAGGATGACTTTTATGAGAAGCTGCAGGATGTAGTGAATAAAGTGGCAAGACATGATGTTTTAGTTTGCATTTGTGATTTTAACGCAATTGTAGGTAGTAGTAGGGATGGCTTTGAAGGTTGTATGGGTAAGGAGGGTGTTGGTATAAGAAACGAAAATGGGGTGCGATTTGGAAGCTCTTGTTTGGCAGATGACCTTATAATCGGTGGAACTATCTTTGAGCATAGAAAAATACATAAAACTACTTGGATTTTACCATGTGGTAAATATTGTGACCAGATTGACCACATTGCAGTTAGCTGAAGACATAAAAGTTATTTGCAAGATGTTTGTGTAAGGAGGGGGGGACAGATATAGGTAGTGATCATCAACCTGTTGTGTCAAAGATTAAAATAAAACTTAAAAGAAACATTAATGGTAATTGTACAGGAGGTGGTAAATATGATATTGATGAGCTGAGGAATGATGAGAACACCAAGGAAAAGTTTCGGTGAGAATGTAGGAACAGGTTTCTAGTCCAGCAGACGTTGATGGAATCTGAAGACAATGATATTAGTCAAATGTGGAGAGATGTAAAAGAGGTTTTGCATGAGAGTGCTAAGGTTACTATTAAGATAAAGGGAAAAGCGAGAAGGAAAAAGTGGATGTCAGATGAAACATGGAACGCAATTCAGAAAAGGAAAGAGACGAAGTTAAGAAGTGAAGAACAACATGTTGATGGCCAGTTAGTTGAAGTACTTAGAGCAAAGTACTGGAGCTTACATTCTGAGGTAAAAAGACTCGTTAGAGGTGATAAGAGGAGGCTATATGATGAAAAGGCAAGAGACAGAAATTAAGTTAAGTAAAAATGACGGTCAGAGCACAAGAGCAGCGTATCAGGCCATAAAGGAGTTTACTGGGACTGAAAAGAGAAGGAAGAAAATATCTGTACGAGACAGAAATGGTAACTTGTTGACTAAAGATTTGGATATAAAAGGAAGGTGGAAAGAGCATTTTGAATCTGTTCTAAATAGACCAATCCCAGCTGAAGAACATTTTGCCAGCCGAGGGAGATTTGCAGATGGAAACTGGGGATATAACCTTGGAAGAGGTAACAAAATCTATAAAGGAATTAAAGAATTTTAAGACCCCAGGAGAGGATGGAATATTTCCTAAAATGCTGAAGGTGGAAAATGATGAGTTGATAAATGCGTTTTTGAAACTTTTTAATGTGGCATGGAATAATGGTGCAATTCCAGAAGAGTGGAAAAATAGAGTGATTAAAAAAATACCAAAAAAAGGAGATTTAAGTTTGTGTGGAAATTGGAGGGGGATAATTTTGACACCTGGAGTTGCAAAAGTCTTTTTTTCAAGATCTTGTTGAACAGAATAAAGCCAGTAATTGATAAAATTTTAAGAGAAGAACAAGCGGAATTTAGAAAGGGTCGAGGTTGTAATGATCAGATTTTCATTGTAAGGCATCTAATGCAACAAGCCAATGAGATGAAAACGCCACTTAGTATGTGTTTTGTGGATTTTGAAAAGGCGTTTGATAGTGTTTCATGGGAAGCTATATTGAAAATCATGTGATTTTATGGTATACCAGAAAAGTTTGTAAATATTATTAGTAGCCTGCAAGAAGGTACTTTCTGTAAGGGAATGGTGGGTGATTCTTTGAGTGATCCATTTGAAGTTAGGTCAAGAGTGATTCAAGGAGGAGTTCTTTTGCCTTTGCTGTTTGTTTTGGTAATGGATTATGTTATGAGATAGGTTGTAAGGAGAACAGGTGCAGGAATTAACTGGAAAGAAAATGAGAGGCTGATGGATTTGGACCATGCTGATGATATTGTACTGATTTGTAGAAGTATTTGCGAGATGCAGAGGGTGCTTGGTTGTCTGGTGGAGGAAGGAGAAAAAGTGAGATCAGTAATAAATTGTGGAAAGACTGAAATTATTAATATGAATGTGGAGAACCAAATGGATTGTGTAATTGGGGATAATTTGGTGCAGAATGTAGAAAACTTTAAATATCTGGGAATGATTGTATCATCTAATGGATCATTAAACAATGAAATTGAGGAGAAGATTAGACAGGCTTGGTGGGCTGTTAGAATGTTGAAATCTGTTTGGAATAATAATATGCTGTCGGTGCATACTGAAATGAAAAATTACAAGTCCATGGTTAGACCAATTTTAATTTATGGACATGAGTCATGGTACAGTACAATTGCAACAGATCAGATAGTACTAGGATTTGAGAATAAAATACTGAGAAGGATACTTGGGGTAAAGTGGCAAGACAGAGTTACAAATGAAAGCGTAAGGGATATTACAAGAGTGGAACCAGTTGAACCAGTTGATGAATATGTGAGACTGTCTTGCTGGAAGTGGCTGGGGCACATATATAGAAAAGAAAGCAGTTTAATACAGGATGTGCCAGAGTGGACTGCTAGAGAAAGAAGAGGCCGAGGTAGGCCAAGGAAAACCTGGTTGAGGGCAATGAAAAGAGAAGCAGGAGAGGAGTGTTGGTGGGACCTTAAGGAGATGGCAAGAGACAAATATTGGTGGAGAGAGTTCATTGAGGCCCTATGCATCCTGTGGGGTGCCACAGGAAATGATATATATATATATATATATATATATATATATATATGTATCTTTACTCAAATGCATGCCATTGCATTAGGCAGGAGAGGGCCAACAACTAATGCAATGCCGCAAATCACTTCACCCCCCTTAACACTGGCCGGCCTCAGATGAGGTGGTATCATAGGTCTGGTACATAAGAGGCGGGCACAGCGGAGGATGGGAGGAGGGGAAGCGACCACCAGTTACCCCACAGACTTGCCAGAGGTAGGTGTCGCAAGTCTTTGCTCCTTATCTAGGCCCCTCTCTGCCCCCAATTTGCCTTCGTATTTTGTGGCCCGGTGGCAATATGGGAAAGAGAAGGGACTTGAGCAAAGAGAAAATTGGGTCCATAACTAACATGTGCAAAGCCCAGAAACCCACAAAGGATATAGCCAGACTTTTTGGTGTGAGTGAAAAAATAGTGGGGAGGTTGACCAAATGGTTTCGTGATGGCGGAGAGGTGATAACACCACACCACAAAAGTCATCCTGGGAAGGCCCAAAAAACATCTCCCCACACTTTGACTATTATCAGGCATCAGGTAGATGCAAACCCACGTCTCACTGAAGGAACAAAACCCTTGGTTGCTGGGTGAGATGTCTGTAAGGACTGTGCAGTGATGCATGCATGATGATCTGAAGTTTCACAGCCACCGGCCAGTGAAGAAGTCACTCCTCACCCTTCTGCAGTGGGAGCATAGGGTTGCTTTTGCCAGGAAATACAGTCAGTGGGATAACAGCAAGGTGGCAAGATGTAATCTGGAGTGATGAGGCAACATTCATAGTTACTGGGAGCAGAGGTGGCAACATAAGTCAGCGCCCCGGAAGTGATCGGCTTGACCCTAAACTTACGTGCAGTACTGTAAAACATCCTGATTCTTTAATGGTATGGGGATGTTTCTCATTCTTTGTGGTCGATGACTTAGTAGTGCTTCCAGCTAATGTAATGGTGGTGTAACTTTAGAAGTAACCAACGTTACCAATTTTCATTATGTTACGTCCCTGAACTATTCTAAGACTTACCTTTTAAGCCCAGTTTGAGTTGGGGGAGCAAATTTTGTAGGGGTAGTCATATAGTGGCTTAGGTTAGGCTGTTCCTCAGTAACGGATGAATGTTACGCCATATTGGCTGGTGCAGGCGTGTGCATTCAGTCTGTGTCAGGCCCTGGATTAGGCCTAGGTTAGGTTAGTTTAATGCAAAATAGTGTGTTTTTAATTAATCTTGATCTTGATTTTGGGGGATAAACCCACTTTTGGAAATCTTACTCAAAATTCCAAAGAGGGGATTTTCCCCCAAAAATGATTGTCAAAACTAATTCAAGCACAGTATTTTGCATTGGAAACCATAAAAATAATAAGAAAAGAAAACGTTGGTTACTTTTAAAAATTTACTGTAATGGTGAACCAGTACAACTACCTCGAATTGCTATGTAATTATTTACCCAGTTCTTTTGAAAAGTGCCAAGCTCAAGTGTTTCAGCAAAACAGTACCCTTTGCCACATGGCCAAATCCGTGAAGCAGTGGCTCAGTGATTGTGAAATAGAGGTTATTAATGATTGGCCAGGCAACTCACCCGACCTCTGTCCTATTGAAAATCTTTGGGGCATCATAAAGCGTCACCTGCAGGGCAAGGACACCTGCAGCCTCCCCAAGCTCAAGGCCGCCATTGGAGAGGAGTGGGCCAATTTTGACCCTAACACCCTTAAGAGACTAGCTGATTCAGTTCCTTCACGCTTAAAGGAATGTGTTAAGAGGTGAGGGAAGCCCATGAATTACTAGGTGAATGGTACATTTTTTTTTTTATCATGTTTACCCTTTGATTTGCCCCAGCCTAATGCAGTGGCATATATATATATATATATATATATATATATATATATATATCTGTCTATCTATCTATTGCCAGACGCCTCAATCCCGTTTGGGGTGGCCACAAACAAATCGCCTCCAAGTCGCCCTGTCCCCTGCCATTTCACTGCCCTGCTCCCAACTCACACACCCCTCTCTCATATACCTCTCCACCCCATCCCTTCATCTCATCCTCGGCCTCCCTCTCCCTCTTCCCCCCTCCACCTCACTCACATACACTCTCTTCGTCAGTCTTTCACCCTCCATCCTCTCCACATGGCCAAACCACCTCAGTGTGTTCCTCATAACGCTTCCTATCACATCCACATCCACACCACAACGCTCCTTTATATCCTCATTCGTCAGCCTGTCTCTCCATGTGACTCCACAGGCTCCTCTTAAATAACTCATTTCCACTCCTCTCACTCTTGACTTGTGTCCTTCCAACAATGTCCAAGCTTCACTTCCGTATGTTAGAGTTGGTATCACAATACTGTCCTGTAGTAACTTTTTCACTTCCATGCTCACTTCCCTGTTTCTTATCACTGCTTTCAAAGAACCAGCAACCTTTCTTCCCTGCTGTACCCTTTCAAGCACTTCACCCTCCAAACCTCTATCCTTACTCATCACACTACCCACGTACTTAAACGTACTCACATTTTCCAATTCCTCACCATCCAACCTCGCTGTACATTCACTAACTTCACCTCTTTCAAAGACCATCACTTTACTCTTCCCTACATTCACCTTTAGATTCCGTTTCTTACACACTCTCTCAAACTCATCCACCAAGCCTTGCAGCTCCCCTTCGTCTTCACTCAACAACACAGTATCATCTGCAAACAACAGTACAGGGAGTTTCCAAACACTATCCTCTCTCACCAGGGCCACGCCAACATCCGCTACCCTACCTTGTACCTCTGTTATTACTGCATCCATGTACAGATTGAACAACCATGGAGACATGACACATCCCTGTTTCAAACCAACTTTCAAAGAGAAAAATTCACTTAGTTCACCATCCACACGCACTGCAGCCTTCGCACCATCGTACATACTCTTCACAGCATTCAACAACTTCCCATCTACTCCATATATTCTTAACACTTTCCACAATCCTAGTCTATCCACCCTGTCATATGCTTTCTCCAAATCCATGAAAGCCGCATACAACTTCTTTCCCTTCTCTAGAAACTTTTCCACTAAAGATCTAAGAATGAATATCTGATCTACACAACCTCTTCCCTTCCTAAAGCCTCCCTGTTCTTCTCCAACTAATTTCTCTGTTCTTTGTCTAACTCTGTCAATAAGTATCCTACCATATACTTTTCCTATTATACTAAGAAGACAAATGCCCCTATGATTACCACACACTTCTTTTTCCCCTTTTCCTTTGTACAAGGGAATAATTATACCTGACTTCCAATCCTCCGGGACTCTACCTTCCTCCCAGGCCAATCTGCACATCTTCCACATCCATTCTACTACTATCTCTCCCCCATGCTTCAGCATTTCACCACACACTCCATCAATTCCTGGGGCTTTCCCTGATTTAACTTTCTTCATTGTTTCCACAACTTCTATCCTACTGATTCCTTCCTGTCATCTCACCTCCCTCCTTCTTCCAGCCATTCCCCAGCCACTTATACTCGCATTACTTCCATCCTCCACGTTCAACAATTCCTTAAAGTGTTCTCTCCATCTGCTCACTTTTTCTCCCTTCTCCACTAGTAATCTACCATTTTTATCTTTCACTCCCCTGCTAACTTCACTTCCACCCTGTCTTACTCTTTTCACCTCTTTCCAGAACATTTTCTTACAGTCCCTCCACTTTACACTCAGATTCCTTCCAAATTCCTCATCCACTCTCTTCTTACTTTCTCTTACTAATCTTTTCACCTCTCTCTTTCTTTCTACATATAACTCTCTCTTCCGCCTCTCAACTTCTTCCACGCCCCTATTTCTCATCTATTCATTGTATGCTTTCTTCTTTTGTGCCACAGCCCGTTTCACCTCTTCAGTCCACCACGCTGTTCCTTGCACCCCCCTCCGTCTTCTCTTCCTTCCACACACCACATCACATGCTGCACATATTTCTTCTGTAAATATTCTACACACACCTTCCACGTCCCCCATCTGCTCCAACTCATATTTGCCCAATCGTTCCTCCACTTCTCTCTTATACTCTGCCTTTTTCTCATCCTCTTGTAACCTTTCCACTCTCCTTGCAACTACTCCTTCCTCTCATCTTTCCCTTCTTCTATTCCTCCATCTTACTTGAACTTTAACTCTGGCCACCACCAAGCAGTGGTCAGAAAGTCCACTCCCCCAACCTCTATAAACTCTTGCATCCAATATACATCTTCGCATCCTTTCATCCACACACACATTATCAATCATTGCCTTCCTTTCACTCAATTCACTACCCACCCTTCTCATCACTCGCCATGTATACCTGTGGATCATTTTATGCCTGAAGAGGGTATTGGCTATCACCAACCCCCTCCCAGCACAAATGTCCACTAACGCACTCCTATTCTCATCTATCTCAGCAGGCACACCCCACTCACCAACTATTCCATCCACCTTCACATTCCCAACTTTACCATTCATATCACCAATCAAAAACACTCTATCATTCCTTCCAAACATTTCCATGCACACTTCTACATTTGTCCAAAACTCTTCTCTCACTCTTCTAGCACGATCTTGCGTTGGCGCATACACACACACAATCGCCCACATTTGTATTCCAACTTTCAACTTTACCCACACAATCCTTGATCCAACTGATCCATACTGTCTTATGCTCCTCTTCATCTTTTACTCAAAACTATACATACTCCTTCTTTTGCCCTCTCATTCTCACCTACTCCTGCACATATACCCCATCCATACTCCCATTCTCTCACACTTTCTCCTCTCTATTTTGTTTCAGTTATTCCACATACATCCACTTTCGCATCCTCAAGCACCTGGACAATCTCTCTTTCTTTCACCTCATCATTTGCTCCCCTTACATTCCACGTTCCAATTGCAATGTCCTTTGTCCGGTCCTTGGTCGTCAACGTTTGGTCAGTCCTTGTCCGAGGCTTATTGTTTGTTTTTTTAGTTAGTTGTTTTCCGGGGAGGGGCGCTAACCCTCCACCAACCCTTTTAGTCGCCTTTTACGACAAGCAGCGATACTGGGGGAGAGCCTTTTTCAAATCTGTAGCATATGTCCAGCTTCTGTTTCAAGGTAAGCACGACACGCTTACGTTTAGTTTGCTCTTTAGGCATTTTGGAGTGTTGAAATTACCGTCCATCAAAGCAACACAACAGCAAGAGAGCTTGTTTACTGTCTGGTGGTAAAAAGCAGTCTGGTGATTTGTGGAAATTGTGGAGGGTGTGGAGGATGACTGAATTCAAGTAGTGGAAAGAGGGAAGAGGAGGGCTGGTTAAGAGGATTTACTAGGGATTTACATTAGCCAGAAATGCATTCACCTTCTTAGTCCGACTTCACCCAGCCTCGCGTGACACGATAAAATGGCGGTTTGGCGGTCAATTCAAATTGGCGCACAGTTGTAACTTACTGACATTTTTACCAGCCCTTGAATTTTCCCATTTTTCTGAGTATTCTGTTTATCTGGATACTGGTTAGCAGTGATTGTACTATATATATATATATATATATATATATATATATATATATATATATATATATATTCCAAGAAAGGTGGTTCCTGGATTGCAGTGGTGGATAAGAGGCATTGGTCCAAATCTGCAGAAGTGCGGGGAGTTTGCGCAGCGTGAAGCACATCAGTGTGCTCTTGTTAGCTTTCACTGTCAATCTCAATGCCTCAGCCCAGGCAATAATGATGTTTACTGCCTGCTGCAGGCCTGACTGACCATTGTGAAGTGTATTAGCACTACAGAGGAGAGAGTCATCATCCGCATAGACGAGCAGGGAGACTCCAGGGACTCAGGGAATGTCGAACAGCAAGACATCAAAAAGTACAGGGCTAAGAACAGGGCCCTGTGGCACACCACTGTGGATCATGGAGCAAGAAGATTGTACATTCCTAAGGGATACTGCAACTGTGAGGCCAATGAGGAACTTTGTACCCAGGGCAGGGCTGAACCTCTCACTCCCTTGGTGCTGAGTTTATGAAGCATCCCAGCATTAGGAGCTGAGTCAAATGCGCTCTGGATGTCGATAAAAACTTCCAGGAGGTAAGGGTGGTGGCATTATGCAGTGCAAACATGATGTTCAAGTTGGAGAAGGATGTCCACTGTGCTCTGACCTGGTATGAAGCCACATTGTTCCTCCCAAAGGAGACATGGGACATAATGTCCCAGCCACCATGTAAGTCACTTGTAGACCATGCATTCAAACACCTTGCAAATGTTGGATAACAGGGCAATAGGTCAGTGGGAGGAAGGCAGGGAGGGGTCCTTTCCAGATTTGGAGATGGGGAGAAGAAGGGACTCTTTCCACAATGAAGGGAATATGCCCAAGAGTCAGCTGTCACTGAAGGCAAAGGAGGGAATAAAAAAGGGGAGGTAGGAGGTCAGTGAGAATTTCATTTGGGACTAAGTCAGGGCCACAAGCTTTTCCACTCCTGATAGAACACAGTGCATGAATTTCTGATTCATGACTCTCCATTAAAACACTGTCTTCTCTTCTTCTGTTCTCTGTTCGTTTTTTTACCTTTGCTTCCTTTACTAACACCTTTTTTTTAGCTCTTTCATCCTTATTTGCATCTCTCGTTATCCAAACATCTTTGAACCCTTCCTTGTCCGATAATTTCCATGTTCTACTGATAATTTCGTGTACTGTTGCCTGAGACTTAAACTTTACCTTCAATGGCCTTGCCTCTCCTTCCTCGTACTTTCCTATCCTAAACACCTCTTCAATCTCTTCTTGAGCTTTGTTGTTTTCCTCCATGACTACTGATATTATTTCTTTAACTTTACTCAGTTCTTCTCTTTCGCTTTCTGATTTTATTGTCATATGTTTTTTGTTAACTCCTGAAATTATTACACATTTTTTCTTATCTGCTACATCCCTAACTAAAGATTCTCTACTTCTCAGCACCCTAACCACTTTCCTCTCCACCGTTTCCTTGCTTTGTTGTTCTGTAATCTCTTTCAAATTTACATTTCCCTCTTCCTGAATTTTCTTCCACCCCTTATGTTGCTCCTTGATTTCTTTAATGTGCTCGTCCTGTATTCTTGATTTGGATTCTTACTCATCTGCTTTGCTTTTCATCCTGTCTCTTTCTTCTTCCAACCTCTTATTCTCCCTCTTAAACTGTTTTATTTCATTTGAGGCTGATTCATTGCTCGCTTTTAATTCAGTAACTTCTCTTTCTTGTTCGTCACTATGTGTACAAATTTTTTCCAGTTTATTTTGCAGACTTTTGGTCTCGTTTTCCTGCTCTAGAGTCCATTCCTGTAACTCTTTAATTACTGCCCATACCTTTTTTATCTCCTGGACATTCCTCTCTGCTGTTTTCTCTACACCTGCTATTCTTGTTTGGTTGAACTTAATACTTCCATTTCCCACATCCTCTTCAGAAAAGCCCTCAAAGTCTCTCTCGCCAATTGTAAACAATGCATCGTCCCTTTCTGCCATGAGTCAGCCATAAGGAGACTTTCTATTTTCACTGAATCTTTTTATTTTTATGACCGAAACTGCGTTTTTTTTTTTTTTTTAACTACTGTCCGACGGGGCCACCACTCATGCACTCATTGACATAATCACAAATAGGCTGGTACTTCTTTTCGTTGCTGATTCAGTGATTATTTCCCCACGATCCAGGATAGCTTCGTCTCTGTCGGCGACCTGTGTGTGTGTGTGTGTGTGTGTGTGTGTGTGTGTGTGTGAAGGGCATGTGAATTTCTGTACAGGGTGGATGGGGCTAGTGACTAGGTGACATGATTCTGTACAGGGTGGATGGGGCTAGTGACTAGGTGACATGATTCTTTCTGGGGAAGACCCATTACCATCACCTAGGCCGAATCCTTTGAAGTCAAACACTGGTTCCAGTTCATCTGCCTCTTCTCTGTCCATTTCTCCTTCCTCCTCATCCCCAGTACCAGACACATCCAAGTCTCTAATAATACCTGCTACATTTGGTCTTTCCTGGAAATGTCTTTTTATTTTTATTTGTTTTTGCACCCTAATGCTGTTATTGTACACTTCCAACAGTTTAGACTTTGTAGCATTTAAGCTGGACAGGATTTCGGGTACCTCTGGCATGGTCCTGGTGTATGCCTTGATGGTGGTTACCAGCTCTGTTACGGTGGACAGGCAGTGAGATAATTTTTGCATGCTCATCTTGCCCTCCCTTTGCTGCTCTGGGCTTTCAGTCTCTTCCTCACTATTCATCTCTTCCTCTGTCATTTCCATCGCTGCTGCCTCCTCGTCGTAATTTGCCAAGAAGTGAGCATCAGTACACGTGGGTGGCATTTTCTCAGCCAGGGAGTAATGTCAAAGTGTGAATTTTCGTCCAACTTTGAGGACAACGGTAACTTTTCGTCGCATCGAAGCGTGAATCGTTGAAGTGCGAAACGTTGAAATATGAGGAAAGACTGTAGTTATTCATGTACTGTCATAATTGAAAATATTTTCCACGGTAGCAGAATTTTTTTCTTGTGATTTGTACTTTTTCACAGTATTAAATAAGCACACATGAAAACTTTCAGTGAAAATTCAGGCACTGATTTCATTGTGAAACAAACTTTCTGCATCCATTATTCACATGAATAGACACAGCGGTGGTCTGAGGCTTCTCTCACTGCATTTCCTCCTCCCTTCTCAACTCCACTATATTTTCCACTATAAATTTTTTCCTGTGATTTATGCTAAACTAAAAAAACAAACAAGAAGCCTCAGACAAGGACTGACCAAACGATGACGGCCCAGGACCGGACAAAGGACTTGGTAATGAGTACATGGAATGTAAGAGGAGCGAATGATGAGGTGAAAGAGAGAGAGATTGTCCAGGTGCTTGAGGGTGCGAAAGTGGATGTATGTGGAATAACTGAAACAAAATGGAGAGGAGAAAGTGTGAGAGAATGGGAGTATGGATGGGGTGTATGTGCAGGAGTAGGTGAGAATGAGAGGGCAAAGGAAGGAGTATGTATAGTTGTGAGTAAAAGATGGAAGAAGAGCATAAGACAGTATGAATCAGTTGGGTCAAGGATTGTGTGGGTAAAGTTGAAAGTTGGAATACAAATGTGGGCGATTGTGTGTGTCTATGCACCAACGCAAGATCGTGCTAGAAGAGTGAGAGAAGAGTTCTGGACAAATGTGGAAGAGTGCATGGAAAAGTTTGGAAGGAATAAGAGAGTATTTTTGATTGGTGATATGAATGGTAAAGTTGGGAATGTGAAGGTGGATGGAATAGTTGGTGAGTGGGGTGTGCCTGCTGAGATAGATGAGAATGGGAGTGCGTTAGTGGACATTTGTGCTGGGAGGGGGTTGGTGATAGCCAATACCCTCTTCAGGCATAAAATGATCCACAGGTATACATGGCAAGTGATGAGAAGGGTGGGTGGTGAACTGAATGAAAGGAAGGCAATGATTGATTATGTGTGTGTGGATGAAAGGATGCGAAGATGTGTAAAGGATGCAAGAGTGTATAGAGGTTGGGGGAGTGGACTTTCTGACCACTACTTGGTGGTGGCCAGAATTAGAATGCAAGTAAGATGGAGGAATAGAAGAAGGGAAAGACGAGAGGAAGGAGTAGTTGCAAGGAGAGTGGAAAGGTTACAAGAGGATGAGAAAAAGGCAGAATATAAGAGAGAAGTGGAGGAACGATTGGGCATATATGAATTGGAGCAGATGGGAGACGTGGAAGGTGTGTGTAAGATATTTACAGAGGAAATATGTGCAGCATGTGATGTGGTGTGTAGAAGGAAGAGAAGACGGAGGGGGTGCAAGGAACAGCGTGGTGGACTGAAGAGGTGAAACAGGCTGTGGCAAAAAAGAAGAAAGCATACAATGAATGGATGAGAAATAGGGGCACGGAAGAAGTTGAGAGGCGGAAGAGAGAGTTATATGTGGAAAGAAAGAGAGAGGTGAAAAGATTAGTAAGAGAGAGTAAGAAGAGAGTGGATGAGGAATTTGGAAGGAATTTGAGTGTAAAGTGGAGGGACTGTAAGAAAATGTTCTGGAGAAAAGTGAAAAGAGTAAGACAGGGTGGAAGCGAAGTTAGCAGGGGAGTGAAAGATAAAATGGTAGATTTTTTTTTTTTTTTTTTTTTTTTTTTTATGTGACCGACTCTGGGCATAGGCTTCACAGCCTGCTTTCAAGGCCCAGTAGTCCTCCTACGTACCGCACACCTCTACATGTCACCACTTCGGAGATTACTAGTGGAGAAGGGAGAAAAAGTAAGCAAATGGAGAGAACACTTTAAGGAATTGTTGAACGTAGAGGATGGAAGTAATGCGAGTATAAGTGGCTGGGGAATGGCTGGGAGAAGGAGGGAGGTGAGAAGACAGGAAAAAATCAGTAGGATAGAAGTTGTGGAAGCAATGAAGAAAGTTAAATTGGGGAAAGCCCCAGGAATTGATGGAGTGTGTGGTGAAATGCTGAAGCATTGGGGAGAGATAGTAGTAGAATGGATGTGGAAGATGTGCAGATTGGCCTGGGAGGAAGGTAGAGTCCCGGAGGATTGGAAGTCAGGTATAATTATTCCCTTGTACAAAGGAAAAGGGGAAAAAGAAGTGTGTGGTAATCATAGGGGCATTTGTCTTCTTAGTATAATAGGAAAAGTGTATGGTAGGATACTTATAGACAGAGTTAGAGAAAGAACAGAGAAATTAGTTGGAGAAGAACAGGGAGGCTTTAGGAAGGGAAGAGGTTGTGTAGATCAGATATTCATTCTTAAATCTTTAGTGGAAAGGTTTCTAGAGAAGGGAAAGAAGTTGTATGCGGCTTTCATGGATTTGGAGAAAGCATATGACAGGGTGGATAGACAAGGATTGTGGAAAGTGTTAAGAATATATGGAGTAGATGGGAAGTTGTTGAATGCTGTGAAGAGTATGGACGATGGTGCGAAGGCTGCAGTGCGTGTGGATGGTGAACTAAGTGAATTTTTCTCTTTTAAAGTTGGTTTGAAACAGGAATGTGTCATGTCTCCATGGTTGTTCAATCTGTACATGGATGGGGTAATAAAAGAGGTACAAGGTAGGGTAGTGGATGTTGGAGTGGCCCTGGTGAGAGAGGACAGTGTTTGGAAACTCCCTGTACTGTTGTTTGCAGATGATACTGTGTTGTTGAGTGAAGACGAAGGGGAGCTGCAGGGCTTGGTGGATGAGTTTGAGAGAGTGTGTAAGAAATGGAATCTAAAGGTGAATGTAGGGATGAGTAAAGTGATGGTCTTTGAGAGAGGTGAAGTTAGTGAATGTACAGCGAGGTTGGATGGTGAGGAATTGGAAAATGTGAGTACGTTTAAGTACTTGGGTAGTGTGATGAGTAAGGATGGAGGTTTGGAGGGTGAAGTGCTTGAAAGGGTACAGCAGGGAAGAAAGGTTGCTGGTTCTTTGAAAGCAGTGATAAGAAACAGGGAAGTGAGCATGGAAGTGAAAAAGTTACTACATGACAGTATTGTGATACCAACTCTAACATACGGAAGTGAAGCTTGGACATTGTTGGAAGGACACAAGTCAAGAGTGAGAGCAGTGGAGATGAGTTATTTAAGAGGAGCCTGTGGAGTCACGTGGAGAGACAGTCTGACGAATGAGGATATAAAGGAGCGTTGTGGTGTGGATGTGGATGTGATAGGAAGCGTTATGAGGAACACACTGAGGTGGTTTGGCCATGTGGAGAGGATGGAGGGTGAAGACTGACGAAGAGAGTGTATGTGAGTGAAGTGGAGGGGGGAAGAGGGAGGGGGAGGCCGAGGATGAGATGGAGGGATGGGGTGGAGAGGTATATGAGAGAGGGGTGTGTGAGTTGGGAGCAGGGCAGTGAAATGGCGGGGGACAGGGCGACTTGGAGGCGATTTGTTTGTGGCCACCCCAAACGGGATTGAGGCGTCTGGCAATAGATAGATAGATAGATTTATGCTTTTCCATTGTAAAAAAAACCTACTCACAAAAAAACTTTCAAAAAAAAATAAGGCACTGATTTCATCATGAAACAAACTTTCTGCTTCCATTATTCATGTAAATAGACACAGCGGTGCTGCGAGATGCCACACTGAATTTTCTCCTCCCTCCTTCCTCCACCTCCTCCCTTCTGCACTCCACTATATTTCCACTATAACAGAATTTATTTCCTGTGATTTTTACTTTTTCATTATAACAAACATACACACACGAAAACTTTCAATAAAAATTAAGACACTGATTTCATCGTGAAACAAACTTTCTGCCTCCATTACTAATGTAAATAGACAGCGGTGGTGGAAGACGCCGCACCACTCTCCCTCCTCCCTCTCTCCTCCACCTCCTCCCTTTCTCCACTCCCTACCTCCTCTTCCATCTCCTCATCCGTGCCAATATCCCCCTCTCCAGGATCATCACTACCCTCTGAACAATTTGCATCATCGGAAATAGCAGATGAACGTATGGGGGGAAACGATGGGCGCACAGTGGAGGACTCACGTTATCCACCCTCCTCATGCGATGCATAAATAATGAAACTGAACATGGTGGTTGCTTTCCTCAGAGGAAATGTCACTTTTTCCACTCGCAGTTGTAATAATGTCACATCTAGTTCTCTCTCTATCACATTATCACTAAGGCCTTTTCTTTTCTGGCCTTTGGACTTCATTGGTGTTGAAGCTGGTGGCTGTGGGTGCTCAGCCGAGGATCCGGACACAGGGAAAACTTTTTGCGTAGGTCTATCCATTACGGACGTATGCAGGTAACTGGAGCATGACTCGGATGCATGCAGGAGGGTTGCCAGTAGCTGTGTATGGAGAAAATAACCCATGGAATATTCAAACAATGCCGCAAAACACTAGAACATGTATACGTGTCACCTGGACGTCCCTAGGTCATCATGTATACGTGTCACCCGGACACGATGGGTTAAATATGCACCTGACATACCTCTTCTTTAGGTGGTGTGGAAAAGCAAGAAGTGTAAGTTAATCATCTATAGTGCCTGTGGAAGGATCACCTGCTGTAGTCTAACAGAGTGGTTGCAAAACCTGAGATCATGTCATTACTAAGAATTTGCTGACCACAGTAGGAATCATAGGAGACCTTTTCCTCTCAGGACCCTAGTGTGGCAATATGCAGTTAGTATATATATATATAAACACTGAGATTAGGGATTGTGCTGTGTGACTGTAAATAAATTATTTGTCTAGGACTGTTGCTTACAGGGATCAGTTGTGTTTATTATTGTTACTGTACAGTATGTCACATTTCATCTGCCTGTAATATTGCTCTCTGGTTCTTGATGCTTACATAATCCTTGAAATTTACATTATGTCACACATCCTCTTTTAGCTGACATACGTTGCCATCACCTGTGACTCCTCAACACCTTATGTTACCAACAGGTGATGAGAATGTCTGCATGAGTGGGGACTGTGTAATACTGGCAGGGTCAGTGCTGAGTAGTATGGACCAGTCAGTTGATCCCTGCCAAGATTTCTACAGCTATGCATGTGGTGGGTGGATGGCTCGCAACCCAATACCTGAAGGAAAATCTGTTTGGGGCACACTCAGCAAGCTGGCCTATGACAACCAAATGATCATGCGCAATGTTCTAGGTGGGTCCAAATGTATGGGGTAGACTGAAGTAGAGTGATCTTGCATATTGGAGCCTACTAATTGGATGACTGTTGAAGTATTGTTTTTTTTCCTTTTTGTTGAAAATTGGCTCCAATTTATTGTTGTTCATGCCTTTTCTTGTACTGTAATCTCTTTGCATGTCAGTCAGTGGCTCCCCCCTGCCTCTCTCTCTCTCTCTCTCTCTCTCTTTGTTTCTCTTTCTCTCTCTCTCTCTCTCTCTCTCTCTCTCTCTCTTTGTTTCTCTTTCTCTCTCTCTCTCTCTCTCTCTCTCTCTCTCTCTCTTTCTGTGTGTGTGTGTGTGTGTGTGTGTGTGTCTGTGTGTGTATTTATGTAGTTGTGATATACAGGAAATGAGCTACACTTGTGGGGTCCCATCTTCATTTCTCAGTAAGTCAAATTTTGCTTTGAACTCATCTAAGTTTTTAGACTGGACGATCTCATTGTCCAGGCTATTCCACAGGTCTTTGCATCTATATGGAATACTGTATTTCTTGATATCCTTTAACCCATTCACTGCATCAGTGTTTGTTTACATGTACATCCTGTGTGTGGCAGTTTTCAAATATTTAGAAAAAATATTAAGAAAGAAATAATATTGTCAAAAGATAGAGAAAAAAATCCTGAGTTCAGTGATATATAACACAATATAGCAAACAAAAAAATTTCCTCTGATATAGGTCCGTGAAGTACTGTAATAAATATTCCCTGTGTGGTGGTTCTTACCTTACCTAATTGTTCCTCCTTAATTGTATCTTTACAGGAATGAGTCAAGCTCGTACTGTCCCGTGTCTTAAACCATATTTATCGTACATATCCTTAAATTTGTGATTTGTTTTGGCACACACTATTTCATTCAGTAGTGCATTCCATTGATCAATTGCTCTGTTTGGGAAACTGAATTTCCTTACTTCTTTATCACCTCTCTTCTTATGCAGTTTTTTGCAGTGTCCTCTTGCTGATGCTTCTCCATATGTTAAGTAATCATTTATGTCTATTTTCTCCTTCCCTGATATGCACTTATATAGCATTATCATGTCACCTCTTTTCCTTCGCTCCTGTAGTGTTGGTAGATTCAGTTTATTTAGTCTTTCTTCGTAACTTAGGTCTCTTAAGCTTGGTATCCATCTTGTAGCGGCCCTTTGAACTTTTTCAATCTTGTCTATGTGCCTTTTGAGATGAGGACTCCAGACTACTGATGCATATTCCAGGGTTGGTCTAATGAATGATGTTATTATCCTTCTTAACATGTCTTCATTTATGTATGTGAATGCTATTCTCATATTTGCAAGCAGTGTATACATGTTCCGTACCTTCTCGCTGATGTGGTCAGCCGGAGATAGTCTGTTATTGATGACCAAACCTTGGTCTTTCTCTCTTTCTGATGTGTATAGGGTTTTATTTCCTAACTTATAATCCCAATCAGGTCTTTTTCCACTTTTACCAAACTTGATTACATGACACTTGTCCACATTGAATTCCATTTGCCATGTACTACTCCATTCATGAAGTTTATTTGATTCTTCTTGTAGCTCTTTACAAGAGTCTGTGTTAGTAATTCTCCTTTGTATTTTTGCATCATCTGCAAACATATTCAGATAGCTCTCATTTCCAGTGTTACTGTTTATATCATTTATATACACTAAAAACATGATTGGTGCCAGCACCGAACCCTGTGGTACTCCACTAGTCACTTCTTTCCATGATGAGTAGTTTCCTCTTAGTACTGTTCTCATTTCTCTTTTTATGAGAAAGTCTTCCATCCAACAAAACAGTTTGCCTCGAATTCCTCCTTGATGGTACAGTTTCCATAAAAGTCTTTGGTGTGGTATTGTGTCAAAAGCTTTCTTGAAATCTAAATAGATACTGTCCACCCATCCTTCCCTTTCCTGTATTGTGTTTGTTACTCTGTCATAGTAGCTCAACAGATGAGTAACACATGATTTTCCTTTTCTGAAACCAAACTGTCTTTCTGTTATCATACTGTGTTCTTCTAGATGATTTACCCAAGCTTTTCTTATAAGCTTTTCTAATACCTTGCTTACAACACTGGTCAGTGATACTGGTCGGTAGTTGAGTGGATTTTGTCTATTTCCTTTCTTGAATAAGGGGACAATATTTTGCTTTTTTCCAAATATCAGGTAGTTTACCTTGACTCAGGGATTTCTTGAAAATTAAAGATAATGGTTTACTTAACTCCTTTGCACATTCTTGTGGTACCCAACATGAAATTTCATCAGGACCACTTGCTTTTCCTCTTGTCTAATCTACTTAACTCCTCCTGTATTACTTTTTCTGCTATTTGTATATCTGGTAGTATGTGTGGACATGCATGTTCCACATAGTCCCTCTCAAAATTTTTTTCTTCTGTAAAAACTAATTGGAAATTCTTATTTAGTGTTTCACAAATATCTTTCTCTTGTGTATAAGTGATTCCCTCGTCCGTAATTGATTGTATTATATCTTTTACTTTGGTTTTGCTTCTGATATAGCTGTAAAACAGCTTTGGTTGATCACTACTTTTATTTATTATATCCTCCTCAAACTGTTTTTGGGCTTCCCTCCTTATACTTGTATAATCGTTTCTTGCCTGTTTGTAATTATTATACGCCCTTTCACTATTATGTCTTCTGTATCTATTCCACAACAAATCTCTTCTTTCTTTTGATTTTTTACATTCTGTATTGAACCATTTCTGTATTTTCTTATCTGCTTCTTTGTGCTGTGGGATGTACTTCTGGACTCCTATTTCATAAAATTCACAGAATTTTTTATATACAGCATTTAAATCTTGTCCTCTAAGCTCATTTTCCCAATCAACTTCTAAGAAATACTTCTTTAGGTCTTGATAATTTCCCTTTTTATAGTTTAAGCTCATTTTGTAACTGTCAGTGCTGTTTACTATGTCATATGCTATCCTGAAGTTATAATTTAGTACTGCATGATCACTTTTGCTGAGTGGAGGGTGATATATTAAACTGTCAATATCATTTTCTTGCCTAGTAAATATTAGATCTAGCACTGAAGGTACATCAAGTCCTCTTTTTCTGGTGGTTTCCCTCACATGTTGCGTTAGGAAGAACTCTTGTACGAGATCCAGGAGCTTTTGGTCCCAACAGCTTTCTTGGCTAAATATATCTAGAGTATTCCAATTTATATTTGTATTGAAATCCCCAGTTAGTATAATTCTTTCTGATTTCTCTTCCATTTTATGTAGTAATGATCTTAAACTCTGAATTGTACTCTCTGCCAGGTCCTCATATTCATCTCTTTCCCATGTGTTTGATCTGGGTGGCATGTACAAATTGGCTACAATTACTTTACCTTCAGATGTGTTGATCTCTACTACAATCGGTTCTACTTGTGATGGTATATCTAGTTTTATTTCCTTGACTTTTAGATTTTTCTTAGTTAATATTATAATTCGTCCTCCTTTTTTTAAATTTCTTTCTCTTCTCCATATATTGTATTCCTCTAAGTTTGGTATGTCATTGGATATCCTTGGTGTTAATTTTGTTTCAGTTAAGCATATTATTTGTGGTTCATTTTCTCTGACATAATCATTCATCTCTAGTAATTTAGATACCATTCCATCCACATTTGAGTACATCAACTTTATCATCTTGTTTATATACTTGTCATGACATGGTTCTACTACCTTCCTTCTTTTTATTCCATCCTGTTTGTGTACCACTTTCGTACCTGCAATCCTATTACTTTGTAAAAAAATTTCTTCTGCTCCTCTTCTGATCTTCCCTCATTTTTTGTTTTTGCTTCCTTCCTTTTCTCTTTCAGTAATTCCAGTTCCTCTTGTATTAGGCATCTTTTTATCCATACATTTTTGAATGCCTCTTTTTCCATAAGATTCTTTGCATTTTTTAGTATCTCTTCCACAGTGTTTACACTCTGGAAAGTCACCTTTAGAGGTCTTGTCTTGCTTTTCTCGTATTTCCCTAACCTTTTGTGTTCCTCTATGTCTTTACTACAGATTTCCTCTGCTACTTCCTTCAGTAAGCTCATTACATTTGCCATCTCCTATTTGTCTCTTGTGATCTTGTTTTTTACTTCTTCCTCTTCTACACCAGTGATTATTATAGATTTGTTTATATCTACTGAATCTCTGACTAACTTTGGATTGTTTTGGATTATTCTTTTCACCTCCTTTTTAATGCATTTTTCCTCCACCCTTGTTTCTAAGTCTTTCTTTACTTTCACCATTTCGGCATACGTGGTTTCCACATCATTTTTATAGCTTTGCACAGCTTCATTCACCTGTGTTATCTTCTCCTCAGTATCACTGCTCTGGTTTATAAGACTGCTTACTTGCCTAATTGCCTCTGTGTCATTTTTGAACTCTTCCATAACACTCTCGTGATTGACTACTGTACTTGCCATTTCACTCATTTTCTTCCTAAGTTTACTCAGTTCCACTGTTAGTTCACTGATGATTGTGTCTTTCTTATTGGCCTCCCTTCCTAGTTTTTCTATTTCTTCCTTTTGCAAGTACATCTGCTTCTTTATTTCATCAATTTCATTTTTGAAAGCCATTTCTAGTTTGTTTACACGTTCAGCCAGTCTATTGTGAGTCTCCACTTCAACCAGTTCTTGGTAGAAATCATCATTTTGCTTTTTACCTTTATCCCTTTTCTTTTCCAAATTTGTTTTACTAAAGTATGTATCCATTTTGCAATACTAAAAGTGCAAGGTATGTACTTACAATCCCCGTGTTGTTGTAGTCTAAACAAACCTCAGATGTGTTATGCTTGCACTGTGTTGTCAGTGTCAATCTTGTGATCAGATAAGGTGTAAATCAGCATCTGAACAGTCATTGTCATCATCTAACAACATATCACTGTCATTACTACACTCATACAGAGATTTCATCCAATATTTGCTTGGGCTGCTGCTAGCGGCAGCATGGAGATTTCGTACCTTTACATTCGGCATTTTGTATGTAACTGAGCTGAGCTTTGCACCTCTTAAAAATGCATAATCTATGTATGGCAATATTCTTTAAGGTGCCATGAATTGCTAGCTGATTTATTTCATGCCATTTCTGACGGCGGAATTTTTGAAAGCAGGAAATCATATATGATACAGCTGCAGTCAGAGCCATTTGGACTCAGATATCATATATGATGCAGCTGCAGTCAGAGCCATTTGGACTCAGATATCATATATGATACAGCCGCAGTCAGTGGATTAAGCAACTTGGCATTTTTAGTCTCATTCCATGTCTTCTTGTTACTCTCCCATTCCATACAAACAGATCTTCTCTGTCAATTTTTTCTCTCCCATTGTGGCCCTGAACACCACAATCATGTCTCCCCTGTCTCTTCTTTCTTTTAAGGCAGGCAGGTCTAGCTTGTCCAGCCTTTCCCTGTACAATAAATCTGCCAGCCTAGGAACCAACTTGGTTGCTGTTTTTTTTATTCTTTTGATTCTTTTTGTGTGGGGACCATATTACCGCCGCATATTCCAACCTGGGACGGTTCATGGCCACTATCAATTTTTTCATCATATCCTCATCCATGTAATGAAATGCTACTCTTATGTTAGTCAAGAGGTTATATGTCTCTCTGTCTTGTTAATGTGTTTTTTGGATGACAGATTATCCTGGACCAGCACTCCCAAGCCCCTCTCTTCTCTCACTTTTGTGATTGGTTCATTACCCATCAAATAATTCAGTGATGGCCTCTTGGTACTTCTACCCATTTCCAACATTTTACATTTTTTTGCATTGAATTTCATTTCCCTCATCCTGCTTCAGTCATGAATCCTATCCAGGTCCTCCAGTAGCATTTTTCAGTCTTACTTTCCTTATGATCTTTGCTTCGTCAGCAAACAGACTTCCATAACTGTTCATTCCATGTACCAAATTGTTTACGTAAATGAGGAGCATTACTGGTGCTAGCACTGAGCCCTGTGGGACTCCTCATGTTACTTCACTCCATCCAGATATCCTGTCTTTTATTACCGTTCTCATTTGCCTATCTGTTAAGAAGTCTTTCATCCACTCCAAGAGGTTCCCCTCTAATCCTCCTGTGTGTGTGTGTGTTCCAATTTCCACATTAGTTGCTTGTGGGGTACCTTATCAAAGGCTTCCTCCAGATCTGAATACACACAATCCACCCAACTATCTCTCTCTTGTAGCTTGTCAATCGCCCTTGAGTAGAAGCTCAACAAGTTGGAAACACATGACTTTCCACTTCTTAATCCTGACTGACTTTCTGCCGAAATGTCCATCTCCTCCAGATATTTTATCCATCTGTCTTTCAGGATTCTCTTGCACAATTTTGCCGCCAAGCTGGTCAGGAACACTGGTTTATAATTCGGGGTTTTTTCCTTGGTCCCTCCCTTATAAATTGGTACCAAATTTGCTCTCTTCCATTCCCAAGGCACTTTCTGTTCTTCTAAAGAACACACAATTAAACTGTGAATTTTATCTGCCAGTTGTTCTCTGCATTCCTTTGGTATCCAGTCAGAGATTCTGTTTGGTCCTGGGTTCTTCCTCACATCCTGAGTTCCCAGTAATTTGTACACTTCTTGCACTTCAACTTTTACATCTTTTAACACTACTGTGCATTTCTAGTCACTCCCTTCTCCTCCACAAAATCACTTTCTCTAGTGAAGACTGATTGGACGCATTTGTTCATTATTTCAGCTTCCGTAACTGCATCTTTATGGACATTTCCTTGTACTTTCAGCTTACTGATGTCTTCCTTTTGTTTCAGTTTACCATTAATAAACCTGTAAAACAGTTTAGGTTCCTCCTTACATTTGTCAATTATACCTTTTTCAAAGTTTCTTTCTTCCTCTTTACATGTTCTTGTATATTTATTTGAAGTTCCTTTACATTCTTCTTTTGTTCTATCATTACCTCTATTTCTCCATTTGTTCCAAGCCTTATCCCTTTCTGTTTTTGTTATCATACACCTTTTGTTGAACCAGTCATTTCTCCAACTTTCTTTCCCACTAACTTTTGGCACATGCCTTTCCACACCCATATTATAGAAGTCTAGAAAGATATCACACTTCTGCATCTCTCTTGTTTCCCTGGATTCTCGCTACTCCGCTTCTTTGAAAAATTTTCTCAGTCCTGTAACGTTTGCTTTCCCAGAGTTGTATCCTTCATGCCTGTATAGCTCATCTCTTTTCTCCTTGTTTTCTTCTGTCATTTGGAACTCTACATGATCACTTTTTCCTATAAGACCCAGATATTTCAGAGATTCACTTGCATCAGGTTCTTCCGTTAGAATCAAATCTAGTCTTGTTGGTGTGCTATCACCTCTAAATTATGTCTTTTCTTTGACCCAGTGGGCCATTACATTATCCATTGCTAAGTTTAACAGTTTACTGTCCCACGAACCTTCATAACATCCATAGTCCCACTCCTCCCATTTTACCTCTTTACAATTAAAGCACCCATCAGGATTATGTTGTTGCTTTTCTCTTTCACTTTCTGTAGGTATATAGTCATGTCTGACAACATCTCCTGATATTCCTCCTCATTCCATGCCCTTGTCTTGGAGGGGACATATGCTACTGTGATTTCTCTCTTGCCTTTCCCTCTGGTTTCTGGTATCATGTTTATCACTTTGGCCCTACCCTCTCCCAGTTCCACATTATCCACATTTATGTTGTTCTTCACTGCCGCTGTCTCTTCTCCATAGTTTGTATTACCATCTCCCTTTTGGATTTCAGTATTCTCTCTTAGCTTGGTCTCTACAAGGCATATAATGTCTGGCTCATTTGCCCTCAAGAAATCATCAATTTTCAGCCTTGCTGAGATGAGACCACCTACATTAGTGTACGCCACTTTCAATCTTTTTTCATTGTTTTTTTTATTATATCCTTCTCTCTCCCTGTCATTTTCGGTACCACTTCCTCAATTTCTGTTTCATAACTCTCCATTAGAACTGTGTCTTCTGTACCTCCATTCTCTGGTCGCTTTTTTCTTTAGCTTCCTTAACAAGTTCCTTTGTTTTATCTCTCTCTTCCTTATTTGCATCTCTTCTTATGCAGGTATTTTTTAATCCCTCCTTATCTGCTAATTTCCAAGTCTTGTTGATTATTTCATTTACTGTGACCTGAGATTGAAATTTTACTATAAGTGGCCTTGCACCTCCCTCCACATATTTTCCCAGCCTAAACACTTCTTCGATCTCTTGGGCTTCGTCACTTCCTCCTTAACTATTGATATTATTTCCTTCTCTCTTCTCAGTTCTTCCCTTTCTCTTTCTGACCTCACTGTCATAGGTTTTTCTGTCAAACCTGAGATAACTATGCATTTTTCTTGTCAGCTGCATCTCTGACAAGTAAAGTAATTCTTTATTCTTTAGTACCCTAACCACTTCTTTCTCTACGTTTTTTTTATTTTCTTTCTTCTCTTGTTCTGTAATCTCTTGTAGATTCATTTTCCCTTCTTCCTGAATTTTCTTCCACCCCTTATTCTCATTGCTGATTTCCTTAATTTGATCATCATGCATCTTTGTTTTTGATTAATACTTATCAAGTTCCGCTTCTGGGGTACATGGTGTCAGGGAATGGATGGATGGATGGAAGTTTGCTTTCCATCTAATCCCTTTCTTCCTCCAATCTGTTATTTTCCTTTTTTTTAGCTGTTCTGTTTCATTGAGACTGAATCATTACTCACTTTTAATTTTGGTATTTCTCTCTCTTGCCCAGCACTAGGCGAACAGATGCTCTGCACCTCGCCTTTCAATTCCTTAGTCTCTTTCTCTTGTTGTAGTGTTTATTCCTGGAACTCTCTGATTTCTGACCATACCTTTTTAATTCCTGGGCATTCCTCCCAGCCATTTTCTCTACACCTGCTACTCTTGTTTGATTCAATTTAAAACTCTCTCTATTCCGGTCTTCACTGGAGAATCCCGCAAGTGCACCTGCACTGGATGTAAACAAAGGACTCTCTCCTTCCGTCATTACACACCCGTATGAAAATTTTAAATTTATACTGTGTCTTGTCCATTTATTTGACCGAATCCTCCGTTTTTTCACTAATATCAGGTGGGACCACCACCTATGCATTCAGTTCACATACTGCAATTGTGTGTGTGTGTGGTATTTCCTAATTGTTCTTACCTAATTGTATCTTTACAGCAATGAGTCAAGCTCGTACTGTCCCGTGTATTAAACCATTTTTTTATCATACATATCCTTGAATTTATGAATAGTTTTGGCACACACTACTTCATTTGGTAGTGCATTCCACTGATCAATTGCCCTATTTGGGAAACTGAATTTCTTTACATCATTATCACCTTTCTTTTTATGCAGTTTTTTGTAATGTCCTCTTGCTGATGCTTCCCCATATGATATATATTCATTTATGTCTGTATTCTCTTTCCCTGAGATGCATTTATATAGCTTAATCATGTCTCCCCTTTTCCTTCTCTCCTGCAGCATTAGTAGATTCAGTCTTTCTGGTCTTTCTCCATACTGTAGATCCCTTAAGCTTGGTACCCATCTTGTGGCTCCCCTTTGTACTTTTTCAATCTTATCTATGTGTTTTTTGAGATGAGGGTTCCACACTACTATGCATACTCCAGGGTTGGTCTGATGAATGATGTTATTATCTTGCTCAGCATATCTTCATTTATATATATGAGTGCTATTCTCAAATTAGCAAGCAACATATACGTGTTACGTACCTTCTCACTGATGTGATCATCTGGAGATAGTCTGTTATTGATAATTACTCCTAGGTCCTTCTCCCTTTCTGATATGTGTAGGGTTGATCTTCCTAACTTAAAATCCCAATCTGGTCTTCTCTCACTTTTACCAAAATTAATTACATGACACTTATCCACAGTAAATTCCATTTGCCATTGATTACTCCATTCATGAAGCTTGTCCAATTCTTCTTGCAGCTCTTTGCAAGAATCTGTGTTAGTAATTTTCCTTTGAATTTTTGCATAATCCACAAACATATTTAGATAGCTTTCATTTCCAGTGTTACTGTCTATGTCATTTATATATATTCTAAAAACATACAGTAAAAGCTTGATTAACTGGCATCCGATACATCGGCACATCCGTATACAGTGCCCGGAACGCAAATTCAGTCTGGCATTGGGTCGAAAATATTCCAGATATCAAAAATATTCCACTGTCTGAATCCTCATCACATGATCCTGATGGTTCCCCTATGATTCTTGATTAGTTCTTTACAGTACAGGATAAAGTAGTGTATGCAGCTAAGTTTTCAAAAAAAATTTGGCCCGTAATTTAATCCTTTCTTACATGGGGGCCTAGTGAAGAATCCAACCGCTCACGCTCTTTCGAAACAGGTCCAAGTGAAATCCAACCGCACACACTCTTTTGACTCAAGATTTGTCCAAGTGAAATCCAACCGCTCACACTCTTTCAGCATAGGTTGAGTCCAACCATATACTGTAATTTGCTGTATTTTTTTCACAACAGTTTGTTGTTTGATCTTCCTAAAAAAAAAAAAAAAAAAAAAAGAGGAATTACCATATTGTATCATTCACTTATTTGTTCAACGCTCAGTTACTTACAGACATATAAACATTTCGGCAATGATTATATAATATTGTAGAAAATTTATCTGCGATCCATTTTGTAAAAAAATGACACTTGTAGCTATGCTAGAAAATTTTTTATGGCATACGGAATAACAATAGTCGTTCATCACTCCTGGCCGCCCTGAGTGAATTGTTTCCTGTCATTTCACTCTTGCCCACCCAGACCTCACGCTCCCCACATTCCTCACTCAGTGATTTGTGTGGCATCAAAAAATGATTACAATCATTTCATTCCCCTGCCCTAATTTTTAGCTGTATTGTTATGAAACTGATACATGTGACAAATGAATAAATGATCTTCCTAATGAATGAAAAAAAAGTAAATAGAGGATATAAACACCATACTTTATTGTTCAGTAATGTATTCATTTACTCACTGACATATATACGGTACACACACACTGTTCCTCACAACAGTGTGTGTGTACCGTATATATGTCAGTGAGTAAATGAATACATTACTGAACGATAAAGTATGGTGTTTTATATCCTCTATTTACTTTTTTTTCATTCATTAGGAAGATCATTTATTCATTTGTCACATGTATCAGTTTCATAACAATACAACTAAAAATTAGGGCATGGGAATGAAATGATTGTAATCATTTTTCGATGCCGCACAAATCACTGAGTGAGGAATGTGGGGAGCGTGAGGTCTGGGTGGGCGAGAGTGAAATGACAGGAAACAATTCACTCAGAGCAGCCAGGAGTGATGAACGACTATTGTTATTTCGTATGCCATAAAAAATTTTGTAGCATAGCTACAAGTGTCATTTTTTTACGAAATGGATCGCAGATGAATGTTCTACGGTATTCTATAATCATTGCCAAAATGTTTGTATGTCTGTAAGTAAATGAGCATTGAACAAATAAGTGAATGATACAATATGGTAATTCCATTTTTTTTTTTTTTCATTCATTAGGAAAATCATTCATTGATTTATAACATGAACCAGTTTCAAAGCAATACAGTTATAATAAGGGCAGGGGAATGAAATGATTGAAATCAGTTTATGTTACTGCACGAATCACTGAGTGAGGAGTGTGGGGAGCATGAGGTCTGGGCTGGCAAGAGACTGTCACTCAGTACTTGAAATTGGTTGGACACAACTGGCGTCAAAAGAGTGCAAGAGGGATATGCTAAAGTTTTCTTTAAATAATTTTTGGTAATGTTTGCTGGTTTGTGTTCAGTCCTGTACAATTTCTCTTGCTGCCTTTTTTGTGTATTGTATCTTTCCTGTACTGTATCCAATACTGAATAATGTACTTTATGAAATAAAGTCCCATGTTTGGTACTGTTTCATTTGTTTGACCTCCCAGAAAATTTCTAAGAGTAACTTTCAGTTAACCAGAAAATTCCATATCTGGAATGGAAGAATCCCCATACATTCCAGTTACTCAAGCTTTTACTGTAATTGGTGCCAGCATTGAGCCCTGTGCCAGTCCGCTGGTCATTTCTCTCCATGATGAGTAATTTCCCCTTAATATTGTTCTCCTTTCCCTTTTTCTGAGAAAATCCTGCATCCAACGGCAGAGATTGCCTTGGATACCTCCTTGTCGGTGCAGTTTCCATAAAAGTCTTTGGTACTGTACTCTGTCAAATGCTTTCTTAAAATCTAAATAGATACTGTCCACCCATCCTTCTCTTTTCTGTAATGTTTCAGTAACCCTATCATAGTAGCTTAACAGATTAGTAACACATGATTTTCCCTTCCTAAAACTGAACTGCCTGTCTGTTATCATATTGTGTTCTTCTAGATGTTTTACCCAAACTTCCCTTATCAGCTTTTCTGGTATCTTACTAACAGCACTGGTCAGTGATACTGGTCAGTAGTTGAGTGGATCCTGTCTATTCCCTTTCTTGAATAGGGGAACAATGTTTGCCTTCTTCCAAATGTCGGGTAGTTTTCCTTGACCTAAGGGTTCCTTAAATATTAAATACAATGGTCTGCTTAGCTCTTCTGCACATTCATGTGGCACCCAACCTGAAATTCTGTCAGGACCATTTGCTTTTCCTTTGTCTAATTTACTTAACTCCTCCTGTTGTTCTTTTTCTGATATTTGTATATCTGGTAATACATGTAGGCATGCATATTTCATATTGTCTCTCAATTTTATTTTTTTTATTTATTTTTTTTTTTTGTAGAAACTGATTGAAAGTTTTTATTTAGTGCTTCACAAATATCTTTCTCTTGTGTATACATGATCCCCTCATCCATAATTGACTGTATTTTATCTTTAACTTTAGTTTTACTTTGGATGTAGCTGTAAAAAAGCTTATGTTGATCACTACTTTTATTTACAATGCCCTCCTCAAACTGTCTCTGAGCCTCCCTCCTTATCTTTGTTTAATCATTTCTTGCCTGTTTATAGTTGTTATATGCCTTGTCACTATTGTGTCTTCTGTATCTATTCCACAGCAAGTCTCTCTTTTTTTTTTTTTTTTTCACTGTATTAAACCATTTCTTTATCTTCATTTCTGTTGCTTTGTGCTGTGGAATGTAATTTTGGACTCCTGTTTCATAAAGATCACAGAATTTTCTATACATAATATTTAAATCCTGTCCTCTAAGTTCCTTTTCCCTATCTGTTTCTAAGAAGTACTTCTTCTTCAGATCATGATAATTGCCCTTTTTGTAATTTAGACTCTTTTTGTAACTCCCATTGCTGGTAATGTCATATGCAATCCAGAAGGCACAATTTAATACTACATGGTCGCTTTTGCCAAATGAGGGGTGATATATTATATTGTCAGTTTCATATTCTTGCCAGGTAAACATAATATCTAGTACTATGGATCATCAAGTCCTCTCTTTCTGGCGTTTTCCTTCACATGCTGTGTTAGGAAGAACTCTTGCACAAGATCTAAGAGCTTTTGATCCCAACTGCTTTCATGGCTTTTTACATCTAGAGTATTCCAATTTAGATTTGAATTGAAGTCTCTGGTTAAAACAATTCTTTCAGATTTCTCTCCCATTCCATATAATAATGTTCATAAACTCTGAATTGTACTTTCTGCCAGGTCTTCATATTCACCTCTTTCCCAGGTGTTTGTTTTAGGTGGCATGTATAAATTTGCCGCAAATCAAGTTCCCTTCATATGTGTTAATTTCCAATGCAATCACTTCTACTTATGAGGATTTTTCTTTGTTAAGATTATAGTTCCTCCTCCCTTTCTTAAATTTCTGTCTCTTCTCCGAATATTGTATTCCTCTAATTTTAGGGTATCGTTTGATATTTTTGGGCTGATTTTGTTTCAGTGTGTGTGTGTGTGTGTGTGTGTGTGTGTGTGTGTGTGTGTGTGTGTGTTTGTGTGTGTGTGTGTGTGTGTGTGTGTGTGTGTGTGTGTGTGTTTGTGTGTGTGTGTGAGAATTTACATAGTTGTAGCCTATTTACCTAGTTATGATGTACAGGAAATAAGCTATGCTTGTAGGGTCCCATCTCTATTTCTTGATAAGTCAGATTTTGCTTTGAACTCGTTTATGTTTTTAGACTGGACGATATCTTTGTCCAGCTGTTGGAGTGAGAACCAGGATGGAGATGGAGACAGTGAGGCCTGCTTGAGATTTATTCTAATAGGTACAGGCAAGGGTGAATCCCCTCTCTAGCACAGCTTGAGTCAGACTGTTCGCCAAGCCCCAAGTGTGGGCCGGTGGCGTGCACAGGAGCTCTACTTGGTGGGAAGAGCTCCTGAGCAAACACGAACTCAAACACCCCCTCTCCTTTGCAGAGAAGTCCCCACTTCCTGCAGTATTAATACAAAGCACATTGGTCAAGGAGGAGGGAGATCACTGCGATAACAAAACAATGGACAGATACTGACACTCATCATACCTTAAGACTAGGCATTGCATGACACAATGCTGGCAGAATTTACATGTTACATATATGCTGACTTAAGAATGGCATAATTGCTACAACAGTAAGGAATTCAGTTACATGCACTGGAGTAACCATTGCTTTAGTATCATGGTAGAACCGCAACAAGGTTGTACACATTACAAAACACCTTAACATGGCAGGGGGTACAAAACACTACAATGTCACGGCACATAGTTTTCTAGGTGTCTTGAGGTGCACCTAGGATGCCGTGGCCTCTCCAGGGGAGGAAGAGGCTGAGGGGCCTCCCCCCTGCGGTTGTCCTCCCACTGGGGACCACCCTCATTGTGCATGGTGGTTGTCTGTTCCCCTGTCTCCTCATATGGGTGTAGGTGGTGGTGATTCCTGAGGGAGGTTCGCCGACTGCCGTCCGACCTCATCAGGCATTTCCCTGGGGCTGGTGTGTCAACAATAACCCTTACACGGTCCCATCGCCTCATCTTCTGGTTCTGTAGGCGCACTTCCTGAACTGGTTTGAGAGGGGTGAAGTTGTGTGCCATCTGGTTACATCTCGTGGCCGCTGCATCCCCAGTATGGGCCATGGTCCGTTTCCTGCTTCTCAGCATCCCGGCCCACCGCCTGCTGATCCTGTAGTGTTCTTTGGCAGCAATTATGGAGTCTTCAGCTGATGCCCCATCAGCAGCTGGGCTAGGGAAGGATTGGTGTCATGTGTGGGGTGTTGAGGTACTGCAATATGGCCCTGGTAACTGCATCCGAGTCCAGGGAGCCTCCCAGGCCAGTGTTGTTCCTCAGAAGCTTCATGGCAGACTTGACTGTGACCTGCGCTCGGCCGTTGGACTGTGGGTAATGGACTGTCTTCTTCCATACTAAAATTGATCTGCCTCTTACAACATTGCCCTCACTCTCACTTTCTTGTGTAACCTATCTACAGTATGTATATTTTTTTTACTATAACCATACCATCTCATTGTATCCTTTTTTTATTTTTTCTGTAATTATCTCTGCTAACATCTGTTACTGTATTCACTTCCAGGATTTTCTTAAGTTTCTCTATTGTTTACCCCATTCATCCAGGCAGTGTGTGTAACCATTCATGAAAAAGGTAAATTTGTACAGCTTGTTAACTTGAAAGTTTGCATTATTCATTGCCCAGGTTTCACTCCTTCAAGAGACAAGAAAGCAAATATTTTATTCTAAAATGACTTAAAATGTAGGCATGAAAAAAGGTCAGAAACAAGAGATGTAAAAAGTTTAGAAACAAGAGAGCATTTGGGATGAAAGGAGATTCAGAATTCTATACCCATTAGCACATTTTACACTGTACCCACAAAATATTTGTAGCTGATGAAATGTACTCATGGGTGTAGAACTCTGAATCTCCTCCCACCTCAAATGCTTTCTTGTTTTTTGTGCTTTTTACATCTCTTGTATCTGCTGTTTTTCATCCCTACATCCCAACAATCAGTTTAGAATATTTTTTTTCTAGCTTATCATCTTTTTGTGGAGGCTAGCTACTAAATACATGCTGTATTACAGCACATCCCAATTTTCCAATCTCTCAGTAGTCGGTAAATTGAAATAGCATTGTGAAATAAGTTAGGACCATATTATGTATTTGATACATTCTCCCACTGTAATGATGAAGGTGGCACACAAAAAGCCCACCATGTGTCCCAGCACACAGACAAGCCGACCATCACTTATCGGAGCCAAGATGACCGTTGGTATTTTTAAATGCACAGAAACCTGTTCTGACACTTCTGTGCAAGCCCTCAAGCTCCCACCACTCCTTTGAACAGCTGAGCTACTCTGTCTCCCACTTGGTTTCTGTCTCTCACGTGTCCGTGGTGGTGTTTGCATCTCATGTTAATTGCGTTGCATTGTACCCACATTCCCCTGTGTAATATCACTGACCCCCTGCAGTCATTTGTGTTTAGTGCCAATGATCGAAAGGCTTCAGTGTGTGTGTGCTTTAACCCTTTAACCGTGGGCATTGTTTTGCCCCGACTGGCCTTTCCCGCGGGGGTTCCAGCCAAATGTAAACAAACCTTTAAACCTTAATAACTCTGCACAGAATAAAGCTAGAGCAAAAAATAAGGTACCATTAGAAAGTACTAACCTTCAGCTTTGTGGTGATGTAGGTTTCATGACTTTGTGGACTTTCACAGGACGGGCAGTGCCATTAGAAGTGAGGGGTGTAAAATCACTATTTTATGCCCCACACACCAGTACCAAATGCCAACCACTCTCTGATAATAGTACTAAAAACATATATGAACACTGCACATACGATAAACACCCACTCTGTGTTCACTGAGGTAGGTAAAAGGCACTGTAATTGACCGCACGTCACTGCGGCATCACACGCTCACTGACGTTTGGTTAGCGGCGATGTTTTCATTATTTCTAACTTCTATTACTATTTTACATATAATCTAACTTCTATTACTATTTTACATATAATCTGGGCAATATACATTGTATTTTCACTGCACTTATTACTATATTGCGTCACTGTCGCATCATAGAATTACAGCAGTGCCGCAGATTTTCTTATTACCATATCACTTATATACTGGCCATATTTTCATAATTTTCTAGGTAAAATATCTCTTATTACTATATTATACAATTATTGGTAAAGCACGTCACTGTCGCATAACAGAATCACAGCAGTGCCGCAGATTTTCCTATTACCATATCACTTATATACTGGCCATATTTACATAATTTTCTAGGTAAAATATCTCTTATTACTATATTATACAATTATTGGTAAAGCACGTCACTGTCACATCACAGAATCACAGCAGTGCCGCAGATTTTCTTATTACAATATCACTTATTATACTGGTCAATATTTACATTGTTTTCTAGGCAAAATATCCCTTATTACTACATTATCCCTTATAAAATTATTGGTAAAGCACGTCACTGTCGCATCACTGTATATCACTGTCACTGTCAGTATTTACTCAGAGAGTGGTACTCGGCAAAGCACGGAGTCACACGGAGAGCAACTTGGCATTCCTGGCACTGGTGTGTGCTCATTTTTCTCACCCGAGGCCTCCGTGTGGTGTTATGACACACTCTGCAGCAGCCCTGTGACAACCTGCCGCCTGCTGTAAGAGGCAGTTTCACAAGCTGGTGCCGGCTCACGTAATTGTGGCACTCAAGACGGTCAGGTTGTGTGTCAGAGTGTCGCCTCGGGACCAATGCCGTCACCTGACCAAATCGTGCAAGCAGCTGCTGCACGACAGTCTTGGAGAACTGTCTCAGGGATGGTTGCCTTATGCTCCCAACTTGTGTCTTGTAGAGGAGGAAGGCGTTGAGCATGCACATATCGAGCATGTGGAGGCAAGCCCTCCTGTACCATCGCGTGTTTCTCCTGAGACAGTCTATCTCGCCAATCATCATGTCCGACTTATCAACAAGTCTCATGTTGATATTATAGTTAATGACGGCATCGGGCTTCATGATTGACTCTCCCGTCCTGTAGCTGACCTTCCCAGTTCTCTGCAATTCCCCCTTGTGGATGGTGCTGAGCATATTCACGACCTTCTTGTCGTGCCACCTGATCGCCAGAAGCTTGTCATACTTCTTCAGGTGCACATCTCCCTTGGATGAGGATGATGCTTCAGGGAAACTTGGCCACTCTTTCCTGTGGCTCCGTACAGTGCCAACAGTGCCGATGCCGTGTTCAGCCAGGTATTTTGCGAGTTTCGGTGCTGTGTAGTAATTGTCTGTGTACGCACATGATTCCCACCAAAATACCTCTCCATCAGCAATTTTACTACGGAGCCAGAGAAGCCAAGGGGGTCTTTCCTGTCCACGTCCATTGTGCTTGCAGAATAGATAACGAAATCAAGGATATACCCTGTCTCACAGTCACACAGCACAAAGAACTTTATCCCAAAGCGGTGGCGTTTGCTGGGGACGTGCTGCATGAATTTGAGACGTCCTCTGAACAATACCAGGGATTCATCTATGACGACTTTTTGCATAGGACGGAAAAATCGCATAAATCGATCCCTAATCCTGTTGAGGAAATCCCTCACTTTCCACAAAGGGTCAGTTTGGGACGGGTTTTCATTGTCAGCGAAGTGCAGGTATCCTAGCAGCTGTCGGAACCAATCTCGTGACATGTATTTGCCGAATGTTGGGATTGAAGTGATGTCATCAACCAGCCAGTACTCCTCCAACTCATGTCTCTTGATATGGGGCATCAAGAACATGAGAGCAAAGAACACATACAGCTCTCTGATCCCTACAGGCAACCACGACACTTGCTTTGGTGAGCCAATAGGTCCCAGCCCTTCTGTTGCACACTGAGCTGCATACCTATTGGTCTCATCGCTGACAAATTGCACGATTTCGTCATCCATGAAGGCCAGGAAGTAGTCCACAAAGTCATCTCCTTCGTTGCATGGGAAGGCAGGCTGTATTCCCACGTTTGTGATGTCAAACGGCGGATTGTGTGGCTGAAAATCAGCACCGTCAGACCAAACAAATGCATCCACTTTCCCGGTGCGTGGTTCAGTGGCAGTGGCAGGTCGAATTGCACTCTTTTCCCGGTGAGAAGGAGTTGAGGTGGAGGCAATGGGTGAGGCAGGAGGTGAGACAGGAGGTGAGCGGGAGGGGGGTGAGTGGGGTGGTGGTGAGTGGGGGGATGGCGAGGGTGAGGGAGCTGGGTGGGGGGCAGGCGGGGGGGTTACTGACCTGGTGTGTGGTGAAATCTGACCCTTTCTTCCCCGCTTATCACCTCGCTTATCACCCCACTTTGCCCTCCTGCTGCCACACATCCCCTTTGTTCTAGGCCGGCCTGCCCTGCTTACCCTGCCTGCACGGCCTGCCCTCCCTTGCTATGCAGGCTCTGGGAATTCATATTCCTCAGATGATGTTGACTGAGAAGAGGGCACGGCAGAAGATGAAGATGATGTGAGGGCAATAGGGCTAGGGGAACGGGAAAGTGGTGGGAAATGCTTGATAGGGCCGGGTGTAGGAGACGTAAGTTTCCGCTTTGCTCCCTTCCCACGTGCTACACCCATTTTCCCCATGGGCACCTTCCCTTTTCCAGAGTAAGTTGTGGGCGGTGGGGGGGAGACAACATGTTCACTTTCATCACTGTCACTGCCCAAGTGTTCAGTCATAAACGGTTCACCAGCAATAACTGCATAGTCATCACTATTTGCGGTAAGTGTATCACTCTCACTGCCACAATCCGAAGTTGTACTTACAGTTTTATCCAGCTCTGTCCTAATTTCTGGGGTGCTCAACCCCTTCTGCCTCGCCATCAGCAGTTCCTTCTTCGGTGTAGAGGTCGAAGGCACACTAGCACTAGGAATTTCCGAGGAGGAAGCGAACGATGATGACTCGGGACGGAGCGCCATTATCACGCACAGAGCTGGACAGATACTGACTGATGCGTGTCAGAGCATGGGTGGGGGGGGCCCCCGGGGGGTGGGAGGAGGGAGGTGTGGGAGGGCTGGTGTGAAAGAACTCGACAGCTACTCTTGCGTGAAACAATTTGCGCACAGGAAAAACGCGCGGTGTTCAAAATATTCACGAACATTCCAGAATGACACCCGCAGTTTGGTCCAGTTTTTTCAATGTCATTCTGGAATGACACCCGCGGTTTGGTCCAGTTTTTTCAATGTCATTCTGGAATGACACCCGCGGTTAAAGGGTTAAAGTGGTTTGTATTTTTTTTTTTTTTTTTTTTTTTTTTTTTTTTTTTTTGAAATAATGTAAGGACTGTGATAATGTCTGCCAAGGTGCTACCCGTAGTGGAAAGTGTGATGCTCTGGGCACTGCTTCTGTGAAGGGAGTGTGAAGCACCAGTGGAAGAGCTCTCCCTCTCCTGATGCCAGCGTTTCTAAGGGCACTGATTGAGTGCCCAGGGACACCAACTGTTCCCCAGCCTCAGGGTGGACCCATGATGACAACTCACCCAGGACTGGTAGCATTTAAAGCTAATCATTCTTGTTTATGGGCATTAGTAATTGTCTTGCTTCTACTCTATCTTTTTTATCATTCTTTCTATCATACCCATAGGTGATGCAATGAAGGAAAGAAGTCAAATAAGGCACTAGGGAAGGTCTAGGAACCAATCAAGGGTGTGTTTTTTTTTTTTCTTTTTTTTTGGGGGGTGCCCCTTGGCCTCAAACACATCCCACTGAACCCAAGTTATAACCATCCCAGTATCCGATAAATCATAATCTGATCCACTTTCTGTAACATAACCCCATTGGATAATAGGGTTGGGTGTATATAGTGATCCCTTGGCTATAGTGGTTTTCATTACCACTGCCAGATGAAAATCAGCACTCCTACTGTTATCACACATTTTTCTGCTCAAAAACTTTGTTATCACATACCTGAATTGGATTCTGCCTATGATGATGGTCTAGTGTGTGTGGCTTCTAATGACACTACTCTAGGAGCTAATCCCAGGTGCTGGAGACCCTAGCCTCAGAGCCCCTAATCCCAAACAGTCTCAGGGCTCTCTGTGATACATATTTCTTTCTTACTGTACCCTTTTCATCACTGCCTATTAACCTAACCATGCCCATGTGTGTTTATTATACATACCAAACCAGTATGTATTTAGTGTGCAATTCCATTATCATACACCATATTCGGTACCAATTATGCGCAATAACCAAGGGATCATTGCGTATTGCCATCACATAAGCGTGTCTCTTGCTATGCCCACTAGGTGCCAACTCCCACCTTCCTCTTCCCCTGCAGGGCTGTTCCAGCTTTGACGAATTTTCGCACTTGGACTTGCAGTATTTTAACCAGTGTCCCTGCTATATCTGTGGACCTATATATTCCCCTTGGACGTTTTTTCCTCTTGGACCATTTCCCATTTGGACCTACCAGTATTTTGTCACATAGATCTCTTTTTCCCCCAGTAGACCTATTTTACCCATATGGACCTATTTTCACCACTAACATATTATCATCTGTGGCCTTGTGTACCCCATTGGACCTATTTCCCCATTAGACCTATTTTCCCCCAATGGGCTCATTTTCTCCCACTGGACCTATTTTCTCCCATGGACCTATTTTCACCGTGGACCTGCTTCCATCCATGAAGCTGTTTTGCCCATGGACCCATTTTGTCCTTGATCCTATTTTCCTCTCAGGCCTATTTTTCCCATGGAGCCATTTTCCCCATGAGCCTACTTTTTCTATGAACTATTTCCTGCCACGGTTCTGTGGTCCACCATGGACCCAGTTTTCCCTCTATAGGCTTTATGTGGAATGGGGCAACATGAATCTGTGGAGATTCACATAATCTGAGAAGACATCTAAGTCTGTCTATCTATCTATCTATCTATATACCTAGACTGCTTCCCCCAAGGAAAGGGAGGTAGCCGAGACAGGACGACACACTCCCAATTTACTCATCCATTCAAACACATTCATTCACATCTTAGCCCCAAAGGGGAGAAGGGACAGATCCTCACTGCATCACACCGCACAAGGGTCAACTGCAAGGTGCAATCAGTGATTTCCGCAGCAGGGCCCAACAGCAGAGCTGGTTTACCCCTGCCATATCATAATAGACCCATCCCCTTACCCACACCTGACCTGACTAGCTGATCAGACCAAATGCGGAAGAATATCCCCTCAGGGCTGTGTCATCATTTATTCATTCACAATTTCTCTCCATTTATTTCTGTCACGCACAGCCACTCTTCCTTGCTTAACAGACATCCCTCTCGCATTCAGCGCTCTCATCACACTGTCCATCCATCCTGTTCGTGGTCTCCCTCTCAGCCTTACACCTCTCACATCAGATCTAGTTATCTTTTTCACCAGTCGCTCATTTTCCATTCTCTCCATATGCCCAAACCATCACAACACCCTCTGCTCAACTCTACCAGCCATCTCCCGAACAACTCCAGTTCTCCTTCGCACTTCATCATTTCGCACTCGTTCCATACGCGTCATTCCACACATACTCCTCAGACACCTCATCTCCATTACATTCAAACTTTTCCTCTCTTCTACACCCATATTCCATGTTTCAGCCCCATATAATGCAGTCGGTACCACAACACCCTCATACAACCTTCTCTTTACATCCATTCTATGTGAACGACATCTAAACACTTTTTTCATTCCTCCCAGCACTTACCTACTTCATTCATTCTAAACTTCACTTCTGCATCTATTCTTCCATCCACAGCAACATGTGACCCTAAATATTTAAAACACTCTACCTCCTCAAGCAACTCACCATTCAAAACTATATTCATCCCCCTACCATCTACCAACCTGGTACACTTCATAACTTTACTCTTGTTCTCATTTACTTTCAGTTTCCTCCTTTCACACACCCTTCCAAACTCCTCTACCAACTGTCTCAATCTCTCCTCTGAATCAGCCACCAGTGCAGTATCATCTGCAAACAGCAGCTGCTTCAGATTCCATTCTCCACCATCAACATTCACCAGACTCAGACCTCCACCTAACACTCTTGCATTCACTTCCCTTACAACACCATCCATATAAATATTAAACAACCAAGGCAACATCACACATCCCTGTCGCAGCCCCACTCTCACGGGAAACCAATCACTCACAGCATTTCCCACTCTTACGCATGCTCTACTATTTACATAAAAACTTTTCACCCCTTTTAGTAACCTACCATCAAGTCCATACAATCTTAAAACAATTCACAAAGCCTCCCTGTCAGTTCTGTCATACGCTTTCTCTAAATCCATGAATGCCTAAAACACATCCTTGCCTTTCACTAAATACTTTTCACACACTTGTCTCACAGCGAACACCTGATCCACCCATCCCCTCCCTCTCCTAAAGCCACACTGCTCATCACCAATCACTCCCTCTGTACCCTCTCTAACTCTCATAATTAACACCTTACCATACACCTTACCTACAACACTCAACAAACTTATACCCCTAAAGCTAGTATATTCATACTTATCACCCTTGCCTTTATACAACGGGACCACACAAGCACTTGCCCAGTCAACTGGCACCATACCTTTCACAAAGCACACATTCAACAATCTTACTAACCAGTCAACAATAGTCACTCCACCACCCTTCAGGCATTCCACAGCACACCCATCCATACCTGCAGCTTTCCCTGTTTTCATCTCCTTTACTGCCTTCTCCACTTCCTCCTTTGGCATCAAAGAATCATTCAACTCTCCCAACATATTTATTCCTTGCACCCTTCCCTCTGTCACAATCTCAGCCACCCTTTCCTCCTGTACATTTAACAATCTTTCAAAATACTCTGCCCATCTCTTCGTTACTGCATCCATCTCAATTAACATCCTTCCATCCTCTGCTTTTACTCGCTTTTCCTTCCCAGACTGTCCCTTTTGCACCCTTTTCACCTCCTTCCAGAACATTTTCTTATTCTGTTGAAAATTCTTAGTCTAAGTACTATGGAATATTTTCAGTCAGTTACTTCTGTAGAAGAAGTTGAGAGGCGGAAGAGAGAGTTATATGTGGAAAGGAAGAGAGAGGTGAAAAGATTAGTAAGAGAGAGTAAGAAGAGAGTGGATGAGGAATTTGGAAGGAATTTGAGTGTAAAGTGGAGGGACTGTAAGAAAATGTTCTGGAGAGAAGTGAAAAGAGTAAGACAGGGTGGAAATGAAGTTAGCAGGGGAGTGAAAGATAAAAATGGTAGATTACTAGTGGAGAAGGGAGAAAAAGTGAGCAGATGGAGAGAACACTTTAAGGAATTGTTGAACGTAGAGGATGGAAGTAATGCGAGTATAAGTGGCTGGGGAATGGCTGGGAGAAGGAGGGAGGTGAGAAGACAGGAAGAAATCAGTAGGATAGAAGTTGTGGAAGCAATGAAGAAAGTTAAATCGAGGAAAGCCCCAGGAATTGATGGAGTGTGTGGTGAAATGCTGAAGCATGGGGGAGAGATAGTAGTAGAATGGATGTGGAAGATGTGCAGATTGGAAGTGAGGTATAATTATTCCCTTGTACAAAGGAAAAGGGGAAAAAGAAGTGTGTAGTAATCATAGGGGCATTTGTCTTCTTAGTATAATAGGAAAAGTGTATGGTAGGATACTTATAGACAGAGTTAGAGAAAGAACAGAGAAATTAGTTGGAGAAGAACAGGGAGGCTTTAGGAAGGGAAGAGGTTGTGTAGATCAGATATTCATTCTTAGATCTTTAGCGGAAAAGTTTCTAGAGAAGGGAAAGAAGTTGTATGTGGCTTTCATGGATTTGGAGAAAGCATATGACAGGGTGGATAGACAAGGATTGTGGAAAGTGTTAAGAATATATGGAGTAGATGGGAAGTTGTTGAATGCTGTGAAGAGTATGTACGATGGTGCGAAGGCTGCAGTGCATGTGGATGGTGAACTAAGTGAATTTTTCTCTTTGAAAGTTGGTTTGAAACAGGGATGTGTCATGTCTCCATGGTTGTTCAATCTGTACATGGATGGGGTAATAAAAGAGGTACAAGGTAGGGTAGTGGATGTTGGAGTGGCCCTGGTGAGAGAGGATAGTGTTTGGAAACTCCCTGTACTGTTGTTTGCAGATGATACTGTGTTGTTGAGTGAAGACGAAGGGGAGCTGCAAGGCTTGGTGGATGAGTTTGAGAGAGTGTGTAAGAAACGGAACCTAAAGGTGAATGTAGGGAAGAGTAAAGTGATGGTCTTTGAGAGAGGTGAAGCTAGTGAATGTACAGCGAGGTTGGATGGTGAGGAATTGGAAAATGTGAGTACGTTTAAGTATTTGGGTAGTGTGATGAGTAAGGATGGAGGTTTGGAGGGTGAAGTGCTTGAAAGGGTACAGCAGGGAAGAAAGGTTGCTGGTTCCTTGAAAGCAGTGATAAGAAACAGGGAAGTGAGCATGGAAGTGAAAAAGTTACTACATGACAGTATTGTGATACCAACTCTAACGTACGGAAGTGAAGCTTGGACATTGTTGGAAGGACACAAGTCAAGAGTGAGAGCAGTGGAAATGAGTTATTTAAGAGGAGCCTGTGGAGTCACGTGGAGAGACAGGCTGACGAATGAGGATATAAAGGAGCATTGTGGTGTGGATGTGGACGTGATAGGAAGCGTTATGAGGAACACACTGAGGTGGTTTGGCCATGTGGAGAGGATGGAGGGTGAAAGACTGACGAAGAGAGTGTATGTGAGTGAGGTGGAGGGGGGAAGAGGGAGGGGGAGGCCGAGGATGAGATGGAGGGATGGGGTGGAGAGGTATATGAGAGAGGGGTGTGTGAGTTGGGAGCAGGGCAGTGAAATGGCGGGGGACAGGGCGACTTGGAGGCGATTTGTTTGTGGCCACCCCAAACGGGATTGAGGCGTCTGGCAATAGATAGATAGATAGAATACTTCTGTACTTCAACTCGAATGCTGCTCAAAACATGTGGGAAATATTCCCAGTTATTATTAAGCATTTTGTTGTGCGTCAAGGGTGTTTAAGGCTTTTTGTTTTACAGTTATGGCTGATTAAGAAGGGAAGAAAGAAGGAAAACAAAATCATTATTTTTGCAACTTCTGCTGATTAGCAGGGTTTTTCCGAGCAGTTTTGCACTTAAGTAATAAAAGTCTTTTAATCTGCTTACATAAAATTGGGTTTTACATGTATTGTCATGCCTGGGCCTGCTTTATGTAAATATATTGGAACCTGGCCATTTCCAACAGAGTAAACACTATTGTGCTTTCTGATATTCCAGAAGAGCCACCAAAATGTCATTAAGAAAATTCTTGCTAATACCAGCACACCAGTCCTAAATTATATAGCCCTAACTAGTAGAGAGTATTCAGTATGGGTGGTGGGTATTAGATCTTAAGCTGTGACTTGAATATGTGTGGCACCATCTGTTATGCCTAGGAGGATTACTGTGTCTTGAAAACAAATTTTGTAGTGCTGTATTTGCCAAGAGTTGTACATTACACATTAAGCAAAAATGAATACAGTACATTTAAGCAAAGCTGTCAACAAGACTTGTTAATCAGAGCAGTTTGTGATGCAGTTACGAATTCAGCTAAGTAATGGTCCTTGAATTGTTGCATTTCTGACAGAGTCATCTGAGAAGACGGAGAGTGAGGCGGAGGAGAAGGCCAGGATATTCTACCGCTCTTGCATGGATGTCAACAAAACTGTCGAGAAAGCTGGTTCTAAACCTATAGTACATTTTATTGAGGTAAGCAGGAGATTATTTAGAGAGATCAGCTGATGTAGTAGTAAGCTTGAAATCAGAACACTGTTAAGTTATTTATATGTCTTAGATAAAATTAACAAGCATTACTTCCTGGTTTACTTTAAAGTATATTAAGCAATATCAACTCAGCTAAGCAGCAAAGGTGCATTGAGGAGACAGCCTAGGATGACTAGCCTCACTTTGCCTTGAGTGACACGTGAGCTGTAACTGTATCACCCCATGAAAATCAAAACCTTATGGGCCCCATCTGGTCAGAGTGCCTTAATTCACTTGACTACCGGGCATCTCTTGATTATATGGTTGCCTCCCAGTGTCCAGCAGTAAATAGTTTCTTGGGTTACGGGAAATTATTTGGCTTGTGTACAGTCACCTGAGGGCAGCACTACATCGAGTGAGTGGATGATGGGCATCACCACGTACAGCATATGTATATGTGTACCTATATATATATATATATATATATATATATACAGTGAACTCTCACATTTGGTGAGTAATAGGTGCAAAAATAAACCTTGCCAAACTGGAATTCGCCAAATCTGAACTGAATAACTAATGGGGAAAAAATAAATTGGCTCTGAGTATGCATGAGTGGACTGATTTTCCACCTATATTACAACATTACTGGGTGTAAATCATGTGATAGACACATGTAACATTTATTTTTGCCAAGAAACAATACAAAACAGAAAAACTCACATAAGAAAAGAAAGTAATGGGCTTGATGTACACGTGGTGTATGGTGCGTGGATGCCTTAGTTAGTGGTCTGCCAAGGTCACCCATTCCACATTTCTGTGTTTCATCAGCCATTGTGTGTTCTCAAGTCCTCAGCACAGGTAGGAATCATAATAAAACACAGACAAAATGCTGCACACGTGATGGTGGTTGGCTGAGAAGTGTATTGCACGTGATGGTGGCTGGCAGAGTAGTGTAAACAAAGATGTCTTGGAACCAGGGTTGCCAGAGTCTTGTGAACAGAAGTAGCAGAAACAGGCCTCAAAAGTTACGAATTTCGATATAAAGTATGAGAAAGTCAGGAGTGGCAGAGAAGTACTTGAGGGTGGTGAAGGACATGTACGACAATAGTGTAACAGCTGTGAGATGTGCAGTAGGAATGACTGAGGGTTGCTAGGTGGAGATGGGATTGCATCAAGGATCGACTTTGAGCCCCTCCTTGTTTGCAATGGTGATGGACAGATTGACAGATGAGATTAGACAGGAGCCTCCGTGGACAATGATGTTTGTGGACGACATTGTGATTTGTAGTGAGAGCCGGGAGGAAGCTGAGGCAGAGCTTGAGAGATGGAGATATGCATTGGAGAGGAGGGGAATGAAAGTAAGCAGAAGCAAGACTGAGTACATCTATCTATCTATCTATCTACTGCCAGACGCCTTAATCCCGTAAGGGGTGGCCATTTGACTTTGAGTTAGTTGTTTTATGAGGAGGGGCACTAACCCTCCACCAACCCACTTGTTGACACGTAGGGAGCACGTATGGTTTGGTTATATGGTTACCACCCTGCGTTGTAAATGGTTTCTTGGCTTACAGGAAACCAATAGGCTTGTCACTCAATGTAAAGCCACCTGTAAAAGAAAGAAAAGCAATAAGAAGTGACAGGAAAGATGGGAGAAATAGGAAGAGAGGAGGACAGGCACAGAAAAAGAATGATACTGAGTACATGTGTGTGTAAATGAGAGAGATGACAGGGGAACCGTGAGGCTGCAAGGTGTAGAGATGGCAAAGGTAGATGAATTCAAATACATGGGGTCAGCTGTACAAAGTAACGGGGAGTGTGGTAGAGAGGTAAATAAGAGAGTGCAGGCGGGATGGAGTGGGTTGAGAAAGGTGACAGGAGTGATCTGTGACAGAAGGGTCTCTGCAGAAATGAAAGGGAAAGTTTATAAGACTAGTGAGGCCAGCCATGTTGTACGGAATGGAGACGGTACTACTGACAAAAAGACAGGGGGCACAGTTGGAGGTAGCAGAATTGAAGATGTTGCGTTTTTCAGTAGGAGTGACGAGGTTGGACAAAATTAGAAATGAACATATTAGAGGGATAGTGCACGTAAGTCAGGTTGGGGACAAAGCTAGAGAGGTGAGACTGAGATGATTTAGACATGTGCGGAGGAGGGATGAGGAGTATGTAGGAAGGAGGATACTGGAAATGGAGTTACCAGGCAGGAGAAAGAGAGGAAGGCCAAAGAGAAGGTTTACGGATGTAGTGAAGGGGGACATGCGGGTGGAAGGTGTAACAGAAAAAGATGCAGAAGACAGAGTAAGATGGAGACGGGTGATCCGCTGTGGCGACCCCTAAGGGGAGAGCCGAAAGGAAAAGAAGAAGAAGATATATATATATATATATATATATATATATATATATATATATATAATATATATATATATATATATGTATGTATATATATATATATATATATATATATATATATATATATATATATATATATATGTATATACCAAAATTCAAAATTTAGTAGCACAGATCTTCCAAAAGTAGCCCAATTTGCTACTTGTAGCACAATCTGGCTACTTCAATTGGTTTGAGAAGACGAGACTTGAATTTCACAATACAAACTAAATTTTGTTGAAATTAATTCAGATTAATAAAAAAAATGTTGAAATTAACTGGCATAAATATATTTGTATTACACTCAGCCCCCTGCTATCGCGCCTAATTGGTTACAGCAAATGCGCGTGATAGCTGAATTCGCGATAGCTGAACTGAACAATCAATGGGAAAATTTGTAATTGCTTTTTCGGTGGCCCATTTTTCTAACTTTCAACCACTTTATGCCTACAATTTCCTGCCAATCTCTCCTCCAAAATGAAATAAAGCAGTATTATATTAATAAAAACATTATAATGAATAATTAACAACATAATAGGCCATCAAACTTTTATAAGGATTAAGGCTTGGTTGGTTTGAAGGGTTCCAAGGCTTGGGAGTGGCTTAGTTGCCACCAGATCTCTTTAGCTGTCTCCATGATTTCTTAGTATGGTACATCGTATCAGGAACAGCCGAGGAAGATTTAAGTGTAACAAAACTTGGACGCTATCACACACGTTTCTCATACTGTTGCTAGAGCCCCGTCTCAGTTGTAAATACTGTACGTGATAACTTTATCGACATCACAGTTTTCTCGGCTTAGGAAATATTAACTCTCTATAAGGGTTTCAAAATAATTGATATTTATTCTAAAATACAGTATTAACAAGTATTCAGTGTTAGGCTAAATTTCAATGCTGTAGTATGATATATTCTGTCAAGTCGCCTGGGTTTTGGTCACACTGTTTTGCCCGTCGTATCCTTGGCAGGAATCCATTCAAATGCATTCCAAATGACCGTGGTATTGTCTGCAATTTTACCATGTTACCATTCTGATTAACCATCGTATCCTCGGCAAACCTTGTATGAAGTGCCGTGTGAATAAGTTTAGCTTAGCCTGTCTTCAAACTCGATGCGTGATAGCGGTCTTGGGGTGCATGATAGCATGTATGGTTGTGCATTTGATGTGTGCGTGATAGCAGATAACCGCAATAGCTGAACGCGCGATAGCAGGGGGTTGAGTGTATATTTTTATTGTAAACAACTCTCCAAAAGTGAATTCGCCAAATAAAAACTCACCAAATGTGAGAGTTCACTGTATGTATATATATATATATATATGCAGTAATCCCTCCATTATCCGATGTAATAGAGCCAAAGGCATGTCCGGAAAATGGTCCCGTCCGGATAGTGGGCCCCAGCCTCCTGTACTTGTACTTATGGACCCTAACTTAGAAAAACACCTATACAACTCCCTTTAGACATGCATAGCACCTACTTAAGACCCAAATCACACCAATAAGGGACATAAAAGACTGAAATAAATGCAAAAGAACCAGAGAATGAGGTTTTAGAGGTGAGTTTATACAATATTAAACATTCTGGGTACTTACAAGTCCCTGGCCCCTGGACTGGTAGTTATGGACCCTAACCTAGCCTAACTCAGAAAAACACCTCCCTACTGCACATGCATAGCACCTAAGACCCTATTCACACCAATAAGGGACATAAAAGAGTGAAATGAGGTTTTAGAGGTAAGTATGGAAAATACAGTACAATATGAAACATTCTGGGTACTTACAACAAGTCCCTGGCCATCTCGATGAATAACCCGCCTCCTATCAGACTCTGACAGTAAAAAGGAGTACCTGAAGCACCTGCAGTACACTGTACATGAAGTCTTGCACTGAACTTAGTCATTTGCACTCAGAATTCCATTCTCTTAACACTGTGCACTCTAGTCTTGTGCTCCATTGTACCTTAACCCCTTAACCACAGGGCATCACTTTCGTGACACTCGGTAGCAAGGGATCATACGAGCGGGGCATCACATTTGTGATTCTGTGTTATTTTGAATTCGCCCGGGCTTTCAAGTGGTGGCTTGTATCATCTATCAGTACTACCAGTGTCCAGCTATACTCAGTTCTGCTAATGTCACCTGTACTCCCATCCACTGTTGACAATTTAGCCATTTTTCTCCTGTCCTTGACTCCCCCCCCCTCCTTACCTCCCCTCCATTACCCTCTCCTCCCACCTGACCAGCTGGCTGCACTACACAAATGCTGGATGGATTTTTCCACTCATTTTATCCATTGAAATGTGCCCTTTGCCCTATTCTTATACAAAATAATATATAAAAGAAAGAGAAGAGGTAATTGATACTGCCATACATCTGGAATGGGCTAATTATCACCTGGCAACACCTCATGTGCACTCGTTCGCTAATTTTCCCTGTTTATTTCCCCTTGAAATATCCCGTATGACCTGTTCTCATAATAAAAATATATATAAGAAAGGAAGGGAGAAGCCTAAGTGATATTTATAATCACCTGGAACTACCTAATTTATTATGTATTGTCTAGGTTTCCTGCCAATCATTTCATAGGGTATATATTAGCAGCTGTCACCACGCTGACATTGGCAGCCCTTCACTGCCCCTAGGCAACAGCATTCAGTTTACTGTCGTCTTTCAAGGTGAAACCACGTCGGATTCGTGCCTGTCCAATTCCGCCACTTTTTAGCCCCATGCAAAGGGCCCTGTGACCTCTACCCCTACTAAACCTCATGTGGAAAGGGGTAAAGGGCTAAGTGACTGCTGTGGAACGTGAAGTGGCTAATTTATCAATGGTAATGATGGACAGTGACTACGATCTTTCTGGTGACTCAAAAACAGTGCAAGTGGAAATGTAAATAATGTGTAAACAGCAAGTGAAAGCAATGAATGTAAATATAGCTGAACAGTGGAAAATAGTTTTATAAGTTACTGCAAGTGACAGTGCATAACATAGTGTAAATAAAATAGAAATGTAAATAATGTAAATAAATTGAGAATGTAAATAGAAATGTAAATAAGTAGTAATATAAGAATACGAGTATATATACTAGGAGTAATGAAAGTGAAAGTTTCACTCTAGCATGTATGAATACTGGGAGTTATGAAAGTGAAAGTGACAGATTCGTTCTCCACCCTAGTATACAGGACGAGAAAGTGAATGCTACGTATTTTACTGAAAGAAAAATTTAATGCCTACAGTGACAATAAACTACTATTACTGAAGGAAACTTATGGATAAAGACTGCAGATATATATAAGTGTTATATAGTAATAGGAATATAAAGTGTGAGTGTTTTTATGAATAATAAATGACAGAATACCGGCGGGGAACGAGTGCAAGTGGGAAGCTTGTACGCGCTCGTAATTTTCATTGCTTTCACAGTGTTTTTTTTTGGAGTATGGATTCCAAACTAATTGAAAATCATAGAATAGTGTTTCTAGTGATAATATCAGGCTTTGGAAATCATATTACGGGGTGTCGGGAAGAGTAAAGTGGAGACTTCGTTACCCAACTTCAGAAGTCACCACAAGTCCCATGGTATTCGTTGAAGGCACAACAAACATCCCAGGAGAAAGCTGAAGGTATGTGCCATTTACATATTTAGTTATAATATTCTAGGACTAATAACTGATTTTTGGCAAATATTTTTACAAAGTCTGTCGGAGTGCGAATATCCTTGTGGGACACACAAGGAGCGCCAAAACTACCCTGCGGTTTAGAGGTTAATGAAATAAGTGTTGCACTCTGCACTTAAAGTCTTTGCACTCATAAATCCATTTTCTAAACGTAACACACTCTAGTTAATTAGCACTCCATTGAAAGTCAATAAAATCAGTGTTGCACTCTGCACTTTAGTCTTTGCACTCAGAATTCTAATTTCTTAACACTATGCACTGTTTTTTTCACTGCACAACACTGTAAATTCCCGTGTGGTCTAGTGGAGAAGTTCTTACTGTTTAATCACTGTCGGAGTCTGAGAGTAGCTGATGCAGGTGGCCTAGGGGTGTGTCGCTGGGTCGTGGTGATGGAGTACCCACTGCAAACGACTCTGAAGAGAGATGCAAACTCATGTCAAGTGGTGACTCCACCGTGCCTGATGTGCTGGGCTGTGACTCAGAGGATGAGGGCCTGTCTTGGGGAGGCAGTGGAATGGAGCCAGGGTTGGGCACAGCAGGGGTCACGGGTCAGAAAAAGCTGTCAGTGGTTGATTGATGCAAGGAACGACGATTTTGCCGATTAATGATGCGCTGCCTGAAAGCGCGCACTTCCTCCACAAGTCCCAAGGGCCCCATCTCCCTGTCGCAGTCCGGGTGTTCCAGGTAGTCGAGACCGAACTCTACCTGTTCCTGGAGTGCGCTCAGCTTGGGGATGGCTGGAGTAGTGTCAAGCTGAGAGGAGTCCGCATCATCGTCACCGTCCTCGTCGGAATCTACAAGTTGGGTACTGACACCTGCAACTGAAGATGCGATCTCGATATCAGATATGGTCTGATACCCAGGATCGCCCTCGTCATCATCCAACCACTCACGCACTTCGTCCACATCTACATTGTCCCCATGCGCACGTAGACGTGCATGGGAGTCATCCACGTCAAAGTCTAGGAAATCGTGCTCCACATCCGTTCCGAGAAGCAGATGAGACGAACCATTTTCTAGAGTCTTGACAGGGACTTCCTTCCATGCACTGGCCCAGTTGTAAATGGCAGACTTGATGTTTTAGCAACGAAGGTTTTCCAAAGTCTGCTGGCCTCGCGTGTCCCGTCCCTCCCTGCGCTCGTCCTCGTCCTCGAGAACAACCATCACCTCATCCAAGAACTTCCGTCGGTACAGCCTCTTTGTTGCCACAGTCACTCCTTGGTCCATTGGTTGGATGAGAGCAGTCGTATTAGGTGGCAGAAACATACACCTAATGTGGCCATTCTCAGCCACCAAGTTCTTGTCGCACGGGTGAGCAGCTGCATTGTCGAGGAGAAGGAGGGCCTTTACCTGGTCGCATGGGATTCCCAGTTTCTCTGTCTGGTAATGGATGACTTCCTTGACGAAATGGCGGTAGAACTAGTCTTTGAAGATGTGGGCAGTGAACCATGCCTTCAAAGAATGGTACCAAACGACAGGAAGGACATCCATCACCCCATGAAGACACCGAGGCTGCTTTGCACAGCCAACAAAAACGGGCTTAAGCTGGTGCATGCCATTAGCATTGGCACAACACAAAGCAGATATCCATTGCTTGGAGAGCTTGCGGGCAGGTACGTGCTTCTCTGTCTCCTCTTCTAGAGTGTTCGTTGGCAAAGAGCGATAGAATAAACCAGTTTCGTCAGCGTTATAGACTTGACCGAGAGTGAGGCCCTCCCTGTCGATCAAGCGCTTCACCTTGTGCCGAAACTCCTCTGCTCCATCTTTGTTGGCATCCAAAGCTTCGCCACGGGCCTTACGGTTGGTAAGGCCATTTCGTAACTTGAGCGCGAAGAGCCAACCCTTGGATCCCTTGAAGTCTGGGGCGTCGTGAAGCCTTGCGAACTTCTCAGCAGCGGCCTTCATCTCCGTGCCATGCACCAGCACACCAGCAGCACGTTGCTGTCGATACCAAATCAACGTGGAGCGGTCGACTTCAGCATACTTGGGGGTAAACATCATCTTCATTTCCACGTTGCGTTTGCTTTTTTCAACGAGAAGTCAGCCATGTACTGCATGATTTTGTAGCAGGGTCTCTTGATATCAAACAAAGTAGATCGGGCCAGGCTGAATTCACAAAGGATGCGTGAGGTAGACCATCCCGCATCCACCCTGTCCAATATCTCCCTCTTCTTCTCCAGAGTCAAAACCACTCTCTTCCTCTTCTCAGGTGGCGGGGCCATCATCACACACACTAACAAGAGGCATGAGAGCAGCAGCAGAGCCTGCAGCAGGTAAGGCACCAGCACAAAAGCAAGCACGTGGGCAGCCATGATCACGAGCATGCACTCACAACAAGAGACGGGCTGTAAGTGGGGAGGATGCAAGGGCACTTTAGCAGACGGCGGCAGAACAACGCACCAAAACACAGCTGGTCCACGCCGTGCGTGCTAAGTTCAAATTACGGGCGGAAAAAAGTAGGATTTTTTCTATTTTTTGGTGATTTTTGGCCCATTTTGGGAATATTGGATCCCAGGACCAAAATATCTGGTAAGTGGGGATGTCCGGAAAGTGGGCGTCCGGATAGTACAGGGATTACTATATATATATATATATATATATATATATATATATATATATATAATACACATATATATATATATATATATATATATATATATATACAGTAATCACTCTAATATCCGGACGCCCAATAACCGAACATCCCCACTACCCGGACCTAATCGTCCTGGGATCCAACATTACCCCCCCCCAAAAAAAAAAAAAAAAAAAAAAAGATTTTTTCCTGTCCGTAATTTGAACTTGCCGCGTGCGCCGCGGGAGAGCATTGTTTTGGCGCGTCATTCCTCTGACGTCCTATAGAGCGCCGCTGCAGCCTCCCCACTTCCTGCCTCTCTCTCACCGCGAGTGTACACTCCTCGTAATGGCTGCCCACGTGATCGCTTTTGTGGTGGTGCCCTACCTGCTGCAGGGCCTCCTGCTGCTCTCAGGCCTCCTCTTAGTGTGTGTGATGATGGCCCCGCCACCTGAGAAAAGGAAGAGAGTGGTGTTGACTCTGGAAAAGAAGAGGGAGATATTGGAGAAAGTGGATGCGGGTTGGTCTTCTTCCCGCATTCTTCGCGAGTACAACCTGGCCCGGTCTACTTTGTTCGATATCAAGAGGTCCCGAGACAAACTCATGCAGTACTCGGCTGACTTCTCGTCGAGAAGCAAACGCAACGTGGAAAGGAAGGTTATGTTTACCCCCAAGTTTGCAGAAATCGACCGATCCACGTTGATCTGGTATCGACAGCAACGTGCTGCTGGTGTGATGGTACGTGGAACGGAGCTGAAGGCTGCTGCTGAGAAGTTCGCCAGGCTTCACGACACCCTAGACTTCAAGGCATCCGAGGGCTGGCTCTTCACGTTCAAGTTGCGACATGGCCTTACCAAGCATAAAGCACGTGGCGAAGCATTGGACGCTAACAAGGATGGAGTTGACGAGTTTCGGCACAAGGTGAAAGGCTTGATCGACAGGGAGGGCCTAACTCTCGGTCAAGTCTACAACGCTGACGAAACTGGCCTATTCTATCACTCGCTGCCAACGAACACTCTAGCCGAGGAGACGGAGAAGTGTGTACCTGGCCGCAAGCTTTCCAAGTAACGGATATCTGCTTTGTGTTGTGCCAGTGCTAACGGCATGCACCGGCTTAAGCCCATTGTTGTTGGCCTCGCAAAGCAGCCTCGGTGCCTTCGTGGGGTGATGGATGTCCTTCCTGTCGTCTGGTACCATTCTTTGAAGGCATGGTTCACAGCTGTGATCTTCAAAGACTGGTTTCACCGTCACTTCGTCAAGGAGGTCATCCATTACCAGATGAAGACACTGGGAATCCCGCGCGACCAGGTAAAGGCTCTCCTTCTACTCGGCAATGCACCTGCCCACCCGTGCGACAAGGACTTGGTTGCTGAAATTACCGTATTAGGTGCATGTTTCTGCCACCTAATACGACTGCTCTCATTCAACCAATGGACCAAGGAGTGATCGTGGCAACAAAGCACCTATACCGTTGGAAGTTCCTGGACGAGGTGATGGTTGTTCTCGAGGACAAGGACGAGCGCAGGGAGGGACGGGACACACGAGGCAAGCTGACTTTGGAAAACCTTCACCGCTACAACATCAAGTCTGCGCTGTACAACTGGGCTAGTGCATGGAAGGAAGTCCCTGTGAAAACTCTTGAAAATGGTTGGTCTCGTCTGCTTCTCGGAACGGATGTGGAGTACGATTTTCTAGGGTTTGACGTGGATGACTTCCATGCACGGCTACGTACGCACGGCGATGATGTAGATGTGGACGATGTTCGTGAGTGGTTGGATGGCGACGAGGGCGATCCTGGGTATCAGACGTTGTGTGATATCGAGATCGCGTCTTCGGTTGCTGGTGTCAGTACCGAACTTGAAGATTCCGACGAGGAAGGCGACGATGATGCGGACTTCTCTCAGCAGGACACTACTCCAGCCATCCCCAAGCTGAGCGCACTCCGGGAACATCTAAAGTTCGTCCTAGACTACCTGGAACACCCGGACTGCGACAGGGAGATGGGGCCCTTGGGACTCGTGGAGGAAGTGCGTGCTTTCAGGCAGCGCATCATCAATCGTCAGAATCGTCGGTCATTGCATCAATCAACCATTGACAGTTTTTTCAGGCCCATGACCCCCGCTGTGCCCAGCCCTGGCTCCACTCCGTTGCCTCCCCAAGACAGGCCCTCATGCTCCGAGCCACTGCCCAGCACATCAGCCACAGTGGAGTCACCGCTTGACGTGAGTTTGCGGCTTTCTTCAGAGTCCTCTGCAGTGGGTACGCCATCACCACGACCCAGCGATGCACCCCTAGGTCGCCTGCCAGTGATACTCTCGGACTCTGACAGTGAATAAACAGCAAGAACTTCTCCACTAGACCACACGGGAATTTTGAGTGTTGTGCAGTGAAAAAAACGGTGTGTTGTGTTAAGGATTTAAAGTTGTGAGAGAAAAGACTCAATAGAAAAAAAATTTAACGTAAATGGACTTGTTTGTTTTGGCTTTGGAAAATTAAAAAAAATTGGGAAAAGTTAAAGTGCAATACTAAGTTACAATGGAGCATTATTTGGACAAAAGTGAACACTGTGAAGAGAACGGACTTCTGTGTGTTATTGACTAAGTTCAGTGCAAGACTTCAGAAAGAGTGTACTGTAAGTGCTTCAGGAAATCGTTCTTACTGTCAGAGTCCAAGAGGAGGCGGTTATTCATCGAGGTGGCCAGGGACTAGCTGTAAGTAGCCAGAATGTTTCATACTGTACTTTTTTCCCTACTATACTTACCTCATTTCACTCTTTTATGTCCTTTATTGGTGTGAATAGGGTGTTAGTAGCTATGCATGTGCAGAAGGAATGTGTTTTTCTGAGTTAGGCTAGGTTAGGGTCCATAAGTACCAGAATGTTTATTAATGTATGAACTTACTTCTAAACCCTCATTTTATGTTCTTTTGCATTTATTTCAGTCATTTATGTGCCTTATTGATGTGATTTGGGTCTTAAATAGATGCTATGTATGTCCAGAGGGAGTTGTATAGGTGTTTCTCTGAGTTAGGGTCCATAAGTACAAGTCCATAAGCTGGGGCCCAATATCCGGACAAAACCAATAACCGGACCTACCTATGGCTCTATTATGTCAGATATTGGAGTGATTATTATATATATATATATATATATATATATACACACACATACATATATATATATATATATATATATATATATACACATATATATATATATATATATATATATATATATATATACACACACACACACACATACATATATATATATATATATATATATACCGTTGTTTGACTGGGACAGGGAAGGTTTGGAGCCAGCAGATCCAGTGTTTGGCCCTTGGCCTTTGATTGATGCTGCTACTGTGAGTGAGGCAATAGGCAAGATGAAGGTGGGGAAGGCAGCAGGTGTGTCTGGGTTGACTGCCGAAATGTTGAAGGCCTCGGGAGATATAGGGGTGAGGTTAGTCACTGACCTGATAAATATGATTATTTATGAGTGTGTTGTCCCAGATGATTGGCTGAAGAGTGAAATTGTAAATGTGTCTAAAGGGAAGGATGATGCCCTGGAAAGAGGAAATTATAGAGGTATAAAGCTTTTAGATCAGATAATGAAGGTAATGGAGAGAGTTTTAGAAGGTATGATTAGAGAAAGAGTGAATATCGATGAGATGCAGTTTGGGTTTATGCCAGGTGAAGGAACCACTGATGCCATATTCATTGTTCGTCAGCTTCAGGAAAAATATATTGGTAGGAGAAGGGATCTGTATTTTGTTTTTGTTGATTTGGAAAAGGCCTTTGACAGAGTCCCTAGAGAGGTGGTGAAGTGGGCAATGAGAAAGCTTGGCTTGGAGGAGTGGCTGGTTAGGGTGGTTATGGCTATGTATGTGGGTGCTCGCACTCAGGTAAGAGTGAATGGAGATTTGAGTGATGAGTTTTCCGTGAATGTTGGTGTACATCAGGGGTCAGTTTTGAGTCCCTTGTTACTTGAAGCCCTCTCACATGACTTTAGAAACAGACTCCTGTGGGAGATGTTGTATGCTGATGATTTGGTGTTGATTGCAGAGAACGAAAGGGAGGCGGAGGAAAGATTTAGGAAGTGGAGAGATGGTATGGGGCACAAGAGCTTAAGGGTAAATGCAGATAAAACAAAAGTGATGATATCCAGGGTTGGTGGCGGTACTGTCAAAGACGAGGGAGAGTGGTCATGTACAGTTTGCCACAAGGGTGTGGGAAGTAATTCTATCTTGTGCGTGTTTGTGATAGATGGGTGCCCAAGAGATGTAGTGGTATCAGAGGTAGACTGCGAGATAATGCTGATTTTATGTGTACGGTGTGTCGGGGAGAGCAGGTGGAGATTGTCAGACGTGAAAGGATTGAACTTGCTAGTGAATCTCTTGAGTGTGTGGAAGAGTTATGTTATTTGGGAGACATGTTGTGTGCTGGAGGTGGGGCTGGAGCTAGCTCTGTGGCTAGGGTGAGAAGTGGTTGGAAGAAGTTCAGGGAGCTCTTGCCTCTTCTGACATTGAGAGGACTCTCCCTACGTGCTAAGGGGTCTTTGTATGTAGCATGTGTTAGGAGTGTAATACTGTATGGTAGTGAGACCTGGGCAGTAAAGAAGGAGGATATTCGCCGGCTCAGACGTACAGAAATGACCGTGATTAGGTGGATGTGTAGTGCATCCCTGCGTGGAAGGTCCGGGGGGGCTGGGTTTACGATGGAAGAGTTAAGTGGTAGGATGGAACTGGAGTGTATTGGTTGTGATGAGGAGAGGTAGATTGAGATGGTTTGGACATGTGGAGAGGATGGGGGATGATAATTGGGTGAGGAAGGTGAGAATTGTTAACCCTTTGAGATTTTTGGCCCTCTGCCAGTTGTGTCTGTGCCAGATTAAGCCTGGCGCACATAGAGTGCACCGTCGTGCAGCATATTTGTATTTAATTGGTCACTGTACACTAACTTTTTATGGTAGACTAATGAATATGGTACCATTTTAAAGCTGAATAGTTGCTCTTTATCGTAATATGGTTTCCTTGTACAAAGGAAAAGGGGAAAAAGAAGTGTGTGGTAATCATAGAGGCATTTGTCTTCTTAGTATAATAGGAAAAGTGTATGGTAGGATACTTATAGACAGAGTTAGAGAAAGAACAGAGAAATTAGTTGGAGAAGAACAGGGAGGCTTTAGGAAGGGAAGAGGTTGTGTAGATCAGATATTCATTCTTAGATCTTTAGTGGAAAAGTTTCTAGAGAAGGGAAAGAAGTTGTATGCGGCTTTCATGGATTTGGAGAAAGCATATGACAGGGTGGACAGACAAGGATTGTGGAAAGTGTTAAGAATATATGGAGTAGATGGGAAGTTGTTGAATGCTGTGAAGAGTATGTACGATGGTGCGAAGGCTGCAGTGCGTGTGGATGGTGAACTAAGTGAATTTTTTCTCTTTGAAAGTTGGTTTGAAACAGGGATGTGTCATGTCTCCATGGTTGTTCAATCTGTACATGGATGGGGTAATAAAAGAGGTACAAGGTAGGGTAGTGGATGTTGGAGTGGCCCTGGTGAGAGAGGATAGTGTTTGGAAACTCCCTGTACTGTTGTTTGCAGATGATACTGTGTTGTTGAGTGAAGACGAAGGGGAGCTGCAAGGCTTGGTGGATGAGTTTGAGAGAGTGTGTAAGAAACGGAACCTAAAGGTGAATGTAGGGAAGAGTAAAGTGATGGTCTTTGAGAGAGGTGAAGTTAGTGAATGTACAGCGAGGTTGGATGGTGAGGAATTGGAAAATGTGAGTACGTTTAAGTATTTGGGTAGTGTGATGAGTAAGGATGGAGGTTTGGAGGGTGAAGTGCTTGAAAGGGTACAGCAGGGAAGAAAGGTTGCTGGTTCCTTGAAAGCAGTGATAAGAAACAGGGAAGTGAGCATGGAAGTGAAAAAGTTACTACATGACAGTATTGTGATACCAACTCTAACGTACGGAAGTGAAGCTTGGACATTGTTGGAAGGACACAAGTCAAGAGTGAGAGCAGTGGAAATGAGTTATTTGAGAGGAGCCTGTGGAGTCACGTGGAGAGACAGGCTGACGAATGAGGATATAAAGGAGCGTTGTGGTGTGGATGTGGATGTGATAGGAAGCGTTATGAGGAACACACTGAGGTGGTTTGGCCATGTGGAGAGGATGGAGGGTGAAAGACTGACGAAGAGAGTGTACATGAGTGAGGTGGAGGGGGGAAGAGGGAGGGGGAGGCCGAGGATGAGATGGAGGGATGGGGTGGAGAGGTATATGAGAGAGGGGTGTGTGAGTTGGGAGCAGGGGAGTGAAATGGCGGGGGACAGGGCGACTTGGAGGCGATTTGTTTGTGGCCACCCCAAACGGGATTGAGGCGTCTGGCAATAGATAGATAGATAGAAGGTAAATACGGTAGCTAAAAGGCCAATAGGACGAGTAGAATTTAGCTGAAAAGGAAAAATCGCACACCCTTTCATAGAAAAATATTTGTAAAAAAAAAAGTATTAGAGTTACATGAAATTTGATTGCACCATGTCAATCTACAGTAAATTACCTTTCCATTGACATTTAGGTTATGGCAATTTATGTTATTTTTCACAGAGAAAAGCGAAAGCTCTAGCTGTTACATTCATTCATCATTCATTCATTGCCAGACGCCATGTATCCCAAACGGGGTGGCCAAGGGCTTAGAGTTAATTGTTTTACAGGGAGGCACACTAATCCTCCACCAACCCCACTTGACACATAGGGAGAACGTTATGCCAACAGCATCTGGTGTTCCCAGGCGGTCACCCATCCAAGTACTAACCAGACCCAACATTGCTTAACTTCGCTGATCGGACGGGAAGCGGTGTACTCAACGTGGTATGGCCGTTGGCACTTTTTTTATTATGGCTTTTGAAAAAAAAATAAAATCATCTGATGGTACCAAGAATAAAGAAAGAAAAAACTCCGAAGGAGATAAATGTAGACAGAACCTGAGGAAAGGAAAACTTAATAATGCTGTTGTAAAGGAAAGTGATGAATGAAATGTAATTTCTATTGAAAGTAAAAAGGAAAGGATGAAGAAACCTGCAGCAAAGTACCTGCAAATGAGCTTCTTAAATAAAAAAGGAGTAATGTAATACAGTATGTCATTTCAGTGCTTAGTAAGAGTACTAATATTTTTACAACCAACCAGTCTTTGTCATCTGCTTTCTAACATTTGAACCAAAAAGCATTTAAATTCTAGCCAATATGTACCATATTCTAAGTGACTGTTGAGATTTCATAACAACTTTCCCTTAGTGGTTTATTAAGCCCATTAAACTTTGACATCCTCTTATGTATTCCTGCAGCTATCGATGTTAAAACAACGTCTACAACATATGAGAAAATGTTAAGGTATAATATGCATACTAAATCACAACAGGAAACATATAACAAAGCCTCCAATACCACCTACGGTACAACTCTTACCCAGTGCTTATCTTCACAGCAGTCTCGTAATATTTTTCCAACATCCTTAGACAAACAATTAAGTTGCAGTCTCAATTTTTCACATCTTTACACAACTCTACACACTTATACCTTGCTCTTATGGTAAGGTTCTCTCACACCATCCTTATATGTCATTTGTTTTTTACCCTTACCTCTTAACATCATTATACAACTCAAGATGCAATGTTATCTTCGTCTTGCCCTTGTGTTACTTGCTCAACATTCTTAGACAAACCAACACATTCTTTTTTCTTTACCTTCACTTCTCAACATCTTTACACAGCTCCAGACACATTTTTATCTTCACCTTTGTCTTTTATTACCTTCTTTATATCCTTACACAACTCAGCTATCGCACCCTTAAACTGTACACACTCCTTTGTGATGGAGTTGAGGTGATCCAAGGCAGCATTACACACATTAGCCAGAAACTCGGCTCCCTTTTTCGTTTGCTCTTTGGGATTTCGTATTCTCGAGTTCTTCTCTATGCTGGTCGATGGCACACTGCTTCTGGTAGAAGGAAGTTTTGCTGGCCTTGCGTTCTTCCTTGATTTGCTCCAGTAGACGCTCATTCTCCTGCAGCATCTCTTTTTTCTCAGCATCTATTTCATTCTTGCTGATAGTGAGATCATCCTCCAATCGATGCAGTTTGCTCTCCAGTTTAGAGACAGCAACATTTTTTTCCTGGAGCATCTCCTTTGCCATATACACTTCGTCCTCCTTCTGCCTCACCAAAGTTTGCATTTCGAAAGCATTGTGTTTGGTGTCTTTCTTCTTCATCCGCAGCAGCTGGACCAATGACTTCTGCCAGGTGCCACTGTTGTCGCCACTCATGATCTCGGCTTCATAATCACACGGCAGTTCCAGTTGACTCACCAACCCATTGTATGTGCTCACACTCTCAGTTAGACTCGTCCGCGTTTTTCCTATGTTCATCTCCATCTCCCAAGCTGTTACACAGGCATATATCCATGCTGGTAATACTGATATTATTCATGGTAAAAGTGAATTTATTATGCATATCTGTCTGATGTACTTGTCAGTGTAAAACTAAATAGTTGGAAAAGGATGAACAGGATAGTGTATGTAGAGCAAGCCCAGATAGGATATGGAAAACATGTAAAAAACATGTTGTTTCATATGACTCGAATTTGAGTCATCAGAATCTCAACGGTTGGATTTACGATGACTCGAAATCGCTTCTTCGGAATCTCAAAGGGTTAATATTGGGGGTGGGGTTATGAGGGGTAGACCGAGAAAGACATGGGATGAGGTCATTAAGTGTGACCTCAGGGTTAAGGGACTGAACAGGGAGGCTGCAATGGATCGTTCTGCATGGAGAGCTGCCATTAGGTGACCAAGGCCAACTCATGCAAGCATATTGGAGCCTTTAAAATATTAAATGAAACATATATATATATATATATATATATATATATATATATATATATATATATACATGTCACGAATCAAATTCGCGACATTTCCCTTTTGTGAGAAGCCACGAACTATTAGTGGAAAACTCACTGTGTATCGCTCAGTTAACCGTTTCTCTCTCCATTTCGGTGGTATACTTTTCAAAACATTCGTCACTCTTTCAAAAGTGACTGATTTAATGCAAGTCACTAAGTGCTCTACTGAGCGATATTATTGTTTCTTTATTGTTCGCCCCTGCTTACCTCAACCGTTAGCCACGCCTTCTTCCAGTGGCTTGTGCGTCCTGCCCATACATCGTATTTTGAAAGCAGTCAAGTGTTTGCTGTGACGGAGAGAGGACCTGTGCAGCAGTGTGAGAGGTCAGCTAGTACCCAAACTCCACTTTACAGTTCTCCAAGCTCCCACCCTTAGTTCTCCAGCTTTGGATGATACACCGCATTCATCGACCAGTATTTCCTTTTTGTATTTTCCTAGGTTTAAGAGTTTAGTTAAGTGAGCTGTTTCCTTACATGCTGGCCGGCTGCGCCGCATGTTGTGTTCTTTTCTAGGCGTAAGAATTTAGCTCTTGTGTGAATGAGTGAGTGCGATCTCATTAATTTGATTTTGAATTGTAACGTTAAATTTATTTTGTAATCAATAAATTTAACAGTTCTTTTTCTTGAGCTTAATGTAATGCAAACTCTTGTTTCATTTCTCCACAATTAAGCTTATATCTCCTAGCTCCTAGCTTGCATAAACGTTTGCTATTCATGACTGGTACTTAGGCCAGTCTTGTTGTATTAAGCTTAAAATCCGTTGTGCCTCCTAGGAGTTAAGCATCAGCAAGAACCTGATATTTTTAATAGTATTAGTTATTTATTGTCAGGGGTGAAGAAACTTTCTCCAGAGGCTAACAGTACTAGTAATCAGCATTTGTGAGTAATTAGTCTCTGCTGTGTACTGTTGAGAAAGTTTATAAATTCTCGTTCTTAGAGAATCGTGCGAAGCAAGTCAGCGTAAAGTAATCGTTGCTTGATTTAGCAAGACAGTCATTGTCCCTGCTCTGCAATAATATTGAATACTATTATCAGTTAAAAATATAAGCATTTATTTTAAAACCCCGTGACAATATATATATATATATATATATATATATATATATATATATATATATATTTATATATACTGTATATCTATTGCCAGATGCCTCAATCCCGTTTGGGGTGGCCACAAACAAATCGCCTCCAAGTCGCCGTGTCCCCCGCCATTTCACTGCCCCACTCGCAACTCACACCCCCCTCTCTCATATATCTCTCCACCCCATCCCTCCATCTCATCCTCAGCCTCCCCCTCCCTCTTCTCCCCTCCACCTCGCTCACATACACTCTCTTTGTCAATCTTTCACCCTCCATCCTCTCCACATGGCCAAACCACCTCAGTATATATATATATATATATATATAATATATATATATTATAAATATATATACATATATATATATATATATATATATTTGTCAGGAGTAGACTGTATCACCAGTTGAGCAGGGCAGTACTCCCAAGGTGGATGGAAAGCTGATGACAGGGAAAGCTGGAGCTCCCGTTTCATCAGTCCTCAGGACTAGGTCCCGACCATCCCCCTCTGCTGAACTTTTTCATTGTCTCAGTAACACAGAGGGTAGGCCAGCATGCTCCCCAATACAAGTTTCTCTAACTATCAACACCAGACTACATGCACAGTACACACCACACTTCCTTTTCCATCCATCCATCCATCCATCATCCAATCCTACGTTGCCCCATGAGGAGCATAGGAGCCCGGGGCTAGGCAGTTGGTCCTGACATTTAAGATGAGAATGACCAACCTCACTCATCCCTGAGTGGCATTACGTGAGCAATAAACCCCAATCACCCCTTGGATATAAACCTTCACCGGGTCAATCCGATTGAAGCACAATAATTATCCACTAAACCACCGGGCGCCAAAATTTGGTTATATGGTTACCACCCAGCATAGTAAATAGTTTCCTGGTGTACAGGAAACCATTTGGCTTGTCACTTAGTGTAGAGTCACCCATAGGCAGAAGGAAGAGGAAAGAATGAAGGAATGAAAGACAGAAGAGGGAGTGTATAGTCACCCGTAGGCAGAAGGGCGAGGAAAGAATGAAGGAAGGAAAGAAGGATGGAGGAGAGAAAAAAAAATCATGGGAGCAAAACACATGGCCTCAGAGTCCCCAGGGAGGGGGGACCATAAATGCCTCCACCTTCTGCCCCTCTCCCGGTGACGACTCGAGATGCTTGGAATCACTGTCTGAATCTCTTCTTCATTTCTGCAACATTCGCGGCCATTCCTCTAACTTCCGCTCTGTTTAGCACCACCTCTCCTCTGAACCTCACCTTCTTTTTCTGACTGAGACTCAGCTGTCTCAGGCAACTGACAGCAAACCCTTTTCTGTATCCTCCTACATTCTCTATACTCATTTCAAAGCCAAAGCTGGCTGTTGTGTATATATTCGCAACAACTTATCATGCTCCCGTGTTACTGAACTCGATTCTTCTGAATTCTCTACTCTCTGGCTTCGGATTTCCTGTCATTCTCTAACTAAATATATCTGTGCTGTTTACTTATCTCCTAATTCAACTGATTATCAAAAATTCTTTGACTATCTTACTTCTATGATGGAACACATTCTATCCATTTCTCCTTTCTCTGAAATCTCCATTTGAGGAGATTTCAATGTTCCCCACCACCTTTGACTCTCCTCGCCTTTCGCTGATCCACCTGGTGAACAAGCCTATACCTTTTCTATCCTTAATGACCCAGAGCAGCTTGTACAGCACCCGACCGGTATCTCTGACTGCCTTGGAGAGAGCTCCAACATACTTGACCTCTTCCTTACAACTAATCCTTCTGCTTACACTGTCAATCTTTTCTCTCTGTTGGGCTTCTCTGATCACAACCTTATCACTTTAACTCGTCCTATCGCTTCGGTACGGCCTGCGGAGCCTCCAAAGAAACGTCGTCTGTGGCACTTTGGAGCTATGGATTGGGAGGCTCTTAGGCAGTACTTCTTTGATTTTCCCTGGAATGATTATTGCTTCCATGGCCAGGAGCAATCTGGGTGTGCCTTGCGCATTACGGAGGTTATTCTGTCGGGCATGGAAGCATACATTCCTTTCTCATATCCTTTAACTAAAGCCAGAAAGCCTTGGTTTAATCACGCTTGTTCTAATACTGTCCGCAACAAGGAGAGGGCCTATAAAAGGTAGCAGAGCCAACCCACCCCTAAATCACATCTTTTATACGTTTCTGCCCGGAATTGTGCTAAGTCTGTTCTTCATTCTGCAAAAAATAATTTCATCCTTACTAAATGCTTTCAACTCTCTAACTCGAATTCTTCCCACTCCTTCTGGCACCTTGCCAAAAACCTTTCTAACAACTCTATCTCATCATCCTTCCCTCCTCTTTTCTACTCTGATGCCTCAGTAGCTATTTCTTCCACAGATAAAGCAGATCTCTTCGCTCAGACTTTCTCCTCCAATTCCACCTTAGACGATTCCGGTGCTGTTCCTCCCTCACTTCTCCCCTCTGACTTTCTCATGGCTGACCTTAAAATTTCTTCAGCTGATGTATTTTCTGCCATCACAGGCCTCAATACTAATAAGGCATATGGGCCTGATGGAGTCCCTCCTGTTGTTCTCAAGAACTGTGCTTCTGTGCTTACACCCTGCCTAGGCGAACTCTTTTGCCTTTGTCTATCAACTTTTACCTTTCCTTCTTGGTGGAAGTTTGCTCTCATTCAGCCTGTCCCAAAGAAGGGTGACCATTCCCAACCCTCTAACTATCGTCCAATTGCTTTAACATCCTGTATCTCAAAGGTTTTCTAGTCAATTCTTAATAGAAAAATTTTAAAGCAACTTTCCAATCACGGCCTTCTTTCTGATCGTCAGTATGGGTTCCATCAGGGATGCTCCACTGGTGATCCTCTCACCTACCTTTCAGACTCCTGGTCATCCTCCTTTCGGGACTTTGGCGAGAGCTTTGCCATTGCACTTGACATCTCAAAGACTTTCGATCGAGTCTGGCATAAATCTTTAATTCCCAAACTGCCCTCTTATGGTTTCCATCCTTCTATCTGTGCCTTCATCTCTGGCTTCCTTTCTGGTCATTCTGTAACTGCTGTTGTGGACGGCCATCGTTCTTCTCCTAGATCTATTAACAGTGGTGTTCCTCAGGGCTCTGTCCTATCACCAACTCTCTTCCTTTTATTCATCAATGACCTTCTTAGTTGTACATCTAACCCTCTCCACTCATATGCCGATGACTCCACCCTTCACCTTTCCATTCAGTTCCCGCAACATCCATCTCAGCAGTTACTTCAACAAACAAGGGATGAGGCTATGGCACACCCAATGTCTGACCTGGCTCGTATCTCTGACTGGGGTAAAAATAATCTGGTTGTTTTTAATGAATCAAAGATTCTGTCTTTACACCTATCAACCCGACAGAATCTTTCACAGGTATACCCACTTATGTTTAATAATATTCAGCTTAATCCTGCATCATCCTTGAACATGCCTGGGGTTACATTTACTCGGGACTTATCTTGGAAAGATCATATTACATCTCTTGTAAAATCTGCTTTCAAGAGATTAGGTGTGCTAAGCCAACTCCATTCCTTCTTTACCCCTTCACAATTGTTGACTCTATACAGGGGTTTTATCCGCCCCTGTGTGGAGTACAACTCTCATGTGTGGGGAGGCTCCCCACATACAGCTCTTCTGAATAGGGTGGAGTCAAAGACTTTTCGTCTCTTAACTCTCCTCCTCTTACCAACTCCCTTCAACCTCTGTCACTTCGCCACACTGTTGCATCTTTATCTCTTTTCTATTGCTACTTCAATGGTCACTGCTCTTCTGAACTGTCTGCATGCATTCCTTCACCTCTACGACAGGCGCGTAGCACCCGTCTAGCATCAAACTCTCATCCCTTTTCTGTCCAACACTCTAATGCAAGAGTTAGCCATTACACCCAGTCCTTCATATATGTAGCAGGTTAACTCTGGAACTGTCTCCCTCTGTCTGTATTTCCTGCTTCCTGTGATCTCCAGGCTTTCAAAAGCAGTGTGTCCAGGCATCTTGAAATGATCGGATCTTGAATTTGGCTCTCTCTTGTATTTTGTTTTTCTCTTGGAAGGAACAGTTTTGCAGGCTCGTGGCCCTTGGTTCCTTCTTCCTCACATAAAAAAAATATATATATACCTATATATGTATACTGTATCTCTTGCCAGACGCCTTAATCCCGTAAGGGGTGGCCACAAACAAATCGCCTCCATGTCGCCCTGTCCCCCACCATTTCACTGCCCTGCCCCCAGCTCTCACCCCTCTCTCTCATATGCTGTACCTCTTCACTCCGTCCCGCCTTCTCATCCTTGGCCTTCCCCTCCCTCTCCCCCCCCTGCACCTCTCACATACACTCTCTCACTGTCCATCCTCTCCACATGGCTGAACCACCTCATTGTGTTTCTCCTAACATTTCCTGTCACATCTACATCCACACCACAATGCTCCTTCACATCCTCATTTGTCAGTCTGCCTCTCCATGTGACTTCACCGACTCCTCTTAAATAACTCATTTCCACTGCTCTCACTCTTGACTTGTGTCTGTCCAACAGCGTCCAAGCAACACTTCCATATGTTGGCTTTGGTGTCACAATATTGTAATGTAGTAACTTTTTCATTCCATGCTCACTTTGCTGTTTCTTATCACTGCTTTCAAGGAACCAGCAACCTTTCTTCCTTGTTGTACCCTTTTAAGCACTTCATCCTCCATCAAACTTCTATCGTTCCTCATCACACTACCCAAGTACTTAAATGCACTCACATTTTCCATTTCCCCCTCATCCAACCTCACTACATTCACTGATTTCATTTCTCTCGAAGACCATAAGTTTACTGTACATTCACCTTTAGGTTCCATTTCGTACAAACTTTTCCAAACTCATCCTCCAAGCCTTGTAGCCCCCCTTCCTCTTCAATTAAGAACACAGCATCATCTGCAAACAACAGTACGAGGAGTTTCCAAACACTACCTTTTCTCATTAGGACCATTTCAACATCCACTGCCCTATTTTGTATCTCTTTTATAACCCCCATCTATATACAGACTGAACAACCATGGAGACATGACACATCCCTGTTTTAATCCAACCTTCACGTAGAAAAATTCACTCAGTTCACTATCCACATGCACTGCAGCCTTAGCAATCTTATACATACTCTTCACAGCATTCAACATTTTCCCATCTACTCCATATATTCTTAATACTTTCCACAATCCTTGTCTGTCCACCCTGTTATATGCTTTCTCCGAATCCAAGAAGGCCGCATACAACTTCTTTCCCTTCTCTAGAAACTTTTCCACTAAAGATCTAAGAATGAATATCTGATCTACACAACCTCTTCCCTTCCTAAAACCTCCCTGTTTTTCTCCAACTAATTTCTCTATTATTTCCTTAACTCTGTTAGTAGTATCCTACCATATACTTTTCCTATTGCACTGAGAAGACAAGTACTCCAATGATTACCACACACTTCTTTTTCCCCTTGTCCTTTGTACAAGGGAATAATTATACCTGACTTCCCATCCTCTGGGACTCTACCTTCCTCCTAGGCTAATCTGCACATCATCCACATCCATTCTACTACTATCTCTCCCCCATGCTTGAACATTTCACCACACATACCATCAATTCCTGGGACTTTCCCCATTTTGACTTTCTTCACTGCTTCCACTACTTCCACCCTACTGATTTCTTCCTCTGTTCTCACATCCTTCCTTCTCCCAGCCATTCCCCAGCCACTTATACTCACATTACTTCCATTCTCTATGTTCAACAATTCCTTAAAGTGTTCTCTCCATCTTCTTACTTTTTCTCCCATCTACTCTAGTAATCTACCATTATTATCTTTCACTCCCCGACTAACTTCACTGCCACCCTGTCTAACTCTCTTTACCTCTTTCCAGAACATTTTCTTACAGTCCCTCCACTTTACACTCAAATTCCTTCCAAATTCCTCATCCACTCTCTTCTTACTCTCTCTTACTAATCTTTTCACCTTTCTCTTCCTCTCTACATATAACTCTCTCTTCCGTCTCTCAACTTCTTCGACGCCCTTATTTCTCATCCACTCGGTATATGCTTCCTTCTTTTGTGCCACAGCCTGTCTCACCTCTTCATTCCACCATGCTGTTCCTTGCACCCCTTTTCGTCTTCTCTTCACCCCACACACCACCTCACATGCTGCACATATTTCTTCTGTGAATATCTTTCACACACCTTCCATGTCCCCCATCTGCTCCAGTCCATATTAACTCAATTGCTCCTCCACTTTTCTCTTATATTTTGCCTCTTTCCATCATCTTGTAACCTTTCCGCTCTCCTTGCATGTAGTATTCCTCCTGTCCATCCCCTCTAATATTTCTCCATTTCACTGGGACCTTGATTCTCACCACCACCAAGTGGGAGTCAGAAAGTCCACTCTTCCAACCTCTGTATGTTCTTGCATGTATTACACACCTTTGCATCCTATCATCCACACACATATAATCAGTCATTGCCTTCCGTTCATTCAGTTCACCACCCACCCTTCTCAATACTCACTTTGTATATCTATGGATCATTTTGTGCCTGAAGAGGATATTGGCTATCACTAACCCCCTCCCAACACAAATGCCCACTAAAGCACTGCCATTCTCATCTATCTCAATTTTCACATCCTACTCACCAAGTACTCCATCCACTTTCACATTCCCTACTTTACCATTCATATCGCCAATCAAAAACACTCTTGCATTCCATTTAAACTTTTCCATGCATGCTTGCACGTTTGTCCAGAACTCTCCTCTTACTTTGCTTGCATGATCTTGTGTTGGCGCATACTCGCACACAATCGCCCACATTTGTAGTCCAACTTTCAATTTTACCCACACAATCCTTGAGCCAACTGATCCATACTTTCTTATATTCTCCTTCCATCTGTTACTCACCACAATACACACTCCTTCTTTAGCCCTGTCATTCATACCTACTCCCTCACATATACCCCAACCATATTCCCAGTCTCTCACACCCTGACTTCGCCATTTAGTTTCAGTTAATCCACATACATGCACTTTTGCACCCTCAAGCACCTGGACAATTTCTCTGTCTTTCACCTCATCATTTGCACCCCTTACATTGTATGTAGCTATATATACCATGTCCTTTGTTCGGTTCTTAGTCATCACCTTTTGGTCAGTCCTGGTCTGAGGCTTTTTGTTTGTTTTTTAATAAGTTTTAGTGGTAGGTGGTGGCGACCATCATCCACTCACTTGACGTAGTGCTGCCTACTTCTTTCTTAGCCTTTATCATTCTTTTTGTTTGCCTGCCCTTCTCTCTTCTTATTGCTCCCATCTTTTCTTATTGCTTTTTTTTCCTTTACAGGTGGCTTTACATTCAGTGACAACCCAAATGGTTTCCTGCAAGCCAATAAACCATTTACAACGCTTGGTGGTAACCATACAACCAAACCATATGTGCTCCCTACGTGTCAACAAGTGGGTTGGTGGAGGGTTAGTGCCCCTCCCCGTAAAACAAATAACTCAAAGTCAAATTGCCACTCCTTACGGGATTATGGCGTCTGGCAATAAATAGATAGATAGTTTTCTGGGGAGGGGCACTAACCCTCCGCCAACCCCGTTGTTGTCACATAGGGAACATATTTTGGCTGGTTATAAGGTTACCACCCAGTGTTGTAAATGCTTTCCTGGTTTACAGGAAATCATTTGGCTTGCCACTTACTGTTGAGATACCCTAAAAAACAGTGTACCACTACTGTACACTAAGTGGGTGGATGGTGGGCACCCCCACTATATATATATTCCTGTGTTCCTTTCACATAAATATCACCGCTAGCCAAAAATTACACTCCTTCAACAAAAATTTGGGGTCCCGAGAAATCACGGTTTTCCTCAGAGTACAGATTTTTATACATTTAGCTCTATGTTTTAGTGGTAGGTGGTGGCGACCATCATCCACTCACTTGATGTAGTGCTGCCTACTTCTTCCTTAGCCTTTATCATTCTTTTTCTGTCCCTCCCCTCCTCTCTTCCTATTTCTCCCATCTTTCCTGTCACTTCTTATTGCTTTTCTTTCCTTTACAGGTGGCTTTACATTGAGTGATAAGCCAAATGGTTTCCTGTAAGCCAGGAAACCATTTACAGCGCTGGGTGGTAACCATATAACCAAACCATACTGTACGTATTCCCTACGTGTCAACAAGTGGGTTGGTGGAGGGTTAGTGTCCCTCCCTGTAAAACAAATAACTCAGAGCCAAATGGCCACCCCTTACAGGATTATGGCATCTGGCAATAGATAGATAGATAGACAGCTCTATGTTTTCAATAAAATAAAATAAATGACCAGAGAGCACATATACAGTACATCAGTAGAGTGATACAGAGAGCACAGATACATATAGATGTTTCACAAATTCTGCCTTCTGCTTCTTCGGAAAACCTTTCTTGTGCTTGAAAACTGCTTTTGGCAAGAAGTGTTTGTCTTCCTTCTTCATTGTTACCACAATATTGAACTTGATGAGAACGATCCCCCGTTCAGCAGAGTTATTCACCTCAGCCCTAGCTATGCCTGCAGAGTACCTTGGGTCACTTTACCAATATGAAGAGAGATTCTCGACGAAGGCATCATAGATATCAAGTGTGGTGAATAGATCTTTAGTTTTCAAGGATACGAAATATGATAACGTCTTTCCTTTGAAGTAGCCGAGGATAGTTTTCCCCTCATGACGCTTCAACGCTTTTCCTAGATGCCAACCTCGAGAGGTTATCTTGCATCCTTCATTTCTCCTCTTGAGAAAACTATTTATCAAAGAATGCCAAGCCACCCAGTGTCTCAGAGAGGTACCAGAGGTGTCATTGCATGGTTGTTTGCACTTCCTTGGTGATATTGATGATCACAGCTTTTTCCTGCAACATTTGCGTGTCCTGGAAGAACTCCAGATCCTTATGTGGCGCCTGCTCTGCTCTTGGCACATGACACCAAGCCTTTATGTTTTTTTTTTTCTTTTATGCGAGGAAGAAGGAACCAAAGGCTGAGCCCGCATTAACGTTCATTCCAAGAAAGAAACAAAAACATTACAAAAGAGAGCGAAATTCAAGATCCATTCATTTCGAGATGCCTGGACACACTGTGTTTGAAAGACGGGAGATCATAGGAAGTAGGAAGTACAGACAGAAGGAGACAGTTCCAAAGTTGACCTGTTGCATAAATGAAGGACTGAGAGTAACGGTTAACTCTTGCATTAGAGAGTTGGACAGCAAAGGGATGAAAGTTTGTTGCTAGACGGATGTTATGCGCCCGTCGTAAGGTGGAGGGATGCAAGCAGACAGTTCAGAGGAGCAGTGACCATTGAAGTAGCGATAGAAAAGAGATAAAGATGCAACAGTGCGACGAAGAGACGAAGGTTGAAGGGAGCCAGTAAGAGGAGGAGTGTTGATGAGATGAATAACCTTTGACTCCACCCTATTGAGAAGAGCTGTATGTGGGGAGCCTCCCCACACATGAGAGTTGTGCTCTAAACAGGGGCGAATAAAACCCCTGTATAAAGCCAACAACTGTGCAAGAGTAAAGAAGGCACGGAGTCAGCTTAGCACACCCAATCTCTTGGAAGCAGATTTCACAAGAGATGCAATATGATCTTTCCAAGATAAGTCCCGTGTGAATGAAACCCCAAGCATGTTCAAGGATGATGCAGGATTGAGCTGGATATTATTAAACATTAATGGGTATTCCTGTGGAAGATTTTGACAGGTTGATAGGTGTAAAATCTGTCTTTGATGCATTAAAAAAAACAGATTATTTTTACCCCAGTCAGAGATACGAGCCAAGTCAGACATTAGGTGTGCCCTTGTTTGTTGAAGTATCTGCTGAGATGGACGTTGCGCGAATCGAATAGAAAGGTGAAGGGTGGAATCATCAGCATATGAGTGGATAGGGTTAGATGTACAGCTTAGAAGATCATTGATGAATAAAAGGAAGAGAGTTGGTGATAAGACAGAGTCCTGAGGAACACCACTGTTAATAGACCTAGGAGAAGAACGATGGCCGTCTACAACAGCAGCTGTAGAATGACCGGAAAGGAAGCTATAGATGAAGGCACAGATAGAAGGGTAGAAACCGTAAGAGGGCAGTTTGGAAATTAAACATTTATGCCAGACTCAATCGAAAGCCTTTGAGATGTCAAGTGCAATAGCAAAGCTTTCGCCAAAGTCCCGAAAGGAGGATGACCAGGAGTCTGAAAGGTAGGTGAGAAGATCGCCAGTGGAGCATCCCTGATGGAACCCATACTGACGATGAGAAAGAAGGTTGTAATAGGAAAGATGCATTAAAATTTTTCTGTTAAGAATGGACTCAAAAGCTTTTGAAACACAGGATGTTAAAGCAATTGGACGATAGTTAGAGGGTTGGGAACGGTCACCCTTCTTTGGGACAGGCTGAATGAGAGCAAACTTCCACCAAGAAGGAAAGGTACAAGTAGAAAGACAAAGGCGAAAGAGTTTACTTAGGCAGGGTGTAAGCATAGAAGCACAGATCTTGAGGACAGCAGGAGGGATCCCATCAGGCCCATATTCCTTATTAGTATTGAGGCCAGTGATGGCAGAAAATACATCAGCTGAAGAAATTTTAATGTCAGCCATGCTGAAGTCAGAGGGGGGAAGTGAGGGAGGAACAGCACTGGAATCTTCTAAGGTGGAATTCGAGGAGAAGGTCTGAGTGAAGAGATCTGCTTTATCAGTAGAAGAAATAGCTACAGAGCCATCAGAGTAGAAGAGAGGAGGGAAGGATGATGAGATAAAGTTGTTAGAAAAGTTTTTGGCAAGGTGCCAGAAGGAGCGGGAAGAATTCAAGTTAGAGAGTTGAGAGCATTTAGAACGGATGAAAATATTTTTAGCAGAGCGAAGAACAGACTTAGCACGATTCCGGGCAGAAACATAAAATGATGTGATTTAGGGGTGGGTTGGCTCTGGTACCTATTATAGGCCCTCTCCTTGTTGTGGACAGCATTAGAACAAGCGTGATTAAACCAAGGCTTTCTGGCATTAGTTAAAGGATATGAGAAAGGAATGTATGCTTCCATGCCCGAGAGAATAACCTCCGTAATGTGCAAGGCACACTCAGATGGCTCCCGGCCACGGAAGCAATAATCATTCCAGGGGAAATCAAAGAAGTACTGCCTGAGGGCCTCCCAATCCGCAGCTCCAAAGTGCCACAGACGACGTGTCTTTGGAGCGTCCACAGGCCATACTGGAGTGATAGGACAGGTTAAAGTAACAAGGTTATGATCGGAGGAGTCCAACAGAGAGGGCGATGAAGAAGAATTCTGTGACTCCTTTCAGTTCCTTCCCTGTCCTCCTAAACTGGTCCTGCAAAAGGTATAGCTTTAGTGCATAGATGGCTTTCGCCATCCACTCTGCCTGGTGATACACTCCTGGCTTCTGCAGTGGCACATTGGCAGTGGTCTCTTCCCCAAGAAAGAGGAGAGCCAGCTGAAGAAGTTCTCGGTAGTCATCTGCTGCTGACAGAAAGCCAGAGCTTTCCTCACAACAAGGACAGTTCTGTCCTTGAGACCCTGATGAGGTTAAGCGATGCTGCAGCTGGTGGTCCTGAATCGATTGATAGAATTCCACTGATTTTGGAGTTTTTTGAAGGTCCCAGGATCAGGCCCAGTGGTGAGGCCCATTGAAAAGTGGATGACTTTGGCTAGGATGACTTCTTAGATATGAAGCCTGCATGCCAGGTAAAGAAATTGCTTCTCTAGAGCCTCCTTAATGTTGATGCAGGCTCGCACATGAATTTTGGTGTTCTGTGCTGTTGTATTGAATGATAACATCTTGATTCTTTCTGACAGGTGATGTTCCTGTACATAATGTAGATGCATGCAATTTCCATTCCTATACCAGCTGGAATTTTCAGAACTCCAAGCAACTTCCCCTGGCTATTCCCAGAGACCAGAATGGCAACCCAATCCACAGATCCCTCACCTGTGAGTTCGGGGAGCATTTCCCCATCCCAGTGCAACACCAAGGGCTCCCAAGGACAGAACTCTTACTCTTGATACACCTCTGCTTCATGCTTCCGAAGTGATTGGCAAGCACGATACATTGTGGAAGCGCGACCTCGTTGAAATTTTGTCCAAGGGACTGTGCGAGTACACTGTAGGACATCACTGCATCACAGATGCTAATGTTCATCCAGTCGCAGGCAACAACCACATCCTGAGTTACGAAGTTCCTCGACCGCTTCCCTTAATAAAACAGATGTGGATTCATCCCAGGAGGGATCAGTTTCTGAAGACTGCTCGTCTGAGGACGAGGAGCTGTCATCAAAAGTTCCAGTTTCTGCTAATGTCTTGGACAGTTAAATTCCCTGTTTCATCTCTCTTCCTGCTTTTCCTTTTGACGTCTTTTTCTGCTCACCATTTTGGCCAGCTTTGTGTCCACCAATCCCACACTGCTCTGTGTTGGGTGCTCCTCCTGACTCAGGTAGAAGATCTTGTCTTCCTTGTTTTGCACCATACATGGGAATTGGAATGACCATTATTGAGGATTTTGTTTTTGATTTCCCCTTGAACATGTCCTCCGCAACACGACAGCTCCTCTTGAATCTGTTCCTGTTTTTAACCAACTTGTCATAACACTTGAGGAGAGATTTGATTTTCTGAATGATGTTGTCCTGCCTCATGATGGGAATCCATGCTTTTTCCTAGAATAACATCATAGCATCCAAAAAGAGGTTCACATACTTTCTTTGTTCTAGGTGTTCCTGTTTTTGCTGGAAGAAGCACTTTTTCATGACATTCATCTTTCTCAGCAGGTCGCCACCCAGGATTACCTTATTTGGCTGGCCAATGAGCCAAACTTTTTCTTGCTTTGAGTTACCATAATCTGATGTCTAGTATATCTGCAATGAGAAAATCAGTGAATTTGTGAAGAGTACGAATATGCAACAGTAAGTAGCATTAGGAAAACTGACATTAGAAAGAACACAAATCAACAATTAAATTTCAACATGTAGAATTATGTGCATTGCACAGACAGTGAAGCATATTACACATGTAACAACATTTTTTATACACCAAGACACTCCTATGGAACACCAACACACACACACACACACACACACACACACACACACACACACACACACACACACACACACACACACACACACACACACACACACACACACACACACACACACACACACACATTCATCTTTCTCAGCACACACACACACACACACACACATTCATCTTTCTCAGCACACACACTCACGGCATCGTCGGAGGTAGACGTCTGTACCGGCGCTCCATACCAGCTCAACACGGCCAGAGGCATTACCTAAATAAGTATCTTTGAATGAGTCAAGCTCTGTACCAGGTTAGACTAAATGATTTTTCATTATTAAAAGGAAAAGAAATAATAAGTTTAAATAAGACTGGTTCAAACAACAAAGAACCACGATGCGTTGAGTCAGCTGGGTTTGTTTATACTACAGAAAGACGGGGAAAGCGTGCATGCTTTGTAAGTACACACTCTGTTCATTTAGTATTACAAAATGGATACATACTTCAGTAAAACAAATTTGGAAAAGAAAAGGGATAAAAGTAAAAAGCAAAATGATGATTTCTACCAAGAAATGGTTGAAGTGGAGACTCACAATAGACTGGTTGAACGTGTACACAAACTAGAAATGGCTTTCAAAAATGAAATTGATGAAATAAAGAAGCAAATGCACTTGCAAAAGGAAGAGATAGAAAAACTGGGAAGGGAGGCCAATAAGAAAGACAAAACCATCATTGAACTAACAGTGGAATTGAATACCCTTAGGAAGAAAGTGAGTGAAATGGGAAGTACAGTAGTTAATCACGAGAGTGTTATGGAAGAGTTCAAAAATGACAGAGACAATTAGACAAACAAGCAGTCTTATGGACCAGAGCAGTGATACTGAGGAGAAGATAACACAGGTGGATGAAGCTGTGCAAAGCTACAAAAATGATGTAGAAATCACGTATGCTGAAATGGTGAAAGTAATGAAAGACTTAGAAACAAGGGTGGAGGAAAAAAGCATTAAAAAGGAAGTGAAAAGAATAATCCAAAACAATCCAAAGTTAGTCAGAGATTCAGTAGAAATAAATAAATCAATAGTAATCACTGGTATAGAAGAGGAAGAAATTAAAAACAAAATCACTTAAGACAAAAAGGAGATGGCAAATGTAATGAGCTTACTGAAAGAAGTATCAGAGGAAATCTGTAGTAAAGACATAGAGGAACACAAAAGGTTAGGGAAATATGAGAAAAGCAAGACAAGACCTCTAAAGGTGACTTTCCAGAGTGTAAACACTGTGGAAGAGATACTAAAAAATGCAAAGAATCTTATGGAAAAAGAGGAGTTCAAAAATGTATGGATAAAAAGATGTCTAACACAAGAGGAACTGGAATTACTGAAAGAGAAAAGGGAGGAAGCAAAAACAAAAAATGAGTGAAGATCAGAAGAGGACAAGAAGAAATTTTTTTACAAAGTAATAGGATTGCAGGTACGAAAGTGGTACACAAACAGGATGGAAGAAAAAGGAGGAAGTTAGTAGAACCATGTCATGACAAGTATATAAACAAGATGATAAAGTTGATGTACTCAAATGTGGATGGAATGGTATCTAAATTATTAGAGATGAATGATTATGTCAGAGAAAATGAACCACAAATAATATGCCTAACTGAGACAAAATTAACACCAAGGATATCCAATGACATACTAAAATTAGAGGAATACAATATATGGAGAAGAGACAGAAATTTAAAAAAAGGAGGAGGAATTATAATATTAACTAAGAAAAATCTAAAAGTCAAGGAAATAAAACTAGATATACCATCACAAGTAGAACTGATTGCAGCAGAGATCGACACATCTGAAGGTAAAGTAATTGTAGCCAATTTGTATATGCCACCCAGATCAAACACATGGGAAAGAGACAAATATGAGGACCTGGCAGAGAGTACAATTCAGAGTATAAGATCCTTGCTACCTAAAATGGAAGAGAAATCGGAAAGAATTATACTAACTGGGGATTTCATTACAAATATAAATTGGAATACTCTATATATAAATAGCCAAGAAAGCTGTTGGGACCAAAAGCTCCTGGATCTCGTACAAGAGTTTTTCTTAACGCAACATGTGAGGGAAACCACTAGAAAAAGAGGACTTGATGTACCTTCAGTGCTAGATCTAATATTTACTAGGCAAGAAAATGACATTGACAGTTTAATATATCACCCTCCACTCGGCAAAAGCGATCATGCAGTTCTAAATTATAACTTTAGGATAGCATATGACATAGTAAACAGCAATGACAGTTACAAAAAGAGACTAAACTATAAAAAGGGAAATTATCAAGACCTAAAGAAGTATTTCTTAGAAGTTGATTGGGAAAATGAGCTTAGAGGACAAGATTTAAATGCTGTATATAAAAAATTTTGTGAATTTTATGAAATAGGAGTCCAGAATTACATCCCACAGCACAAAGAAGCAGATAAGAAAATACAGAAATGGTTCAATACAGAATGTAAAAAATCAAAAGAAAGAAGAGATTTGTTGTGGAATAGATACAGAAGACACAATAGTGAAAGGGCGTATAATAATTACAAACAGGCAAGAAACGACTATACAAGAATAAGGAGGGAAGCCCAAAAACAGTTTGAGGAGGATATAATAAATAAAAGTAGTGATCAACCAAAGCTGTTTTACAGCTATATTAGAAGCAAAACCAAAGTAAAAGATATAATACAATCCATCACGGACGAGGGAATCACTTATACACAAGAGAAAGGTATTTGTGAAGCACTAAATAAGAATTTCCAATTAGTTTATACAGAAGAAAAAAATTTTGAGAGGGAATATGTGGAACATGCATGTCCACACATACTACCAGATATACAAATAGCAGAAAAAGTAATACAAGAGGAGTTAAGTAGATTAGACAGAGGAAAAGCAAGTGATCCTGATGAAATTTCATGTTGGGTGTTACGAGAATGTGCAAAGGAGTTAAGTAAACCATTATTTTTAATTTTCAAGAAATCCTTGAGTCAAGGGAAACTACCTGATATTTGGAAAAAAGCAAATATAGTCCCCTTATTCAAGAAAGGAAATAGACAAAATCCTCTCAACTACCGACCAGTATCACTGACCAGTGTTGTAAGCAAGGTATTAGAAAAACTTATAAGAAAAGCTTGGGTAAATCATCTAGAAGAACACAGTATGATAACAGAAAGACAGTTTGGTTTCAGAAAAGGAAAATCATGTGTTACTAATCCGTTGAGCTACTATGACAGAGTAACAAACACAATACAGGAAAGGGAAGGATGGGTGGACAGTATCTATTTAGATTTCAAGAAAGCTTTTGACACAGTACCACACCAAAGACTTTTATGGAAGCTGTACCATCAAGGAGGAATTCAAGGCAAACTGTTTTGTTGGATGCAAGACTTTCTCTTAAAAAGAGAAATGAGAACAGTACTAAGAGGAAACTACTCATCATGGAAAGAAGTGACTAGTGGAGTACCACAGGGTTCGGTGCTGGCACCAATCATTTTTCTAGTGTACATAAATGATATAAACAGTAACACTGGAAATGAGAGCTATCTGAATATGTTTGCAGATGATGCTAAAATACAAAGGAGAATTACTAGCCCAGACTCTTGTAGGGAGCTACAAGAAGAATTAAATAAACTTCATGAATGGAGTAGTACATGGCAAATGGAATTCAATGTGGACAAGTGTCATGTAATCAAGTTTGGTAAAAGTGGAAAAAGACCTAATTGGGATTATAAGTTAGGAAATAAAACCCTATACACATCAGAAATTGAGAAAGACCTAGGTGTGATTATCAATAACAGACTATGTCCGGCTGACCACATCAGCGAGAAGGTACGGAACATGTATACACTGCTTGCAAATATGAGAATAGCATTCACATACATAAATGAAGACATGCTAAGAAGGATAATAACATCATTCATTAGACCAACCCTGGAATATGCATCAATAGTCTGGAGTCCTCATCTCAAAAAGCATATAGACAAGATTGAAAAAGTTCAAAGGGCCGCTACAAGATGGATACCAAGCTTAAGGGACCTAAGCTACGAAGAAAGACTAAATAAACTGAATCTACCAACACTACAGGAGAGAAGGAAAAGAGGTGACATGATAATGCTATATAAGTGCATATTAGGAAAGGAGAAAATAGACATAAATGATTACTTAACATATGGAGAAGCATCAGCAAGAGGACACTGCAAAAAACTGCATAAGAAGAGAGGTGATAAAGACGTAAGGAAATTCAGTTTCCCAAACAGAGCAATTGATCAATGGAATGCACTACCGAATGAAATAGTGTGTGCCAAAACAATTCACAAATTTAAGGATATGTACGATAAATATGGTCTAAGACACTGGACAATACGAGCTTGACTCATTCCTGTAAAGATACAATTAGGTAAGAACAATTAGGTAAGAACACACACACACACACACACACACTAGGAAATGTTGTCAGACATGGCTAGTTATTTACAGAAAATGATTGAGAAAAGCAGCAACAATATAATTTTGATGGGTGACTTTACTGTAAAAAGGTGAACTGGGAGGAATGGGACTCAGGAGGCAGCAAAGATTTGTGGGGCACTATATTATTAAATATAACAGTGAACAATGTGATGATGCAATGGGTCAAAGAAGAGACACGGTTCCAAGGTGAGGACACACCACCAAGATTAGACTTACTGTTTACCAAAAAACCCGATGTAATAAAATCTTTGAAATATCCGTGTCCTGTAGGAAAAAGTGATCATGTGGTCATTGAGTTCCGGAAGATAATAGGGAACGTGGAGCCAAGAGACGAGCCTTATGGGCAGGGAAGATACAACTTTGGGAAAGCAAACTTTACAGGATTGAGAAAATTTTTCGAAAATGCAGATTGGAGAAAATTCAGAGAAACAAGAGAGATACAGGGCAAGTGGCATATGTTTCTAGACCTCTATAATTCGGGAGTGGAAAAATTTGTGCCTAGAGTAAGGAGGAAAGAAAACAGGAAAAAAGAGTTGTTTAATAGAAGGTGTATGATAGCAAAAACAGAGAGAGACATGACACGGAACAACTGGAGAAAGAGAGGTAACAACAGAACAAAGGAAGAATATAAAAGAATTAGAAATGAATACACAAGAATATGTAGAGAGGAAGAAAGGAATTTTGAAAAAGGTATAATAGACAAATATAAGGATGAACCCAAACTGTTTTATAAATTTATTAATGGCAAATTGAAACAAAAGGAAGGAATCACCAAACTGAAAGTAGAAGGAGAGGTCTATAAAGATGCAGCAATGCCAGCTGAAATAATGAACAAATGTTTCCAATCAGTTTTCACTAATGAAAAGCAGTTTGTGATAGGGGAGGGTGTGACTAGAAATATAGTGATAAAAGATATAAATGTGGAAGTAAAGGAAGTGTATAAATTACTGGAAACCCAAGATGTAAGGAAAGCCCGAGGACCAGAAGGAATCTCTAATTAGGCACTGAAGGAATGCAGAAAACAACTGGCGGATAAGATTCACAGTTTAATTGTGTGTTCTCTGGAAGAGGGGAAAGTGCCTCAAGAATGGAAGAGGGCAAATGTGGTACCAGTTTGTAAGGGAGGAAACAGGGAAGAACCCTTGAATTATAGACCTATGTCCCGGACCAGCGTATTTGCAAAATTGTGCGAGAGAATTCTGAAAGAGAGATGGATAATATATCTGGAAGAGATGAATATTTTGGCTGAAGGTCATGTGTTTCCAACTCGTTGAGTTTTTACTCAAGAGCAATTGACGTGCAAGAGGAGAGAGATGGTTGGGTGGATTGTGTGTATTTAGATTTGGAGAAGGCCTTCAACAAGGTACTCCATAAGAGACTAATGTGGAAACTAGAGCGTATAGGAGGACTGAAGGGGAACCTCCTGGAATGGATGAGAGACTTTTTGAGAAACAGTAATAAAGGATAGGATGTCTGGATGGAGGGAAGTAACAAGTGGAGTCCCACAGGGCTCGGTGTTGGCGCCAGTAATGTTCCTGATTTAAGTGAATGATATGGTAGATGGAGTGAACAGTTATGCAAGTCTGTTTGCTGATGATGTAAAGATCATGAAGAAGGTAGAGGTTGAGGAGGATTGCAAAATGCTGCAGGAAGATCTGGATAGGATACACGAATGGAGCCGGATGTGGGAAATGAAATTCAATGCAAAGCAATGTAGAATATTGGAAATGGGTAAAAGTACCAAGAGGCCATCATTGAATTATTTGATGGGTAATGAACCAATCACAAAAGTGAGAGAAGAGAAAGATTTGGGTGTGCTGGTCCAGGACAGTTTGTCACCTGAAAAACACATTAACAAGACAGTTAGAGAGATATATAAACTCCTGACTAATTTGAGAGTAGCTTTTCATTATATGGATGAGGAGATGATGAAAAAATTGATACTGGCCATGATTCACCCCAGGTTGGAATATGCAGCAGTAGTGTGGTCCCCACACAAAAAGAAAGATATAAACAAGATTGTGAGAATACAAAGAACAGCAACCAAGATGGTCCCCAGTCTGGCAGATCTGTCGTACAGAGAGAGGCTGGAAAAGCTGGATTTGCCCTCCTGAGAAGAAAGGAGAAAGAGAGTTGACATGATTGCAGTGTTCAGGACCATGATGGGAGTAGATAAAATTGACAAAGAAGATCTGTTTTTATGGGATAAGAGAGTAACAAGAGGACACGGTATGAAACTGAGGAAGCCAAGCTGCTTGAAGGATATCAAGAAGATCTGTTTTTATGGGATAAGAGAGTAACAAGAGGACACGGTATGAAACTGAGGAAGCCAAGCTGCTTGAAGGATATCAAGAAATATAGTTTTCCTTATAGATGTATAGACCTGTGGAATAACCTGGACAAAGAGATCGTCCAGTCGAAAAACTTAAATGAGTTTAAAGCTAAATTTGACTTATTGAGAAACAGAGACGGGACCCCACGAGCGTAGCTCATTTCCTGTATATCACAATTAGGTAAATACACACACAAATCTTGCTGCACAGCACAGGTAGAACTCTGTGTGATGCAAAAAAAAGACTGATAGTCATATGCTCAGTCGATTCTAAATGTGTTGGGAAGCACAAAATTGAATGAAGAATGTGAAACTGAACACCAACTTACAAGGACACATGGATGAGAGTAATTTTTTCTAATTAGCAAAGATTTTTGTTCCATTTCGTACCCTAAAACTGCGAAACCCATTACGAGTGTGGGGTAGAATTCAGTGAGGTGCAATAAAGGACTGATAACCGTATGCTCGTTCGGTCCAAAATGTGTTGGGAATCACAAAATCGAATGAAGAATATGGAACTGAACACTAACTTACGTGAAGACATGGATGAAATAATAATTTTTTTTTCTGATTAACAAACATTTCGTTCCATTTCGTCCCTTAAAATTGTGAAACCCATATGAGTGTGGGGTAGAACTTGGTGAAAAGAGAGAAAGGACTGATAGCTGTAAGCTCAGTCGGTCTGAAATGTGTTGGGAAGCATGAGATCGAACAAAGAACGTGAAACAAATGCTAATATATGAGAACACATGGACGAAAGTAATTTTTTTCTGATTAGCTAACATTTTTGTTCCATTTAGTCCTCTAAAATTGCAAAGCCCATGAGTTTTTGTTTAACCCTATGGTCTTGAGTATGCCCAGGACAGGTACTCAGATGTAAGCTGACCAAGCATGGCATGGCTGACTGGTGACATCACTGCATGTGACTTTTCAAGTTTGGTACCAGGCCAGCTGACTTCCTGTGTGAGCTCGAGTTTTTCCGCGTGTTGATATGGCCTGTTGCATTATGAAGAGTGCGTTAGAACAAAACATGTTTCTCAACCGCTTGGTACTCAAGTGTATCTCTTTCTCTCTCTCTCTCTCTCTCTCTGTCAATCTGTCTATCTATATACTGTATATATATATATATATATATATATATATACAGTACCCTCGCGTCCAACACGCGTTAGTCCAGCACGATTTGGGCCCAGCACGGAGAGCAATTAATTAGTGTTATTTAATACGATTTAATTACTGCAACACGAGCGTGTTAGCATAACACGCACAGAGCTCCGAGAAGTGGGCGAAATCCGCAGAGTTCACTCTAGCACGATCACCCCCGGTCCAACATGGTCATACTGGACATTCCCATGATGATGATAGCCAATGAAAAACTTCTGATCAAGTAGCCTTCCCCGCCCGCTATCGTGACGTGATCGTGATGCCGCCCAATTAAAAACGCTTCTGATGTCATGTGATGTTTTGTTTACATTTCTCCCACCACAGAGCCACTCAGTCGCATAATTGCATTGGAAGGTGCTTTTTTCTTGCTGCATTTTCTGCCCTTGTTACTGCATTTTACCCTGCTCACGATGCCTAGGAAGCCTTCTGAGAACCCCAAGGAGCGTCGGCACCTCCCTCAGGCCACCAAGCTAGAAAGCATCGAGAGGAAGAAGAAAGGGGAGAGGAAAGTTGACATTGCCAAGGCCTACGACATGAATGAAGCCAACGTGATCATAATAAAAAACTTAAGACAGGATCCTGGCAGCCGAAGGCTATCACACGGCACTTCATACCAGGTTTGCCGAGGATACGATGGTAAATCGGAACGGTAACATGGTAAAATTGCCGACGATACCACGGGCATTTGGAATTCATCTGGATGGATTCCTGCCGAGCATACGACAGGAAAAACAGTGTGACCAAAACCCAGGCGACTCGACAGAGAATGTATCGTACTACAGCATTGAACATTTAGCCTGACACTGAATACATATTAATATTTTAGAATAAATATCAATCGTTTTGAAACCCTTCTCATCGGCATGCGTACCAGTTTATAAACAAAGTTGCTTCTCCTTATTCTCTACCGAGTCAGCGACAGCGATCACTTTCCACAGTTACGAGACGGGGCTCTGGCAACAGTGTGAGAAGCATGCACCTTGCCGAGGATTCCAGGGCTAGGATAGGCAGAAGCAGGACCTTCCATGGCTGTGGACGAAGATAGTGATTCTGAGTGTGATTTCGAAGGATTTATGAGGGAGGTTTGATTTCGAAGGATTTATGTGGGAGGTTGAGGAGGAGCAACAACCATTACCCGCTAGTGACGCCAGCAGCCATCCTCCGGGGACCTAGTAGGACTAACTACAGCCTTGGATACCACCTTCCATTCCCAGCAAGCCCACCAACACTATCCTAAAAGGTTAGTTGTCATTCATGACACAGTACCATTTATTATAATTACAATAGTACCAATATATGTATAGGTATATGGTAGGTATTTAGGGTGACTTTTCCGAGGGTTGCTGACATAATTCATTTTTCCCCATAAGCTCTAATGTTAGTCCAACACGTTTTTGGTCCAACACGTGACCCATGCATGACAATATTACCGTGCTGGACGCGAGGGTACTGTATATATATATATATATACATATATATATATATATATATATATATATATATATATATGTATATATATATATATATATATATATAGATAGATAGATATATATATGTATACAGTATATATACAGCTACTGCAAATTGACTTGGGACCTCGCCCCACAAGGTATTAAAAAATACAGAAATCATAGTATATCACAATGTTTGTTCATGAAATGCCATTCATTAATAAGAAATAATTTTTCCCTTGTTTTTCAGGACCAGTTGGATGCGTTTTGGCATGGAATCACTTTGATCTCTAAAGTAATCTAAGGACATTTCTTTGCACCAAACATTTGTCAGTTCAGTCTTGAGGTTGTCCAGAGTAGATGTCTTCTTCTTTGCCATGATTTTCTTCATCTTTGCCCAGCAGTTTTCTATCGGATTTTGATCCGGATTGTTGCCAGGCCAGTCGAGGACCTCAATCTGATTTTCCTGAAGCCATTTTGTCACCATTCTTGACTTGTGACATGGAGTTGAATCATGCATGAAAAAGTCGCACCCATGAATACCAAAAAAGTTTTACAATGATCTCTCAGAACTTGAATGTACCAGCCACCATTCATCATCAAGTTTCTTGGAAGAAAGTAGAGGCCTCCCCTTCCCATTTCACCTGTGAAACACCCCATACCAATACTGATCATGGGCACTTAACAGTCGGCACTGTGTAAGCAGGGTCATTTCCATCACAAGAGACGAGGCGACGAACCTTGGCAGAATGCGTCTGGAACACTTGAAATGCACTTTCGTTGGAAAACATAACTTTTCTCCACTCATCTGATGTCCAGTGTGCATACTTCTTGGCAAACTGAATGCACTGCTTCTTCATGCAGTCAGTAAGAAGCAGTTTCTTGGCTGCGGTGTGGCTTGGCAAACCCAGCTCCTTCTGCAAGCGGTGTTGGATAGTTCAAATTGAGACGTCTTGTAACAGCTGGGGATGCATTCTCTTCAATTCTGCTGCTGTCAGTCGAGGATTCTTGATTACTTCCCTCGTCAGAAGCGTATCTGTACCTTTGGAATTCGTCCTCTTCTTTCCACTGCCATGCTTTTGCTCTGGTACAACATCAGGTGGCAGGCTGCTCGCTGCAGCAAGAATCTTCATGACAGTCGATTTTGCGCGTCCAGTATGTTCACAAATCGTGTTGATAGGGACATTATCCTGCCACCATGCAATGATATGGACCCTCTCATCCCTTAAGTAGTACTTTCCAGGCATGGCAACTCAACTGTATGAAAATAACAGGGCAAACAGTAATGCATACAAAAAAAGAGGGAGGTGCAAGCTTGGAGCAACGGGAACATGTGCTCCCACTCTCGCTTCTGGGCAAGCACTGACGTGCTGAGTGTTTCACAACCTCCCGCCAACACCAGAGGAGTTGCCAGTTACTTCTTGCCCCCAAAATTCACTTGGTAGAGGTGGAAATACAAAGCAAGGACAGACAACTTTCGCATAGCAATTCTGTGTGTAGGTCCTAAGTCAGTTTGCGGTGGGTGTATATGCATCATCACCATCATCATCATCATCATCTTCATCTTCGTTTTTCATCCTTCTGTTCTCATATTCAAACTGGGGTTGGACATGTGATTGCTTTTCTCCACTGCTTCCTATTCTGGATTAAATCTTTTCCAGTACCCAGTCTTTCCATATCTTGTGTTACAACACTTTTCCAGGTCTTCTTAGGTCTTCTTGGTGGTCGACGTCCCACCACCTCCAGTTCCCCTGCTGTTCTCACACAGCTCCCCTCCTCACTCCTCCTCGCGTAACCAAACCATCCAAGCCGCCTCTGCCTCAATATGATATCAAGATCCTTCACTCCGCATCTTCTGGCTGCCTCCTCACTCAAAACTCTGTCCTCCCATCTCACTCCCGCCATGTACCTTAATATTCTATGATCAGTACTCCTCAGAACATTCATCAATCTATCTGTCAAAGTCCATGTTTCAGCACCATATATCAATACTGGTCTAATGCAGGCCTCATGCATTTTACTTCTGTGTCTGAGAGGTATGTGTTTGTTGGCAAGTAGGCTAGCTATTTCCTTCCACTTTAACCATGATGTCGCCACTCTTGTTCTAACTGATCTCTCCAAGCCTGCTTCACAGTCCAATACATCTCCTGGATAGCAAAACTGCTGCACTTCCCATAGTGTCCCCCAATTCACCTCTAGCTCATCCTCTGCTTCATTTCCCTCCACCTTTCTTCTTATGCAGGCTGGGCAGCGGCAATTTTGCATTCCTCTCAAATTCTGCAGACCTGAACACCTTTTATGGCACCACTTATTACACTCCGTGCACAACACTAAGTTCACTCCTACTGCTCTGCCACAGCATCCACATGGCCATTTTCCTGATTGAATTCTTTCTACTGGTTTCTTACCTTTGTCTTATCCATATTTATTTTCATTCCCCTCTTTTCCATTCGATTTTTCCATCTGTTAAACATTTCCACCACTTCCTCCTTAGTCTCCATTGTCAGCACTAGGTCATCAGCATAGAGCAATTCCCATGGGCCTTCCCCCCTACATTCTCGTGTTGCCTCCTCCTTTACTGTGTTGAACAGCAATGGACTGAGTGCTGAACCTTGATGTACCCCAACTCCTATTCCAAAATTTCCTGATGTTCCTGCTATTGTCTTGACTTTTGATCTTGTATCAATACTGTATAGAGAGACATGACAGCTGCAATGAGTCTTTCAGGCACATTCTGTCTTCTCAAGGCCCACTCTGTAACTCTCCTTGGTACTCTATCAAAAGCATTTTCCAGGTCCACAAACACATGGTACAAGCATTTCCTCCTCTGTTGAAACTTTTCCTGCAACTGTCTCATGATGATTATTGCATCTATTGTGGATTTACCTGTGCAAAATCCAAACTGTTGGCTATCTGTCTTCACTATCTGCTTCAGCCTTCTTTCCAGCACCTTTTCGAATATCTTCACTCCATACTCCAACCATCTGACCCCTCAGTACTTTCCACACAGAAGGGCATCTCCTTTGCCTTTTTAAATTGAAATTGTCCAGCTATCTCTCCAGACCTCAGGTGGCTATCCTCCTACTATGATGTTATTAAAAAGGGAGTGACTATTATCACCGCACAGTGATATTAAAGGTGACGTTATTATCACAGCGCGGTGATATTACAGGTGACGTTATTATCACAGCGCGGTGATATTGCTGGTAACGTTATTATCACGGTGTACGGACATTGGCTAAGTGTTCTGAGGGTAGTGAAGGGGGATTGGGAGGGAGGGATATCAGGAGCTTTGTTTATCACTGGTAGTAGTTAGAGGCCAGTGAAGGGGGAGTAGGGAGGGAGGTGGTGAGAGGGTAAGGAGGGGAAGTATTGAGGGAGGGATTTCAGGAGCTTTGTTTATCACTCAGACAAGTAGTATGTTTATCACTCAGACAAGTAGTTACAACATTAGGGTAGTGAAGGGGGATTAGGAAGGGAGGTGCGGGGACGTGTTTTGTAAACAGTCGCCTCCACTCCCGCCACCGCAGTATAGTCTGGCGTTCGACTCGATAGTATCAGTGACCTGCTGACCTCAGCCAAGGCAACATGGAGGAAGACAATTACGCAGAAGATCCAGATTATCCTTCTCCTACCAGGCAAGACAACATGGAGGAAGACACTTATGCAGAAGTTCCAGATTATCCTTCTCCTACCAACCATGAGCCAAACGACATGGAGTTACACACGTCAGCAGAGCCACAGGAATATCCAGCAAGTTCATCTGCTGACTACGGGCAAGACGACATACAGGCAGACATGTACCGGTACAGACACAACATCTGTCTTCAGGATATTTTCTCCACTGACACTACGGCAGTCCGAAACAGAAAGGACTGGGTATAAGACAAAAACAGCGATATCTTCCATGTGGCTGTAATGTGTTGGTGGCACTAACAGCAAGAAAAAACAAGCTGGTTATCACAAAGACGTATCTGCAGCATAATCATGAGGTCAGTGTAGCTTTACAGCCCTTTTATAGCCAGAAACGCAGACTGACAAGTTTGGAGATGGGAGACGCAGAGGATGTAGTGAAACTTAACCCAGACAACAAGCAATTAAAATCCTTCCTCCAGGGTACATACCATAAAGCAGTAACCATGCAAGATGTACGAAATTTGAAGCGGAAAGTGCAAAGTGAGGATGGAATGTCAAACATCGGTAAGTTGACAGAAATAGTGGATGAAATTGTGGATGCAGGAAAAGGAAAGGTAGCTATATCAGTGGATGAAAGTAGGGCCATCCAAATGATTGCATTTGCTACTAATGAGATGATAAGCATGTACTGTAAATATCCAGAAATAATTTTCATGGATGGAACTTACAAAATTAACAGATATAATTATCCGCTCTACATGATTCTTGTCCAAGACAACCTAGGTCGTGGCAGGGCTGTCTTTTACGCATTTGTAAGGAGTGAAACAGCAGACATAATGCGGGAGGTAATGTCATCATTTTGTAGGATGATGGAGAATGTAAACCAGACCAAGACAGTTATGACTGACAAGGACCAGAACAAAATTCAAGCAGTCCTTGCCTTACTTCCGAAAGCACACTTGTTACTTTGCAAATTTCATGTCCTGAAATATTTCAAGAAAAAGGTGTCTGAACTTGTGCTTCCTGTCACTAAAAAGAACGAAATTTTTGGTACTCTGAAACAACTTGTCTACGCCCATAATGAAAATTCCTTTCGATCTACCTTGTCTGTGTTACAACAGCAAGATTCCAGTATGTTTCAATATATATGTACAAACTGGATAAACTGTAAAGATATGCGGGCCACATACCTACGGTCTGCTAAGTTAACTTTTGGAAATGACACTAACAACCACATTGAAGCAGAAAACGGTAAACTAAAGCACTTCATAACATCAACTACATCGATGTCTGAGTGCATACGTAAAATTATGCTTCATAATTCCATCTTAAATGATGAGCGAGCCTACAAGCAGTTTTTGCAGACATGTACAGGGGGAGACCGAGGATGAGATGGAGGGATGGGGTGGAGAGGTATATGAGAGAGGGGGGTGTGAGTTGGGAGCAGGGTAGTGAAATGGCGGGGGACAGGGCGACTTGGAGGCGATTTGTTTGTGGCCACCCCAAACGGGATTGAGGCGTCTGGCAATAGATAGATAGATACATCCGTTGAATATGGAGTTCATGATGTTCTATTGAACAAATTATACAGTCAGTTCACGGAACATGCAGTTAAACTCATGATGAAACACCATAAGTTATCCAAGCCCTCAGATTCTTTATCGATCATATTAGATTCGCCTGGCCTCTTTGTTGTGAAAATAGGGTCTACTGACCAAAAAGTAATGAGAAAGGGTGAATCTGGTGCTGAACTCAGCTGCTCATGCACTTTTTATAGTCAACATTTCTTGCCACGTAATCACATTATTGCCGTTGTAAGACAAGAGAATATTGATGTTTCAACTATCAGCATGCAGTCCCGATGGCGGAAGGGGAATACACTGATTCCTGCAGTGGCTTTAGAACCCAAGACCTCCATCATGCACATTACACGACCCCAGTGTCCAATGACCCCTGCCCAAAAATTCCGAGAGAGTCAAGAGACAATGCAGCGCCTCACAGCAGTGCTAACTAATAGTGGAACTGAAGTGTACAAAGCACGACTTGATATGCTGAAATGTATTCTTACTTGCTGGGAACAGGGTAATGATTTCCAGTATGCTGCTAGTCCACAGATGTCAAGCACATCAGCTTCACCGACGTTACACACATCAGCTTCACCGACGTCACACACACCAGCTTCATCGTTGTCACACACACCAGCTTCACCGACGTCACACACACACCAGCTTCACCGACGTCACACACACCAGCTTCATCGACGTCACACACACCAGCTTCATCGTCGTCACACACACCAGCTTCACCGACGTCACACACACCAGCTTCATCGACGTCACACACACCAGCTTCACCAATCACAACAGCAGATTCACAACGACTGCAGTTAATGAATGCTCATCTTCCTACGGTAAAAATGAGGGGTCGTCCTAAAGAGTCAAAGGTATTAGGACGATTTAATCATTCTAAAGTTGCTAAAGCTGGAGTCAAACGGAAAACAAGTAAGCAGTCCACAAAAGGAAGCAAGAAAGCGATAATTAGTAGTGATTCAAATGATGCGTAATGTTCTGTATACTACTGCCACTAAGACTGTTTAAATCTTACTGTGGCCTAATATTCAGTATGGAATATGGAATAAATGTATTTTCATAAAATACTTTTTGATTTTAATATGTAATAAATGTATTTTTATTAAATACCTTTTGATTTTAATATGGAATAACTGTATTTTTATTAAATACCTTTTAACATCCTATGATGGCAATTGATAAGTAACCATAAATTATTTCAGATTCTCGGTTAAAATACCGAAAAACATATGTTCACCGACTGGTGATAATAAAGCCATTGTTCTTTTCACTGTGCGGTGACTATAATGGGATCAGTAATATCACTGTACGGTGATAATACACACAGCCTATTAAAAATCCTTGTCAGTTCTTTTACACCAGTACTTCCAGTCATTTTTATCAGATCATCTGTTATACCTGTTGGGCCAGGAGCTTTTCTGGTCTTCATTTCCTTTAAGACTATCTCCATTTCAACTTCTGTTATCACTGCAACTGGCCCTTTAACTTTTCCCATCTCTTCTATCTCATAATTATTTTCTTCATTTAACTGCTCCTTAAAGTACTTATTTCACCTTTCCAGTATTTCTGCCTTGTCAGTTTTTATTTCCTCATTTTCATCCTTTACAAATTTAGCTTCCATCACGTCTTTCCTCTTTTTCCTCATCTGTCTTGCAGTTTTAAACATTATTTTTCAGTCCTTGTGCGCTCTCCAGATCTCTACTCCAACTTTCCCAGGTCACCCTTTTATATATATATATATATATATATATATTTATATATATATATACACGCTCAATCTTCGTAAATCGTGTGTTTATAAATCACGGATTCGTAAATAGCGGCTAAGTGGCTGTCAGACTGCCGGTACCCTTAAATCGCTGTTAAGTAACGAAAATCGCTGATCTAGGCACCGAAGTGGGCCTTTTCCGAGGAGAATCGTAAACTACGGCATTCAATTTGAAAATTGCGACCCAACAACCAATCACCACCCGTCCATGGTGGCAAGTGTGGATACTAATGCTGCCATGTTGTTGTTGTTCTGCCCGCCAACCCGCATACTACAGAGCATCGCCTTGGAGTATGAGAGCTACCTGCCTTTTTTTGTGCACTTTCCCCTCCACCTCCTACCTTCCATGGCCCCTCCCGAACCCCCGATGAAGCGCATCAAGAAGCAACCGCCGTTGTCGTACAGTCAATGTTTGGAGCTCATTAGTCGTGTTGAGAAGGGAGAGAAGTTTCCAAGGCTGGCGAAAGAATTTGGGAAGAACGAGTCAACCATAAGGATGATCTACAAAAACAGTCTGGCCCTTCACACACTGAGGACATGGATGACATAGCATCTGTCATCTCTGAGGCAGACTTTGAGGGCTTCCTGAGGGAGGCAGAGGAGCTGGAGAAGGGAGAACAGCATGAGGGAGCACCCCCACCTCATGCTGAGAGGTTCTAAGTTCTTCCCAACACCACCCCACTTCATTCACTTAAGCAGTATCGTCATAGGATTAAGGTGAGATCCCTTAACATTGCTTATTTCTATTAAATACATACACTGAATACTGTATTTCTAAATTTGTATGTTTGTGTTTGATGGTGCCTAGATGGGTGTAGGTAGGGTTCTGTGGGGGGTGGTTGGCCAAAGTCCAGACCCTAATTCATTTTTCACGTAAGAGTTATTATTTATAAACCGCGGATTTTGTAAATCGTGGCAGTGGTCCAGACCCAAATTGCCGCGATTTACGAGGATTGGGTGTATAGTATATATATATATATATATATATATATACAACATTGTGTTCCAGTCGGATTGAGCTGTTGAAGGTTTATATCCAAGGGGTGGTTGGGATTGATTGCTCATGTAATGCCACTCAGGGATGAGTGAGACTGGTCACTCTCATCTTAAATGTCGGGACCAGCTGCCTAGTCCCGGGCTCCTATGCTCCTCATGGGGCAGTGTAGGATTGGATGATGAATGATGAATGAAGGTATGTATGTATGTATGTATGTATTTACAGTACTCTCGCGTCTAACAAGCGTTTGTCCAGCACAATTCGCGTCCAGCATGGAGAGCAAAAAATTAGTGTTATTTAATACGATTTAAGTACTGTAAAACAGGTGCGTTAGCATAACATGGACGAAGCTCCAAGAAGTGGGTGAAATCCGCAGAGCTCGCCTCTAGCACGATCACCCCTGTTCCAACACGGTCATACTGGACGTTCCCGTGATGCTGACAGCTAATCAAAACTTCCGATCAAGTAGCCTCCCCCGCCCGCTATCGTGACATGATCGTGATGTCGCCCAATTTAAAACGCTTCTGCTCTCACGTGATGTTTTGTTTAAATTTCTCCCGCCACAGTGCCACTCAGTCGCATAATTCGCATTGGACGATGCTTTTTTCTCGCTGCATTTTCTGCCCTTGCTACTGCATTTTACTCTGCTCACGATGCCTAGGAAGCCTTCTGAGAACCCCAAGAAGTGGCAGCACCTCCCTTAGGCCACCAAGCTAGAATTCTTCGAGAGGCAGAAAAAGGGGGAGAGGAATTTCAAAGGATTTATGAGGGAGGTTGAGGAGGAGCAGCATCCATTATCCACTAGTGACGCCAGCAGCCATCCTCCAGGGACCCAGTAGGACTACCTACGGCTTTGGATATCACCTTCCATTCCCAGCAAGCCCACCAACACTATTCTAAAAGGTTAGTTATCATTCATAGTACAGTACCATTTATTACAGTTACAGTAGTACCAATATATGTATAGGTATATGGTAGGTATTTAGGGTGACTTTTCCTAGGGTTGCTGACATAATTCATTTTTCCCCATAAGCTCTGTTTTTTGTCCAACACGTTTTTGGTCCAACACGGGACCCATGCATGACAATATTACTGTGTTGGACGCGAGGGTACTGTATGTATGTACACATACACACACACACACACACACACACACGAACGAACAGCCGGAGAGAGCAGACGTCCCAGCCATCGCTCCTAAACCTTGAGTAGTTTCAGGAATTTTGTCTGTCCTGTCTCCTAGGGTCTTTCTTTAAATTTAAAATAATGAAAGTTAGTAGTCTACCAAAAATGTAAAGATTTGTTGGCTATAGTATACATGAATGTTTGTGGTTTATTCGGTAACAGCTGTTTTGGTACTTTACCGGTACATTAAACATGGCCGAAAATGTAAACAGTGAGGGAATGGAATTTCAAGGATTTGATGCTAATACCAATGTCATGGACCTGGTGAAAACATTAATTATGAGGATTAGTGAACTCGAAAAGAAAGTAGAGAATCTAGTGATAAAGGATGTGTCAGTAAATACGGAAACCACCATACAGAGTCTGATCCAGTCTAATGAAAGAGCCAATGAAGAGATTAGGAATTTGAAGCGGGAAAATGTTGAACTGAGGAGGAAACTAGAAGAGAGTACTAATAAAACGGAGAAGGTGAGTAATGTATTAGAAGAACATAAGGCAAAGTGGGCACATGTAGAAGAAGAACAGAAAGAAGTGGTCAGCTTAAGAGAGATGATCCAGGAAGAAAGGGAAATGAACAAGAAAGAAATGGAAGAAAATGTAGTGAAAATACTAAAGAAAAAAGAGAAAATAGTGAGAGAAACTGTAGAAAGGAACAGATGTATGGTAGTATTTGGAAACAGGGAAGAGGAAGAAAAGGTTAGGTTCGTAAGACTCGAGAGAGACACGAACATGGTGAGAGGAATATTAGGCAAGAATGACCCCGAAGGAGACAAGTGGGTAAAAGAAATTGAGGAAGTAAGGAGGATAGGGCCTTATAAGAAAGGGGAAACAAGACCAATGAGAGTCAAGTTTACATCAGAAAGTGTAATAAATGAGATACTTAAAGTGACCTGGAAATTAAGCAAAGAGGCGGGGATGGAAAATATTATAATAAGAAAAGATCTGAATGAAGAAGAAAGAGAAGTTTTAAAATCATTAAAGGAAGAAGTAAAGGAAAAAAATGATAAGAGGACAGAGGAGGAACATAATACTTTTTTTTGGAGAGTATTGGATATGAAAGTAAGGAAATGGTATTTAAGGAAATAGAAGTAAAGGAAACTAGGGGGGATGGTTGTGAAAGATCAGAAGTTGAGGAAGTGGTACGGACAGAGACTAGGAGAGAAGAGGGTATTAAAAACATCAAAAATAATTTGAAGGTGATATATACTAATGTTGATGGTTTTATATCGACAAGGATCGAAATAAATGATTTCTTGAGAGAACATGAACCTGATGTCATGTGCTTTGTAGAGACCAAATTAAGAGACGATATTGATGTTCATTTGGGAGATGGTAAATACAAACTATGGAGAAAAGACAGAAAAGAAAAAAAGAGAGGAGGAGTGATGATAGCAGTGAAGAACAACATAAATGTAGATACTGTGGAAATGGGAGAAGGCAGGGCTGAAGTGATATATATGAAATTAGAAACTGGAGAGAATGTTAAGAGAGATATGGCGGTAGTGTATGTTCCCCCAAAGACGAGAGCATGGAAGGATGATGAACACCATGAGATGTTGTCAGATATGGCTAACTACTTGCAAAAAATAATTGAGAAAAGCAATAATATAATTTTGGTGGGTGACTTTAATTGTAAAGAGGTGAACTGGGAGGAATGGTACTCGGGAGGCGGCGAGGATTCGTGGGGCACTATGTTATTAAATATAATAATGAATAATGTGATGACGCAGTGGGTCAAAGAAGAGACACGGTTTAGAGGTGAGGACATTCCAGCAAGATTGGATTTACTGTTCACCAAAGAACCCGATGTAATAGAATCATTGGAATATCTCTGTCCTTTGGGAAAAAGTGATCATGTGGTCATTGAGTTCCAGATGTTAATAGGAAACGTCGAGCCAAGAGACGAGCTTCATAGACAGGGAAGATACAACTTTGGCAAAGCAAGTTTTACAGGATTGAGAAACTTTTTTGAAAATGCGGATTGGAGAAAATTCAGAGAAACAAGAGAGATACAGAGGAAGTGGGATATCTTTCTAGACCTCTATAATTTGGGAGTGGAAAAATTTGTACCAAGAGTAAGAGGGAAAGAAAACAGGAAAAAGGAGCGGTTTAATAAAAGGTGTATGATAGCAAAAAAAGAGAGAGATAAGGTGTGGAACAATTGGAGAAAGAGAGGTAACGACAGAACAAAGGAAGAATATAAAAGAACAAGACATGAATACACAAGAATACGTAGAGATGAAGAAAGGAATTTTGAAAAAGGTATAATTGACAAATGCAAGGATGAACCCAAACTGTTTTATAGATTTGTTAATGGCAAACTGAAACAAAAGGAAGGAATCACCAAGCTGAAAGTAGAAGGAGAGGTCCTTAAGGATGCGACAATGCAAGCAGAAATAATGAACAAACGTTTCCAGTTAGTTTTCACTAAAGAAAAGGAGCTTGTGGAAAGGGAGGGAGTGATTAGAAATGTTCCGGTGATGAAAGATATAAAAGTGGAGGTACAGGAAGTGTATAAATTACTGGAAACTCAAGATGTAAGGAAAGCCCCAGGACCTGATGGAATTTCTAATTGGGTACTGAAGGAATGCAGAGAACAACTGGCGGATAAAATTCACAGCTTAATTGTATGCTCACTGGAAGAGGGGAAAGTGCCTCAAGAATGGAAGAGGGCAAATGTGGTACCAATTTACAAGGGAGGAAACAGGGAAGAACCCCTGAATTATAGACCAGTGTCTCTAACCAGCATGGTCGCAAAATTGTGTGAGAGAATCCTGAAAGACAGATGGATAAAATATCTGGAAGAGTTGAATATTTTGGCTGAATGTCAGTTTGGATTCAGAAGTGGAAGGTCATGTGTTTCAAACTTGTTGAGCTTTTACTCAAGAGCGATTGATGTTGTACAGGAGAGAGATGGTTGGGTGGATTGTGTGTACTTAGACTTAGAGAAGGCCTTTGACAAGGTTCCTCATAAGAGACTAATGTGGAAACTAGAATATATAGAAGGACTAAAGGGGAAACTTCTGGAATGGATGAGAGATTTTTTGAGAGACAGACAAATGAGGACAGTAATAAAGGATAGGATGTCTGGATGGAGGGAAGTAACAAGTGGAGTCCCTCAAGGCTCAGTGTTGGCGCCAGTAATGTTCCTAATTTACGTAAATGATATGGTAGATGGAGTGAACAGTTATGCAAGTCTGTTTGCTGATGATGTAAAGATCTTGAGGAAGGTAGAGGCTGAGGAGGATTGTAAAATACTGCAGGAGGATTTGAATAGGATACAAAATTGGAGCCGGACATGGGAAATGAAATTTAATGTAAAGAAATGTAAAATATTGGAAATGGGTAAAAGTACCAGGAGACCATCACTGAATTATTTTTTGGGTAATGAATTAATCACAAAAAGGAGAGAAGAGAAAGATTTGGGAGTGCTGGTCCAAGATAGTTTGTCACCAGAAAAGCACATTAACAAGATAGTTGGAGAGACTTATAAGCTCTTGACTAACATAAGAGTAGCATTTCATTATATGGATGAGGAAATGATTAAAAAATTGATAGTGGCCATGATCCGCCCCAGGTTAGAATATGCAGCGGTAGTGTGGTCCCCACACAAAAAGAAAGATATAAACAAGATTGAGAGAATACAAAGAACAGCAACCAAGATGGTCCCCAGTCTGACAGACCTGTCATACAGAGAGAGGCTGGAAAAACTGGATTTGCCTTCGTTAGAGGAAAGGAGAAAGCGGGGAGACATGATTGCGGTGTTTAGGACCATGGTGGGAGTAGATAAAATTGACAAAGAGGATCTGTTTGTATGGAATAAGAGAGCAACAAGAGGACATGGAATGAAATTGAAAAAGTCAAGCTGCTTGAAGGATATCAAGAAATATAGCTTTCCTTACAGAAGTATAGACTTATGGAATAGCCTGGACAAAGAGATCGTCCAGTCTAAAAACTTAAACGAGTTTAAAGTTAAATTCGACTTATTGAGAAACAGCGACGGAAACCTACGAGCATAGTACATTCCGTGTATATCACAATTAGGTATACTAGGTAAATACTTAAATATTTGGAACGACTTAGACAAAGAGGTGGTGCATGAGAAAAACATTCATGTGTGTAAAGGTAGACTTGATAAATGTGGATATGGGGACAGGAGAACACGAGCATTGCTCAATTCCTGTATACTACAAATAGGTAAAACAAATAGGTAAATACACACAGACACACACAAAGAAAGATCAGAAGTTGAGGAAGTGGTACTGACGGAGAGTAGGAGAGAAGAGTGTACAAAAAACATCAAAAATAATTTGTAGGTGATATATACTAATGTTGATGGTTTGATATCGGCAAGGCTCGAAATTAACGATTTCTTGAGAGAACATGAACCTGATGTCATGTGCTTTGTAGAGACCAAATTAAGAGTAGATATTGATGTTCATTTGGGAGATGGCAAATACAAACTGTGGAGAAAAGAAAGAAAAGAAAAAACGGGAGGAGGAGTGATGGTAGCAGTGAAGAACAACATAAATGTAGATACCGTGGAAATGGGAGAAGGCAGGGCTGAAGTGATATATATGAAATTAGAAACTGGAGAGAATGTTAAGAGGGATATGGCGGTAGTGTATATTCCCCCTAAGACGAGAGCATGGAATGATGACGAATAACAGGAGATGTTGTCAGATATGACTAGCTATTTACAAAAAATAATTGAGAAAAGCAATAATATAATTTTGGTGGGTGACTTTAATTGTAAAGAGGTGAACTGGGAGGAATGGTACTCGGGAGGCTGCGAGGATTCGTGGGGCACTATGTTATTAAATATAATAATGAATAATGTGATGACGCAGTGGGTCAAAAAAGAGACACGGTTTCGAGATGAAGACACACCAGCAAGGTTAGATTTACTGTTTACCAAAGAACCCGATGTAATAGAATCATTGAAATATCTCTGTCCTTTAGGAAAAAGTGATCATATGGTCATTGAGTTCCAGATGATAATAGGGAACGTCGAGCCAAGAGACGAGCTTCATAGACAGGGAAGATACAACTTTGGGAAAGCAAATTTTGCAGGATTGAGAAACTTTTTTGAAAAAGCAGATTGGAGAAAATTCAGAGAAACAAGAGAGATACAGAGGAAGTGGGATTTTTTTCTAGACATATATAATTTGGGAGTGGAAAATTTTGTACCAAGAGTAAGAGGGAAAGAAAACAGGAAAAAGGAGTGGTTTAATAGAAGGTGTATGATAGCAAAAAAAGAGAGAGATAAGGCATGGAGCAATTGGAGAAAGAGAGGTAACAACCGAACAAAGGAAGAATATAAAAGAATTAGAAATAAATACAGAAGAATACGTAGAGAAGAAGAAAGGAACTTTGAGAAAGGTATAAATGAGAAATGCAAGGATGAACCCAAACTGTTTTATAGATTTGTTAATGGCAAACTGAAACAAAAGGAAGGAATCACCAAACTGAAAGTAAAAAGAGAGGTCTATAAAGATGCAGCAATGCAATCGGTTTTCACTAATGAAAAGGGTTTGTGGAAGGGGAGGGAGTGATTAGAAATGTACCGGTGATAAAAGATATAAAAGTGGAGGTACAGGAAGTGTATAAATTACTGGAATCTCAAGATGTAAGGAAAGCCCCAGGACCTGATGGAATTTCTAATTGGGTACAGAAGGAATGCAGAGAACAACTGGCGGATAAAATTCACAGTTTAATCGTGTGTTCTCTGGAAGAGGGGAAAGTGCCACAAGAATGGAAGAGGGCAAATGTGGTACCAATTTATAAGGGAGGAAGTAGGGAAGAACCCCTGAATTATAGACCAGTGTCTCTAACCAGCATGGTCGCAAAATTGTGCGAGAGAATCCGGAAAGACAGATGGATAAAATATCTAGAAGAGATGAATATTTTGGCTGAATGTCAGTTTAGATTCAGAAGTGGAAGGTCATGTGTTTCTAACTTGTTGAGCTTTTACTCAAAAGCGATTGACGTGGTACAGGAGAGAGATGGTTGGGTGGATTGTGTGTACTTAGACTTAGAGAAGGCCTTTGACAAGGTACCTCATAAGAGACTAATGTGGAAACTAGAATATATAGGAGGACTAAAGGGGAAACTTCTGGAATGGATGAGAGATTTTTTGAGAGACATACAAATGAGGACAGTAATAAAGGATAGGATGTCTGGATGGAGGGAAGTAACAAGTGGAGTCCCTCAATGCTCGGTGTTGGCGCCAGTAATGTTCCTGATTTACGTATATGATATGGTAGATGGAGTGAACAGTTATGGAAGTCTGTTTGCTGATGATGTAAAGATCTTGAGGAAGGTAGAGGTTGAGGAGGATTGTAAAATGCTGCAGGAGGATTTCAATAGGATACATGATTGGAGCCGGACGTGGGAAATGAAATTTAATGTAAAGAAATGTAAAATATTGGAAATGGGTAAAAGAACCAGGAGGCCATCACTGAATTATTTGTTGGGTAATGAATTAATCACAAAAATGAGAGAAGAGAAAGATTTGGGAGTGCTGGTCCAAGATAGTTTGTCACCAGAAAAGCACATTAACAAGATAGTTGGAGAGACTTATAAACTCTTGACTAACATAAGAGTAGCATTTCATTATATGGATGAGGAGATGATGAAAAAATTGATAGTGGCCATGATCCTCCCCAGGTTAGAATATGCAGCGGTAGTGTGGTCCCCACACAAAAAGAAAGATATAAACAAGATTGAGAGAATACAAAGAACAGCAACCAAGATGGTCCCCAGTCTGACAGACCTGTCATACAGAGAGAGGCTGGAAAAGTTGGGTTTGCCTTCCTTACAGGAAAGGAGAAAGAGGGGAGACATGATTGCGGTGTTCAGGACCATGGTGGGAGTAGATAAAATTGACAAAGAAGATCTGTTTGTATGGGATAAGAGAGTAACAAGAGGACACGGAATGAAATTGAAAAAGTCAAGCTGCTTGAAGGATATCAAGAAATATAGCTTTCCTTACAGAAGTATAGACTTATGGAATAACCTGGACAAAGAGATCGTCCAATCTAAAAACTTAAACGTGTTTAAAGCTAAATTTGACTTATTGAGAAACAGCAATGGAAACCCACGAGCATAGCACATTGCGTGTATATCACAATTAGGTATACAGGTAACTCGCACGGAACACGATCTCACGGAACGCGCTCGCAATTATACACGGTAAGGGCTGGGATACATATAAGACAACGTAAGATTAAAAAACCATTATGAAAACTACAAATTAACACAGGAGAGGCCTTTGAAAGATCAAATCCTCGAACGTCACTGCAGCGTGCGGTTTGTTTTGATTACGTGACGATCTAGGCGGGAAATTAGTGAGTGAGACATTCCCGAGTACAGTAGCACAGTATTTGTAAGTTAAATATTTACAGTACTGCACTGTTCTGGTAAGTTTATGTGCAACTTAAAGTACTATTAAATAACGTTAAAGCAAGAAATAAAGTCTTATAACTAGTTTACCTGATAGGCGTCAGAATATTGCCTTTTTTATTTGTTCGTTTTTTCCACAGTACTGTACAGTATTTGTAAGTTAAATATTTACTATTCTCATATGTACTGTACTTGTAAGCACTTAAATAAAGTTAAATCATTAAATAAAGCCTTGTAACCAGTTAACCCGAATTATATGATTACCCATGATCGGCGTCGGAATACAGTAACCCCTCCAATATCCGGATCAATAGAGCCATCGGTAGGTTCGGATATTGGTTTCGTCCGGATATTGGGCCCCAGCTTATGGACTTGTACTTACGGACCCTAACACAGAGAAACACCTATACAACTCCCTCCGGACATGCATAGCACCTATTTAACACCCAAATCACACCAATAAGGCACATAAATGACTGAAATAAATGCAATAGAAACATAAAATGTGGGTTTAGAAGTATGTTCATACATTAATAAACATTCTGGTACTTATGGACTCTAACCGAACCTAACCTAACCGAACCTAACCGAACTCTGAAAAACACATTCCTACTGCACATGCATGAGGTAAGTTTAGTATGGAAAGAAGTACAGTATGACACTTTCTGGTAAGTATAGTATGGGAAAAAATACAATATGAAACATTCTGGTAAATATAGTATGGAAAATAGTACAACATGAAACATTCTGGCTACTTACAGCAAGTCCCTGGCCACCTCGATGAATAACTGCCTCCTCTCGGACTCTGACAGTAAGAACGATTTCCTGAAGCACTTGCACTACACTCTTCCTGAAGTCTTGCACTGAACTTAGTCACTAACACACAGAAGTCATGGCGAACAGCGCAGGTCTTGTCGCGGTGAGAGACAGGCGGGAAGTGGGGAGGATGCAGCGGCGCTCTATCGGACGTCGGAGGAATGACGAACCAAAACAATGCTCTCATGCGGCGCGTGCGGCAAGTTCAAATTACGGACGGCAAAAAATCGATTTTTTTTTTCCAATTTTTTTGGATTTTCGGACCATTTTGGGAATGTTTGATCCCAGGACAATAAGGTTCGGTTAGTGGGGATGTTCGGTTATTGGGCGTCCGGATATTAGAGTGATTACTGTATTGCCTTTTTTGTTTGTTCGTTAAACTCTTACTGTACTGCTTTTCTACAGTACTGTATTTGTAAGTTAAATATTTACTGTTCTGGTATGTACTTGTAAGCAATTAAAGCATTAAATAAAGCCTTGTAACCAGTTAACCTGATTTATATGATTACCCATGATCGGGGTCGGAATATTGCCTTTTTTGTTTGTTCGTTAAAGACTTATAATAAAAGAAAAATACATTTTTGTCTTGGTATCTTTACCTATTTGCTCAGGTTTTGCTGTAATGGTTTGGATCATTTGATGCAATGCAACTTGTAGAAAACTGTGAATAAACTTTTGGGAAGTGAACGAAAATCTGGGACATGAGACTGACCTTGACTTCACCCTCTCATGTATCATCTGTCACTTCACCACCTGCTATCGTGATTAGTGGATGTACGATTTTTTCGCTCGTGGCCATGCCTAACCACACATAGGTACACCCATTATCTCGACCCAGACAGAAAATACAATCTTTTTTCCTCTCTTGCAAAACACAAACAACCACCCTGTTTACGAGACAGCAATATATATTGCGAAAATAACAAGGTAAAATGATAAAGATGAACGTAAAATGATAGAGAAAGATGAACATGTTATGACGGAAGAACTACGTTTTCCCCGTCTGTAAATGTATTTATTTCTGCTTTGTATCTGTATTCGTAATAATTAGACTTATTGTTAGTTCTGAAACTGCATTACGATTCTATTTTTAGCCATTCTCGTGGTGTGGGAGTTGGAAGTTGTAACACAACTTCCTTATTGCTAATCGGACTGACCCTCCACTTTATTCTCCCGTGGCAGAGTCTAGCCTTGGAAGACGTGCAGTTTTCTCATTTAGGACTGAAAATTCAACCCTTTCGCTCCCTTTTCCAAGCATGGGCACAACGATAACGTAAAAAAATAACTCGAAACTACCATAAATATATATCTAAAAGGTGAAAATGTATTCATAACATTTTTTTTTTTTTTCAGCCATTCCTAACAGATTATGTACTGAAATCATTCGATATCACAGTACTGCACTTCTAAGTTAAATATGTACTGTTCTGGTATGTACTTGTAAGTTAAAGCACTGGTACCAGTTATCCTGATTTATATGATTACCTATGATCGGCGTCGGAATGTTTCCTTGTGTTTACGTACAGTATTTGTGTGTTGAAGTTTTGCTCTGGAGTACTGTATTTGTGAGTTATAACATTAAATAAACCTTCTAACCACTTAAAGTGCTTTCTAGTGATTACCAGTGATAGATAACAGCAAAACAACACATTTGGGGGGTCTAGGGAGCAAAATACGGAGTAGTTTAAATATACGCGATTTCGCACCGAACACGGCACGGTAGGAACGAAACCCACGTGTTCCGTGCGAGTTACCTGTTTTAGGTAAATACATAAATATTTGGAACAAGTTAGACGAAGAGGTGGTGCAGGAGAAAAACATTCATGTGTGTAAAGGTAGACTTGATAAAAGTGGATTTGGAGACAGGCCAACACGAGATTGCTCAATTCCTGTATACTACAAATAGGTAAATACAAATAGGTAAATATACACACACACACACACATAACATCATTCGTTAAACCAACCCTGGAATATGCATCGGTAGTCTGGAGTTCTCATCTCAAAAAACACATAGACAAGATTGAAAAAGTTCAAAGGGCCGCTACAAGATGGATACCAAGCTTAAGGGACCTAAGCTACGAAGAAAGACTAAATAAACTGAATCTACCAACACTACAGGAGAGAAGGAAAAGAGGGTACATGATAATGCTATATAAGTGCATATCAGGGAAGGAGAAAATAGACATAAATGATTACTTAACATATGGAGAAGCATCAGCAAGAGGACACTGCAAAAAACTGCATAAGAAGAGAGGTGATAAAGACGTAAGGAAATTCAGTTTCCCAAACAGAGCAATTGATCAATGGAATGCACTACCGAGTGAAATAGTGTGTGCCAAAACAATTCACAAATTTAAGGATATGTACGATAAATATGGTTTAAGACACAGGACAGTACGAGCTTGACTCATTCCTGTAAAGATACAATTAGGTAAGAACACACACACACACAGATGGTGTGAGGTAGAGGCAGGGTTGGGTTGAGGGAAGGGAGTAAGTTACAGTGACAAGGGGGGTTCAGCAGTTTGAGTCCAGACTGGTGGAGGTCTGCCTGATTGGTGTCAGAAATGGTTGTCAGGCTGAGAGTTTGAAGTGTGATGGTATAGTTGACATATACCCTGACCGAGATTTATCTTTGCAGCATGCATCTGGAAGACTATAATTTTTGCTTCTGTGTTGTAGTGAAAGTTGATGACCATGCTAGTGAGATATATGTTAATTATGGAAGAATGATAGACCAATAGATGTTGGACAGTGCTACTGTGGGGAGACCAAAAAATTTTAGTTTTCACAGCATGTAAAGCCTGAAAGAGGTGGATTGAAGGATGGAAGCTGTGTGTTGGTTCCAGTGTAGTTTGCTGTACAAATTGATACTGAGAAGCTTGATAGTCTGGACCAGCACAAGGGTGTGGTTGTCCAGGGTGAGAGAAGGGGTGGGGTGGAGATAGTAGCCTGGTCAACCTGCATGACAGTCTTGTGGTAGTTGATGGTGGCATAATTTTCATGTGTCCATTCCAGGAGAGTCTTAAGATTTTGCTACAAAGTGTGGTAGTCTGGGTAGTGGTTGATGTTGAGTGCTTTGGTGATGGAAGAATTATTGTCAACATTGTTCCACCATAGGCTGGTGTTGGTGAGATGCTGTTGATTAGGATTAGTTTAACAGAGCAGTCCCTGTGGCACACCACAGGTGAGTGACTAGAAGCTGAAGATAGCCCCCTTGTGATGAACAGGTTGTTCTCTGTCACTCAAAATTTAGCAAGCCAGGGAATGACACTCACTCTGACACCAATTTTAACTGCTTTTTTGATTGCTGTGGTGTGGCTGATGAGGTTGAATACCTTGGTAAAGTTAGTGAGACTGGATGTGATGGATTTTTTTTCTTCTCTAGGCCATTGGAAATGGAGTCCAGCAGGTTGATTAGTAATTGGTGGAGGATGTCTTCATGTTGCCAGACTTCTTTGTATCTTTGTTTGGTGTTAAGGCGTCATAAACCGATTCTGCAACAAAAGCTCTCACAAAGTAGACTGGGTATGAGGGTGATGGTGATGGGGCATAAGTCATTGAAGGTGAGTGAGTTGGTAACTTTGGGTATGTCAGTGACATATGGGTTCTTCCAGGTGGATTATGATATGGATTGCTGAATGGAGGCATTAGTGATGGAGCACAGTGATTTGGAGAGTTCTAGTGCAAACTCTTTTGTTAGCTTCATTGATAGGTCCAGAGATGTGAATGAACTCTTGTTCTGGTAGGCTTGCAACAACTGTATTTTTATGCATAAAGTTGATTGATGAGTGGAGGAGGTGCAAGAGCTGGAAGGTAGGGGTGGAGAAGGGTGGGGTCCAATTTGGGGAGATGTTGGCAGACAGAAACAAAATGGATGTTAATGACTTCAGCTGTTTCTTAAGTGAATAGGTCGTTGGTACAAGGGAGTGAGCATGACCGATGGTTCAGGCCACAAATCTTGATTCTTCCTTTTCAGTGGCATACCATACATTAGTGTTTTTAAGTGCTTCTGTCTTGCTGGGTAGAATCCTTCATTGCCAATCTGATTTCATGGATCACTGCATTGTGTAATGACTGATAGAGTACAAGTATATTATCATGACATGCTTGGTTTTGTTGGGTCATGATTCGTCTGATGCATGGCAGGATCCAGGGAATGTCACTAGGGTGGTTATTTAGAGTCCTCTTTGGGAAGAAGTTTTGGTAGGTAGTGATAAGAGATGAATGATAATTTTGTCATTTCATTTTAGCATCATTAGCTCTTGTGACCTTTGTTCAGGGATAATGAGTACAGTACTGTAATTAAGTCTCCAGATAGCTGAATGGATGGATGGCATAGTGGTCAGTAGGTTTGGGTTATGGCTTTTTGGACCTGGGATGCTGTGGAGCATGGAGTCCAGAATATGGATTCATACTTGTTGCATGCAAATGGTGACATGGGCCATGTGAAAAGTACCAGTATGCAAAGTCTGTAAAAATTAGGTCAAGTATGTCTCTATAAGTTGAAAAATGGATGACCTGTGTAAAGTGGTGCTGTGCCTGGAGTTCTGAGGAGTTTAGTAAACTGAAGTTTCTGGAGATGATGAGTTTTGAGGAGGGGTATCAGTCATCAAGCAAATCCATGGTATTGATCAAATGGTGCAGTAACAGGTCCTTGGTGGGAGTTCGAGATGGATGATATATCACACAACATATAAAGGAGGCAGTATAGTGAGGATTTTGTGGCAAGGTAACAGGCACCCAGAAAACCTTCAGGTCATATGGAACTGTAATATCCAAAGGGGATTGGTGCAGCATGGTGTTGAAAAACATTATGCCTCCAGCTCTTGTATTATATGTGAACTGTGAAATAAATCATGGTTCTGGTTATTTATGGTGTCTGGCAGAATTTGCCGTGCCTCTGTGATGGAAGTGTGGTGGCAATCACTGTGGTTAGTTCATCTGGTTTATTGTTCAAGGATGTTACATTTGTTACAGTACAAATATTTGAGGTAAACTGTACCATTGGTATGATAAATCTAAATGCTTGTATGGCTTGAAAGTGGTTGATGTTTTTCTTTCTATTTTTGATTTATGGGGCAGCATACTGTGTTGAACATTGCTTTCTCAAAATTCAGTTTAGTTAAGAAAGAGCCTCATTTGCTAAACATACTCACTGACTTTTAAGTACAAACAGCTGGCAATGATTTTATGTAATGCCAGCCATACTGACTATTGCCACAGTTCTCACTGTCATTTACACTTTCAAATTAACTATGTACTCCTGATGTTGAAACTATCACCATCCACTCACTCAGTGTAATGCTACTCTCGGGTGCCTGCCCTTTCCTCTCTTCCTTCTTTCCATCCTTCCTCTTCTGCCTGTCTTTCCTTGATTCTTTCCTCTTCCTTCTGTCTACAGTTGAATCTACACTGAGTGACAAGCCAAATTGTTTCCTGCGCACCAGGAAACCATTTACTACACTGGGTGATAACCATATTACCAAATTATGGCACCCAATGGTTTAGTGGGCAATTAAGGTGCTCCAGTCAGATTGAGCCAGTGCAGGTGTATATCCAAGGGGTAGTTGGGGTTTATTGCTCACATAATGCTACTCAGGGATGAGTGAGGCTGTCACTCTCATCTTGAATGTCAGGACCAACTCCCCTAGCCCTGGGCTCTTACACATCTCATAGGACAACACTGGATTAGATGATGAGTGAATGAAGGTAAACTTTATTCAGTAATGAATATTGTATGCCATTTATATATATTCATTTTGCACAAAAATTCTGCATTTTGAAGGATAATCCATGCTGGATTTTGGCCCAACTACAGTAATCCATCCTTCCATTGAGCATCTAATCCTGTTTGCCCCATGAGGAGTGTAGGAGCCCAGGGCTAGGCAGCTAATGTAATCAACATGTATAAAAATTGACTGGATAGTAAAATTTGTTTTCCAATACATCCCTATAACTTACTAAATCTAACATTGTAAGAAAATAATGAAGTATTGTAATATGCATGAATAGTACAGTGCCTTTTAATTTCTTTCAGGAAGTGATGGGAGGATGGAATGTGAGTGGGAATTGGTCTGCTGATAATTACAACTTTGAGGCTGATATCATAAACAGCAAGGTAGAACTCAGTTCGGGAGCATTCTTTACATGGGGTGTGGCTGAGAATGATAAGAACTCATCCAATCACATCATACAGGTGAGACATACTTGATCATGCACCTAGGGTAAATATTTTCATCATTATCATGATTCCAACCTTCATTTCCACAGAAAAGGATGATATTAGGTAAGATTCAGAAAGAAGAAAGGGAAAACATGGAAGTTGGAAGCTATAAGCAGCATGCTCAGTGACTCTTGTCACACAGTCGTTCACACTTTCCTTCACAAAAGTAGCCATCTGCACTTTATATGTTATGGTATTCCATACTTATATAGATGCACTTCATAGACAACTGTCAAACATTCATTTCATCAAGCACTGATTCAGAAAAGGGTGCTAAACTCATGTAATATTGCCCTGTGACTGTATTCACCCATGTGAAGGTGGATGGAATAGTTGGTGAGTGGGGTGTGCATGCTGAGATAGATAAGAATGGCAGTTCGTAAGTGGACATTTGTGCCGGGAGGGGGTTGGTGATAGCCAATACCCACTTCAGGCACAAAATGATCCACAGGTATACATGACAAGTGATGAGAAGGGTGGGTGGTGAACTGAATGAAAGGAAGGCAATGATTGATTATGTGTATGTGGATGAAAGGATGCAAAGATGTGTAATGGATGCAAGAGCTTATAGAGGATGGGGGAGTGGACTTTCTGACCATTACTTGGTGGTGGCCAGAATCAAGAGAAATAGAAGAAGGGAAGGACGAGAGGAAGGAGTAGTTACAAGGAGAGTGGAAAGATTACAAGAGGATGAGAAAAAGGCAGAATATAAGAGAGAAGTGGAGGAACAATTGGGTAAATATGAGTTGGAGCAGATGGGGAATGTGGAAGGTGTGTGCAAGATATTCACAGAAGAAATATGTGCAGCATGTGATGTAGTGTGTGGGGTGAAGAGAAGACGGAAGGGGGTAAAAGGAACAGCATGGAGAAATGAAGAGGTAAGACAGGCTGTGGCATGAAAGACGAAAGCATACAGGGAATGGATGAGAAATAGGGAAGTGGAAGAAGTTGAGAGGCGGAAGAGAGAGTTATATGTAGAAAGGAAGAGAGAGGTGAAAAGATTTGTAAGAGAGAGTAAGAAGAGAGTGGATGAGGAATTTGGAAGGAATTTGAGTGTAAAGTGGAGGAACTGTAAGAAAATGTTCTGGAAAGAGGTGAAGAGAGTAAGACAGAGTGGCAGTGAAGTTAGTCGGGGAGTAAAAGATAAAAATGGTAGATTATAGTGGAGAAGGGAGAAAAAGTGAGCAGATGGAGAGAACACTTTAAAGAATTGTTGAACATAGAGAATGGAAGTAATGCGAGTTTAAGTGGCTGGAGAATGGCTGGGAGAAGGAGGGAGGTGAGAAGACAGGAAGAAATCAGTAGGATAGAAGTTGTGGAAGCAATGAAGAAAGTCAAATTGGGGAAAGCCCCAGGAGTTGATGGAGTGTGTGGTGAAATGTTGAAGCATGGGGGAGAGATAGTAGTAGAATGGATGTGGATTATGTGCAGATCGGCCTGGGAGGAAGGTAGAGTCCTGGAGGATTGGAAGTCAGGTATAATTATTCCCTTGTACAAAGGACAAGGGGAAAAAGAAGTGTGTGGTAATCATTGAGGCATTTGTCTTCTTAGTGTAATAGGAAAAGTGTATGGTAGGATACAACAGCAGACCCTTTGTTTATGCATCTACAGTAATGTGAAGGGTAAAAATAACCATCTTAACAGAAACACATAAATTGTGCCATGAAAACCATTGTTCTTTGCTTAATGTGGGAGGATGACATCCCAGAATTTTGCATAATTAATCACTTTCATATCCTCTTCATGCAATCTTCAGTATTGTACACACACATGTCTTAAGTCCCATTTCCACTGCCATCACTCTTGTTTGTTTTTAAAATCATGCCATATTAAAGTCTTACATCTGTACAACTGGTCTTTAATGGGCACTAACACACAGTCATATAATCTTTTACAGTTTCCATGCTGTTTTATATCAGAGCTTTCACAGCACTATCCTCTTTTTTTTTTTCTTCCTTGAGTCGCTCCAGTGTCCATTTAATCCTGTAATCCCTTTGCAGCTTCTATGTTCTGTTTGATATCAGTGCTTTCATAGCACCATACAATTCTCTTTTCTTCCTTAAGTTGATCTGGTGTCAACTTCCTTTACAAACAGATTTTTTTTGCACAGTGGCAATATCGTAACCAATGAACTCTTGCCTAAGTGACGTATTTGCTGCTGCCATAAAGCTCAAATTGGGAAAAGTTGAAAAATACCATCTCAGCACTTTTACGGTACCTCGGTTTGGGTTACTTTTCCTAGAAGGATAGTCACGTCGTACCCCACCTGCTTGTGGTGACCTCGCAGACACCCTGTTTTTAATTTCTGTTCTTTGTGTTTTTTTTCAGTTTTCTTTTTTTTTCCCCCTAACTTAGGATGACACAAACGGGGGCAGTGCTACATGGGTTTATCCCAGGTAGTATTGTATGTACGTTTTGATGTTGTCATTGTTTGTTTTTGTTTTGTTCATTTCTTTATTGCCAACCTTGAGCAAACAGTACCAGTGCCCTCATTGCAGTAGGTCTGTAGCAAAAAGTGCACAAGCATTGAAGTGTGCCTACTACAGTGAGTGGGTTCATTTGGCATGGAAAAATATGGATGCTAATGATTATCCATTAATGAAGAAGAGCCATCAGCTGGGCTTTCGCTGGCTGTGTAGCCAGTGTGATGCACCAGTGGATGAGGTCTTGGCCGGTGGAGGAAATGGAGCTGGAGGATGGGGTTGTTGGGCCGATCTTTCAGGCTGTCAGAGATGTTTCAAACAGACTAGAGGCACTAGAGACCAAGGTCTCATCACCCATGGCTGTCACCCAGGACCAGGCCAAGTCATCTGCAGATGCTGTTCAGGGGTCTCTCGTGGGGGAGGGGAAGGATCTGCCTGGGGGCGTGGTTGAGATCAGTGGCTCATGGCCAGAAAAAAGCCTTTCGTAGTTAACAGATACTGATCTTAAAACCAAAGAATGGTGCTGATGCTTCGACGCGTCAAATAGGTCCAGAAGACATCAGCGGTATACTTGACTCGGTACTGGTTGAAAGCTCCCTAAAGACCAAGACTGGTGGGCTAGTAATGAAGTTTCCATCAGTGGAGACCAGAGGTGAAATGGCTGGGATACTTAATGATCATTTGGCTCTGATGACACTTTCTGCATATCAGAGCCAAAGAAAATGCTGCCAAAAATTACCGTGATGGGCCTTGCCTCTTCCTTGGGCGACTCCGACATCATCCCTAACATTCTGAATAAAAACAATAAAATTAAGATGCTCAGTGATCAAGGTTGCATCCTCAACCTTCTCTTCACAAGATCAAGCAATGACAGTAAAACTGCTGTATTGAAGATGTCACCAGAGGTGAGATCCTCCATCATAGAACAGGGCAACTATATCTGTGTGGATCTTACAAGATGCCGAGCTTTTGACAGATTCTGGGTTACACAGTGTCATCATTGTCAGGGTTTTGGTCATACATCTGAGAGGTGTTCTAGAAAAAATGATGAATCTTAATCTGTTTTTGTGCTGGGGCTCACAAGTCTAAGGATTGTAGTAACAGAAATTCTCCTAAATGCATCAACTGCTGTTCCTTAAGACATCAGTAAGCTAATACTAATTCACAGTCAGTTGCCCATTTTGCATCTAGTAGAGACTGTCAAATTATGATTTCTCATAGGAATAGATTGATTGAAAACACCAATTTCGACCATTAAAAAAACTGACTATGTCCCTCTTGAACCAAATAAGGATGGGTCTTTTAGATATTCATTTCATCCATAATAAGATAGACCATATTAATGAAGCTCTAAATCAGCATGAGCTTGACATTATGTGCTTGACTGAAACCTGGTTGTATGAGTCTGATATTAATATAATTCATAGTGCTTTGCCTAAGACACATTCTGTTATAAGTATTCCCAGGCCTGTTGCTGACTATCCAGGAGGTGTAGCACTCATCTGCTCAGTAGCACCTACAAATGTTTCTCTCATAGACTCAGACCTGACCTCATCTTCATTTGAATTTATGGAAGTATTAATAAATTTTGTGGTAGGTGGGGGCGCTCACCATCCACTCACTCGATGTAGTGCTGCTGTCGGGTGTCTGCCCTTTCCTCTCCTCTATCTTTCTTTCCTTCATTCTTTCCTTGTCCCTTTGCCTACAGATGACTTTACACTCCCTCTTCTGTCTTTCTTTCCTTCATTCTTTCCCCTTCCTTCTGCATGTGGGTGACTGTACACTTAGTGACAAGCCAAATGGTTTCCTGTACACCAAGAAACCATGTACTGCGCTGGGTGGTAACCATATAACCAAATTATGGCGCCTGGTGGTTTAATGGGTAATTATTGTGCTCCAATCAGATTGAGCCAGTGAAGGTTTATATCCAAGGGATGGTTGGGGTTGATTGCTCATGTAATGCCACTCAGGGATGAGTGAGGCTGGTCACTTTCATCTTAAATGTCGGGACCAACTACCTAGCCCCGGGCTCCTACGCTCCTCATGGGACAATGTAGGATTGGATGATGGATGTGATGGATGGATGGATTAATAAATTTCCATCAGAATACCATTAAAATTGCAATTGTCTGTCAGCCAGGTCATCCAGGCACAGATCGAGGTTTTATGGAGGAGCTTGGGCAGTTTTTTGAAGTGTTTTCTCTTAAATCTGGAGGACTTCTTGTTTGCGTGATTTCAGTTATTGGGTTGACAGTCCACAGTCAAAACCATTTTCTTCAGAATTCCTTAAGCTGATCACCCAGAAGTATTTTTTCAATCATGTGAGTGATTCTCCTCATGTCTCGGGACATGTCCTAGACTTGATCTTGTCCCCTGTTGGTTGCAGGCGCATATCAGATGTGGAGGCTGACTCATTTGACTCCCTCACCTCTGATCATGCTCTGCTCACTTTTAGTTTTGATGTCCCGAAATCCCCTTCCTATAAAGAGGTCATCAGGTTCAGAAATTACAGGAACGTTGACCACTATTTGATATATCTATCTATCTATCTATTACCAGACGCCTCAATCCCGTTTGGGGTGGCCACAAACAAATCGCCTCCAAGTCGCCCTGTCCCCCGCCATCTCACTGCCCTGCTCCCAACTCACACCCCCCTCTCTCATATACGTCTCCACCCCATCCCTCCATCTCATCCTCGGCCTCCCCCTACCTCTTCCCCCCTCCACCTCACTCACATACACTCTCTTCGTCAGTCTTTCACCCTCCATCCTCTCCACATGGCCAAACCACCTCAGTGTGTTCTTCATAACGCTTCCTATCACACCCGCATCCACACCACAACGCTCCTTTATATCCTCATTTGTCAGCCTGTATCTCCATGTGACACCACAGGCTCCTCTTAAATAACTCATTTCCACTGCTCTCACTCTTGACTTGTGTCCTTCCAACAACATCCAAGCTTCACTTCCATACGTTAGAGTTGGTATCACAATACTGTCATGTAGTAACTTTTTCACTTCCATGCTCACTTCCCTGTTTCTTATCACTCCTTTCAAAGAACCAGCAACCTTTCTTCCCTGCTGTACCCTTTCATGCACTTCACCCTTCAAACCTCCATCCTTACTCATCACACTACCCAAGTACTTAAACGTACTCACATTTTCCAATTCCTCACCATCCAACCTCGCTGTACATTCACTGACTTCACCTCTCTCAAAGACCATCACTTTACTCTTCCCTACATTCACCTTTAGATTCCGTTTCTTACACAATCTCCCAAACTCATCCACCAAGCCTTGCAGCTCCCCTTCGTCTTCACTCAACAACACAGTATCATCTGCAAACAAGAGTACAGGGAGTTTCCAAACACTATCCTCTCTCACCAGGGCCACTCCAATATCCCTTGTACCTCTTTTATTACCCCGTCCATGTAAAGATTGAACAACCATGGAGACATGACACATCCCTGTTTCAACCCAACTTTCAAAGAGAAAAATTCACTTAGTTCACCATCCACACGCACTGCAGCCTTCGCACCATCGTACATACTCTTCACGGCATTCAACAACTTCCAATCTACTCCATATATTCTTAACACTTTCCACAATCCTTGTCTATCCACCCTGTCATATGCTTTCTCCAAATCCATGAAAGCCGCATACAACTTCTTTCCCTTCTCTAGAAACTTTTCCACTAAAGATCTAAGAATGAATATCTGATCTACACAACCTCTTTCCTTCCTAAAGCCTCCCTGTTCTCCAACTAATTTCTCTGTTCTTTCTCTAACTCTGTCAATAAGTATCCTACCATACACTTTTCCTATTATACTAAGAAGACAAATGCCCCTATGATTACTACACACTTCTTTTTCCTCTTTTCCTTTGTACAAGGGAATAATTATACCTGACTTCCAATCCTCCGGGACTCTACCTTCCTCCTAGGCCAATCTGCACATCTTCCACATCCATTCTACTACTATCTCTCCCCCATGCTTCAGCATTTCACCACACACACCATCAATTCCTGGGGCTTTCCCCAATTTAACTTTCTTCATTGCTTCCACAACTTCTATCCTACTGATTTCTTCTTGTCTTCTCATCTCCCTCCTTCTCCCAGCCATTCCCCAGCCACTTATACTCGCATTACTTCCATCCTCTATGTTCAACAATTCCTTAAAGTGTTCTCTCCATCTGCTCACTTTTTCTCCCTTCTCCACTAGTAATCTACCATTTTTATCTTTCACTCCCCTGCTAACTTCACTTCTACCCTGTCTTACTCTTTTCACCTCTTTCCAGAACATTTTCTTACAGTCCCTCCACTTTACACTCAAATTCCTTCCAAATTCCTCATCCACTCTCTTTTTACTCTCTTTTACTAATCTTTTCACCTCTCTCTTTCTTTCTACATATAACTCTCTCTTCCACCTCTCACCTTCTTCCATGCCCCTATTTCTCATCCATTCATTGTATGCTTTCTTCTTTTGTGCCACAGCTTGTCTCACCTCTTCAGCCCACCACACCGTTCCTTGCACCCCCCTCCGTCTTCTCTTCATTGCACACACCACCTCACATGCTGCACATATTTCTTCTGGAAATATCCTACACACACCTTCCACATCTCCCATCTGCTCCAATTCATATTTGCCCAATCGTTCCTCCACTTCTTTCTTATACTCTGCCTTTTTCTCATCGTCTTGTAACCTTTCCACTCTCCTTGCAACTACTCCTTCCTCTCGTCTTTCCCTTTTTCTATTCCTCCATCTTACTTGAATTCTAATTCTGGCCACCATCAAGTAGTGGTCAGAAAGTCCACGCCCCCAACTTCTTTGAGTTCTTGCATCCATTACACATCTTTGCATCCTTTCATCCACACACACATAATCAATCATTGCCTTCCTTTCATTCAGTTCACCACCCACCTTTCTCATCGCTATTTGATGTGTTGTGAAATTGATCAACCTTTAAATTGCATTGTTTCTTCAGATCTTTCTTCTGATGATTTGGTTGATTTATGTAACAATGAGCTTGGGTCAATTTTTGATCATTATTGTCCTGAGGTGGTAAAAACAGTCATTGTACGTGATAATTCTCCATGGTTTGGTCCATCCATTAATTCTTTGCGTAGACAATGTAGAAAGGCAGAACGTGAGTGGCGTTTGAAATGGACTGAATTAACTTGTTAGGATTATGTTCCTGTGAGATGAGCAGTTGTTCACACTGTCAAAACCCAGAAGGCAAGGTATTATCAAAATAAAGTTGATTCATGTGGTGGTGATAAAAAAAAAACAGTCTGCAGTTGTGAACAATTTGGTTGGTCGGAGGAATGTAATTGTTAAACCAACATCTGTATCTGATGCCCAGCTGGCTTCTGATTTTGCTTCATTTTTTACAACTAAGATATCATGCATAAGAAATAATTCAGACAACAGATTTTCTAGTGAAGTGTACTCAGTTGACCGCCAACCACAGTGCACAGAGGGTCTTTTGCATTCAACATTCCATCCTCTGGATGTAAGTAAAGTCAAATGTTGCATCAGAGAACTTAACAAAACATTTTGCCCACTTGATCCGTGTAACTTGTCACAACTGCCAGATGTGCACGAGCACACAGCAGACTTTATCTGCAACATGATAAATAGATTCTTCTTAGAAAGTAATTTTGTGTAGTCTGAGAAACGTTCCTTGCTTAGGCCCGTACTCAAGAAACCCAGCCTTGATGTCAAGAGCATGACAAATTATCATTGCATCTCTAACCTGTCTTTCTTATCCAAGATTATTGAGCGTGCCATACTTGATCAACTCTATTGATCAAGTATGGAACATAACAGTATTGGAACATAACAGAGTTGTTCCTGTTGTTCAGTCAGCGCACAGAAAATATCATTCAATTGAAACTGCATTAACAAGAATTCATAGTGGCTTGGTGGCAAACACCTATGGTGGAATGTCCTCTCTCCTAGTTCTGTTGGATCTGTCTGCAGCTTTTGATACATTGGATCATAAACTATTGTTGGATGATCTGTATTTTTATGGCATTCATGACAGTGCTCTTATTTGTCGGACAGATCTCAGAGTGGTTGTTGATGATGCTAGCTCTGAATCTGCTCCACTTCTGCTTGGAGTCCCTCAAGGATCAGTTTTGGGTCCAATTCTATTTGCTGTCTACACGAGTAGTTTTTCATCTTTACTCGATACACACAATGCTTCCTATCATTTTTATGCTGACGACACCCAGCTCTACATTAAGATGTTGGATATCAATGATACTAAGACTAAGCTTGATTCTCTATTGTCTGATATTAAGATTTGGATGGCTAGGAGGAACTTAAGCTGAATGATGGTAAAACTGAGATCATCATCATCAGAGGAAACAGAAGGGGTGATGACACTGATAATGCCCTGGCTGTGAACATTGGTGTGTCACAGCTTCATCCAGTCAGTTCTGTTCAAAATCTGGATGTTTATCCACATCCACACCACAATGCTCCATCACATCCTCATTTGTCAGTCTATCTTTCCATGTGATTCTACAGGCTTCTCTTAAAAAACTCATTTCCATTGCTTTCACTCTTGAATTCTGTCCCTGCAACAAGGTCCAAGCTTCACTTCCATACATTAGAGTTGGTATCACAATACTGTTAATTTTTTCACTTCCATGCTCACTTCCCTGTTTCTTATCACTGCTTTCAAGGAACCAGCAACCTTTCTTCCTTGTTGTACCCTTTCAAGCACTTCACCCTCCAACCTTCCATCCTTACTCATCACACTACCCAAGTACTTACATGCACTCACATTTTCCATTTCCTCCTCATCCAACCTCACTGTACATTCACTGACGTCACTTCTCTCGAAGACCATAACTTTACTCTTCCCAACATTCACCTTTAGATTCCGTTTCATACACACTCTCTCAAACTTATCCACCAAGCCTTGCAGCTCCCCTTTGTCTTCACTTAACAACACAGAATCATTTGCAAACAACAGTACAGGGTGTTTCCAAACATTGCCCTCTCTCATTAGGGCCACTTCAACATCCACTGTCCTACATTGTATCTCTTTTATAACTCCATCCATATACACATTGAACATCCATGAAGACATGACACATCCCTGCTTGTATCCAGCCATCAAGTAGAAAAATTCACTCAGTTCACTGTCCACATGCACTGCAGCCATAGCACCTTCATTGATACTCTTCACAGCATTCAGCAGCTTCCCATGTACTCCATACATTCATAATACAGTAGTCCCTTGCGTCTAGCGTGTTTCAAGTTAGCGATTTTCGCGTTTAACAATAGATTAGAAAAGGTCCCAATCCCACATATTTACTGATTGTTTTACACGTTTGGCGATGTGGGGCGTGAAATGCCTTGCCCGTCCGCCACCAGACTGCCATTGTTATCATTGTTGTGAGCATCTGGCATCCTTGGGTGCTTTTTTTTCTCTCACAGTGCCAAGATACTGTGTTGTTGACCGAAGATGAAGGAGAGCTGCAAGGCTTGGTGGATGAGTTTGGGAGAGTGTGTAAGAAAGGGAATCTAAAGGTGAATATAGGGAAGAGTAAAGTGATGGTCTTTGAGAGAGGTGAAATCAGTGAATGTACAGCGAGGTTGGATGGTGAGGAATTGGAAAATGTGAGTACATTTAAGTACTTGGGTAGCGTGATGAGCAAGGATGGAGGTTTGGAGGGTGAAGTGCTTGAAAGGGTACAGCAAGGAAGAAAGGTTGCTGGTTCCTTGAGAGCAGTGATAAGAAGCAGGGAAGTGAGCATGGAAGTGAAAAAGTTACTACATGACAGTATTGTGATACCAACTCTAACGTATGGAAGTGAAGCTTGGACGTTGTTGTAAGGACACAAGTCAAGAGTGAGAGCAGTGGAAATGAGTTATTTAAGAGGAGCCTGTGGAGTCACATGGAGAGACAGGCTGACAAATGGGGATATAAAGGAGCGTTGTGGTGTGGATGTGGATGTGATAGGAAGCGTTAGGAGGAATACACTGAGGTGGTTTGGCCATATGGAGAGGATGGAGGGTGAAAGACTGACGAGGAGAGTGTATGTGAGTGAGGTAGAGGGGGGAAGAGGGAGGGGAGGCCGAGGATGAGATGAAGGGATGAGGTGGAGAGGAATATAAGAGAGGGGGGTGTGAGTTGGGAGCGGGGCAGTGAAATGGTGGGGGACAGGGCGACTTGGAGGCGATTTGTTTGTGGCCACCCCGAAATGGATTGAGGCGTCTGGCAATACATAGATAGATAGACAGATAGATAGCTATAAATATATATATATATATACAGTACCCTCGCGTCCAACACGCGTTTATCCAGCACGATTCGCATCCAGCGCGGAGAGCAAAAAATTAGTACGATTTAATACAATTTAATTACTGTAACATGGTGAAATGCTTAGGTATGGGAGTGAGATTGTTGTGGAGTGGATATGGAAGTTGTATAGATTGGCTTGGGAAGAGGGAAGGGTTCCAGAGGACTGGAAATCAGGTATAATTGTTCCTTTATACAAAGGAAAAGGGGAGAGAGAAGTGTGTGGTAACCATAGGGGTATTTTCCTTCTTAATATGACTGGTAAAATATATGGTAGAATAGTCATTGATAGGGTTAGGCATATGACAGAGGAGCTAGTTGGAGAAGAACAAGGGGGATTTAGGAAGGGAAAAGGGTGTGTAGATCATATATTTATTCTAAGATGTTTAGTGGAGAAGTATCTAGAGAAGGGAAGGAAAGTGTATGCTGCCTTCATGGACTTGGAGAAAGCTTATGAAAGAATAGATAGGCAAGGTATGTGGAAGGTATTAAGAATATATGGAGTGGAGGGGAAATTATTGAGTGCTGTGAAGAGTATGTACGAGGGAGCCAGGGCTACGGTGTGAGTGGATTGTTAGCTGAGTGAGTTCTTTGATCTCAGTGTGGGACTGAAACAGGGTTGTGTGATGTCTCCATGGCTGTTTAATATATACATGGATGGGGTTGTAAAGGAGGTGCAGGGTAGGGCAGTGGATGTTGGGGTGGCTCTAATAAATGAGGGTGAGATTTGAAAGCTTCTGGTGTTGCTGTTTGCTGATGATACAGTACTGTTGAGTGAAGATGAATGGGGATTGCAAGGTTTGGTGAATGAATTTAGGACAGTGTGTAGGAGGAAGAATCTGAAAGTTAAAGTAAACAAAAGTAAAGTTATGGTGTTTGAGAGGAATGTAGTCACAGAATGTGCAGTGAGGTTGGATGGTGAAGATATGGAGAATGTGAGTGCATTCAAGTACTTGGGTAGTGTGATGAGTAAGGATGGAACTTTTGGGGATGAAGTGCATGAAAGGGTACAGCAGGGAAGGAAGGTTGTTGGTACACTGAAAGCAGTGATGAGAAATAGGGAGGTGAGTATGGAAGTTAAGAAGTCACTGCATGATAGTATTGTGATCCCTACCCTGACGTATGGAAGCGAGGCATAGACCTTGCAGGAGGGGAACAAGTCAAGAGTGAGAGCAGTGGAAATGAGTTACTTGAGAGGAGCATGTGGAGTGACGTGGAGGGACAGGTTGACGAACGAAGAAGTGAAGGAACGCTGTGGGGTGGATATGGATGTGGTTGAGAAGATTTGGAGAAATACACTGAGGTGGTTGGGACATGTGAAGAGAATGGAGAATGAGAGACTGACTAAGAGGGTGTATGTAGGTGAGGTGGAGGGAGGGAGAGGGAGAGGTAGACCGAGGATGAGGTGGAGGGATGGAGTTGAGAGGTATATGAGGGAGGGAGGGGTGATTTGGGGGGAGGGTAGTCAAATGGTGGGTGACAGAGTGACTTGGATGTGTTTTGTCTGCGGCCACCCTTTGCGGGATTAGGGCATCGGGCTATAGATAAATAGATAGATAGATAGAACATGGGTGCATTAGCATAACACGCACGGAGCTCCGAGAAGTGGGCAAAATCCGCAAAGTTCGCATTTAGCACGATCACCCCCAGTCCAACACAATCATACTGGACGTTCCTGTGATGCTGACAGCCAATCAAAACTTCTGATCAAGTTGCCTCCCCCACCCACTATCATGACGTGATCATGACGTCGCCCAATCAAAAATGCTTCTGCTCTCACATGATGTTTTGTTTAAATTTCTCCCTCCCACAGTGCCACTCAGTCGCATAATTCGCATTGGAAGGTGCTTTTTTCTCGCTGCATTTTCTGCCCTTGCTACTGCATTTTATCCTGCTCATGATGCCTAGGAAGCCTACTGAGAACCTCAAGAAGCGGCGGCACCTCCCTCAGGCCACCAAGCTAGAAATCATCAAGAGCAAGAAGAAAAGGGAGAGGAAAGTGGACATCGCAAGGCCTATGACGTGAATGAAGCCAGCATGAGGACCATAATAAAAAACCAAGACAAGATCCTGGCAGCAGTGAAGGCTTATGGAGTGCTAGGACAGGCAGAAGCAGGACCTTCCATGGATGTGGATGAGGATAGTGATTCTGAGTGTGATTTCGCAGGATTTATGAGGGAGGTTGAGGAGGAGCAGCAGCTATTACCCACTAGTGACGCCAGCAGCCATCCTCCAGGGACCCACTAGTGATGCCAGCAGCCATCCTCCAGGGACCCACTAGTGATGCCAGCAGCCTCGGATACCACCTTCCGTTCCCAGCAAGCCCAGTAACACTATCCTAAAAGGTTAGTTATCATTCATAGTATAGCACCATTTATTATAATTACAGTATTACCAATATATGTAAAGGTATACGGTAGGTATTTAGGGTGACTTCTCCTAGGGTTGCTGACAATTCATTTTCCCCCATAAGCTCTGTTGTTTGTCCAACATGTTTTTGGTTCAACACGGGACCTGTGCATGACAATATTACCGTGTTGGACGTGAGGGTACTGTATAAATATATATATATATATGTATATATATATATATATATATATATATATATATATATATATATATTTATATATATATATATATATATATATATATATATATATATATATACAGTGGAGTCCTTTTTATCCAAAAATCATGGGACTTTCAAAGTTTTGTTTAAACGATTTTTTCGGATAAAAGGTACTGAAATAATATGTAAGATACAAGGCAACAGTACTGTACTCACCCATCACCCATACCTGGTGACGACTAGCCCAACAGCACCAGCAGCACCCCAAAATCCACTCAACCATCACCAAAACACTTAATACATTGTAGTAACTACCTCTGTAATTGCACTTTTGTAACTGTAATAGAAACTGTCATCTTAAATAAATCTTCATTCAAATAAACTTAAATAAACCTTCACCAAAACAATTACGTAATTCACTGTAAGCAATTCGAATAAATAAAGTCTTAAACATAATTGTCTTTTCATATTTTCTGTTTCCTCATTCAGTCATTTCCACACCATCCACACCATCTCCCACATCATCGAAATCTTCCGAGGTGGTGCATGCAGGTGAGAGAGTGGGCAACTCGCTTTAGTGACTTGCGGAGCAACCATAAACTAACGCTAGTGGAGCGAAACAAGCCTGCTGTGTTTGAATTTTCGGATAGATTTCAGATTTTTGCGGTTAACAAAATGAGAACATTTTAGTAAAACTTATGGTTAATGGCATATTTTGGTTAAAACAATTTCAGATAAAATGACTCCACTGTGTATATATATATATATATATATATATATATATATATATATACCCCCTGGGGGTAAGGGGGTTTCAAGAATACTCCCCCGGTAGCCCTGCTTGTCGTACGAGGCGACTAAAAGGGTTGGTGGTGGGTTAGTGCCCCACCCCGTAAAAAGAACTAATTAAACAAGCGAATAAAGCGCCTCAGACCAGGACGGACCATACGTTGACAACTAAGGAACGGACAAAAGACATTCTGAGGGTGGGAACATGGAATGTGAGAGGAGTGAATGATGAAGTGAAAGAGAGAGAGATTGTTCAGGTGCTTGAGGATGGAAGAGTGGATATATGTGGATTAACTGAAACTAAATGGAAAGGGGAAAGGGTGAGAGAATGGGAATATGGTTTAGGTATATGCGTGGGAGGTAATGAGAATGAGAGGGCAAGAGAGGGAGTATGTCTGATGATAAGCAAGAAGAGGAAGGAGAATATAAGAGAGTATGGAACAGTGGGTGCAAGGATTGTATGGGTGAGGATGAAAGTAGGTATACAAGCGTGGGCAATTGTATGTGTGTATGCTTCGACAGAGGACCGAGTGGGAAGAGTGAAAGATGAGTTTTGGGCGAGAGTAGAAGCATGTATGGACAAATCTGAGAGGAGCGAGAGAGTGCTTTTGATGGGACACATGAATGGCAAAGTTGGAAATGTACGAGTGGGTGGAGTGGTTGGTCAGTGGGGTGTGCCAGCTGACGTAGATGGGAATGGTAGTGCTTTGGTGGACATCTGTGCTGGTAAGGGGTTGGCAATAGCCAACACCTACTTTCGACATAATATGATCCACCGGTATACATGGAGAGTAATGAGGAGGATAGATGGTGAACTTGTTGAACGAAAGGCAATGATAGACTACGTGTGTGTGGATGAGCGAATGAGATGACAAGTGTTGGATGCAAGAGTGTGGAGAGGGTGGGGGAATGGAGTCTCGGACCATCACTTAGTGATGGCCAAGGTAAAGCTGCAAAAAAATGGTTGAGGAGACGAAGGGGAAGACAGGAAGAAACAGCTCCTGTGAGAAGATTGGAGAATTTGCAAGATAGTGAGTAAATGGCAGAGTATAAGAGCATAGTGGAAGAAAGATTGGGAAGGTATGAGCTAGAGCAGATGGAAGGGGTGGAAGACGTATGTAAAATATTTACGAAAGAGATAGGCGCAGCGTGTGAGGTGGTTTGTGGAGTGAGGAGGAGATGCAAGGGTGTGCAAGGGACAGCATGGTGGAATGATGAGGTGAAACAAGCTGTGGAACAAAAGAAGAAGGCATATAGTGAATGGTTAGCGAGCAGAGGTAGGGGAGAAGATGAGAGGGAGAAGAGAGAGGTATATAAGAGTAGGAGAAGGGAGGTGAAGAGACTGGTGAAGGAGAGTAAGAAGAAAGTGGATGAAGAGTTTGGGAGGAATCTGAGTGTGAAATGGAGGGAGAGCAAGAAATTGTTTTGGAAGGAGGTAAAGAAAGTAAGGCAATGTGAAAGGGGAAATAGTAGGGGAGTGAAAGATAGGAATAATAGATTGCTGGTGGAGAAGAGAGAGAAATTGAGTAGACGGAAGGAGAGCACTTTGAGGATTTGTTGAATGTAGAGAGTGAGAGCAGTGTGAGTTTAAGTGGTTGGGAAATATCTGGGAGAAGAGGAGATGAGAGGAGGGGGGAAGAGATCAGTAGGACGGAAGTAGTGGAAGCAATGAAGAAGATCAAGATGGGAAAGGCCCCAGGAATTGATGAAGTGTGTGGTGAAATGCTGAGGTATGGGGGTGAGATTATTGTGGAGTAGATATGGAAGTTGTGTAGATTGGCTTGGGAAGAGGGAAGGGTTCCAGAGGACTGGAAATCAGGTATAATTGTTCCTTTATATAAAGGAAATGGGGAGAGAGAAGTATGTGGTAACCAGAGGGGTATTTGCCTTCTTAGTGCGACTGGTACAATATATGGTAGAATACTCATTGATAGGGTTAGACATATGACAGAGGAGCTATTTGAAGAAGAACAAGGGGGATTTAGGAAGGGAAAGGTGTGTGTAGATCAGATATTTGTTCTAAGATGTTTAATGGAGAAGTATCTAGAGAAGGGAAAGAAAGTGTATGCTGCCTTTTCATGGACTTGGAGAAAGCTCATGACAGAATAGATAGGCAAGGTATGTGGAGGGTATTAAAAATATATGGAGTGGATGGGAATTATTGAATGCTGTGAAGAGTTTGTACAAAGGAGCTAGGGCTGCGGTGCGAGTGGATGGTGGGCTGAGTGACTTCTTTGATCTCAATGTGGGACTGAAACAGGGTTGTGTGATGTCTCCATGGCTGTTTAATATATACATGGATGGGGTTGTAAAGGAGGTGCAGGGTAGGGCAGTGGATGTGGGGGTGGCTCTAATGAATGAGGGTGAGATTTGGAAGATTCAGGTGTTGCTGTTTGCTGATGATACAGTATTGTTGAGTGAAGATGAATGGGAGTTGCAAGGTTTGGTGAATGAATTTGGGACATTGTGTAAGAGGAGGAAGCTGAAAGTTAATGTAAACAAAAGTAAAGTTATGGTGTTTGAGAGGAATGAAGTCATAGAATGTACAGTGAGGTTGGATGGTGAGGATATGGAGAATGTGAATGCATTCAAGTACTTGGGCAGTGTGATGAGTAAGGATGGAACTTTTGGGGATGAAGTGCATGAAAGGGTACAGCAGGGAAGGAAGGTTGTTGGTTCACTGAAAGTAGTGATGACAAATCGGGAGGTGAGTATGGAAGTTAAGAAGTCACTGCATGATTGTATTGTGATCCCTATCCTGACATATGGAGGCGAGGTGTGGACCTTGCAAGAGGGGAACAAGTCAAGAGTGAGAGCAGTGGAAATGAGTTACTTGAGAGGAGCATGTGGAGTGACATGGAGGGACAGGTTGACGAATGAAGAAGTGAAGGAACGTTGTGGAGTGGATGTGGATGTGGTTGAGATTAGGAGAAATACACTAAGGTTTTTTGGACATGTGGATAGAATGGAGAATGAGAGACTGACTAAGAGGGTGTATGTAGGTGAGGTGGCAGGAGGGAGAGGGAGAGGTAGACCGAGGATGAGGTGGAGGGATGGAGTTGAGAGGTATATGAGGGAGGGGGGGGTGAGTTTTGGGGAGGGTAGTCAAATGGTGGGTGACAGCGTCTTGGAGGCATTTTGTCTGCGGCCACGCTTTGCAAGATTAGGGCGTGTGGCTATAGATATACTGTACTGTATAAATATATATATATATATATACAATAATCCCTCATTCATCCAGACATAACAGAGCCAAAGGCATGTCCGGATCATGGCAACATCCAGATAATGAACACTATTCCCCTACCACACACAGACCCTACCAATACCCACCACCAACCTATACTTAATTTTTTTGTATGGTACCTATGCTCAATTTGGCTGTGTTTTCCGGTCATTCAGGCATATTTAGACATCAAAACACACCAAGAAAACCATGAAAAAAAAAAAAAAACACTGAAAACCAAAAAACACCCTACCTATACACCACTGTATGAACGAACAGAACCCCTCCTAATTTTGGCACTGTTTTCAGGTCAATCTGCCACATTTAGACATCAAAACACACATAGGAATATCCAAAGTAATTATAAACACCAAGAAAACCATGAAAAAAAGACACTGAAAACCAAAAAAACACCCTACCTATACATCATTGTATGTACAGTACCCTTTCAAATTTTGGTTCTGTTTTCAGGCCAATCTGCATGAACTGGACATCAAAACACATATACAAATATCCAAAGTAAAGTTAAACACCAAGAAAACCATGAAAAAAAAAACACTGAAAACCACGAAACACCCTACCTATACACGACCGTATGTACTGTACCCCTCCTGATTTTGGAACTGTCTCTCTCATATACCTCTCCACCCCATCTCTCCATCTCATCCTCGGCCTCCCCCTCCCTCTTCCCCCCTCCACCTCACTCACATACACACTCTTCGTCAGTCTTTCACCCTCCATCCTCTCCACATTGCCAAACCACCTCAGTGTGTTCCTCATAACGCTTCCTATCACATCCACATCCACACCACAAAGTTCCTTTATATCCTCATTCGTCAGCCTGATGTCTAAATATGGTAGCTTGAAATGAAAACAGTGCCAAAACTAGGAGGGGTACTGTACGTACATTCGTGTATAAGTCGGGTGTTTTGGAAGTGAAAAAGGTACTACATGACAGTATTGTGATACCATCTCTAACGTATGGAAGTGAAGCTTGGACGTTGTTGGAAACACACGAGTCAAGAGTGAGAGCAGTGGAAATGAGTTATTTAAGAGGAGCCTGTGGAGTCACTTGGAGAGACAGGCTGACGAATGAGGATATAAAGAAACTTTGTGGTGTGGATGTGGATATGATAGGAAGCTTTATGAGGAATACACTGAGGTGGTTTGGCCATGTGGAGAGGATGGAGGGTGAAAGACTGACGAAGAGTGTGTATGTGAGTGAGGTGGAGGGGGGAAGAGGGAGGGGGAGGCCGAGGATGAGATGGAGAGATGGGGTGGAGAGGTATATGAGAGAGAGAGGTGTGAGTTGGGAGAAGGGCAGTGAAATGGCTGGGGACAGGGCGACGTGGAGGCGTTTTGTTTGTGGCCACCCCAAACGGGATTGAGGCGTCTGGCAATGAATGGATGGATGGATTTTTTTTTTTCATGGTTTTCTTGGTGATATTCCTGTGTGTGTTTTGATGTCTAAATATGACAGACTAACCAGAAGACAGTTCCAAAATCAGGAGGGGTACAGTACATACGGTCGTGTATAGGTAGGGTGTTTCGTGGTTTTCAGTGTTTTTTTTTTCATGGTTTTCTTGGTGTTTAACTTTACTTTGGATATTTGTATATGTGTTTTGATGTCCAGTTCATGCAGATTGGCCTGAAAACAGAACCAAAATTTGAAAGGGTACTGTACATACAATGATGTATAGGTAGGGTGTTTTTTTTGGTTTTCAGTGTCTTTTTTTCATGGTTTTCTTGGTGTTTATAATTACTTTGGATATTCCTATGTGTGTTTTGATGTCTAAATATGGCAGATTGACCTGAAAACAGTGCCAAAATTAGGAGGGGTTTTGTTCATACAGTGGTGAATAGGTAGGGTGTTTTTTGGTTTTCAGTGTGTTTTTTTTTTTTTCATGGTTTTCTTGGTGTGTTTTGATGTCTAAATATGCCTGAATGACCGGAAAACACTGCCAAATTGAGCATAGGTACCATACAAAAAAATTAAGTATAGGTTGGTGGTGGGTATTGGTAGGGTCTGTGTGTGGTAGGGGAATAGTGTTTCATTATCTGGATGTTGCCATGATCCGGACATGCCTTTGGCTCTGTTATGTCTGGATGAATGAGGGATTATTGTATATATATATATATATATATATATATAGCCCAACGCCCTAATCCCGCAAAGGGTGGCCGCAGACAAAACGTCTCCAAGTCGCTGTCACCCACCATTTGACTACCCTCCCCCCAACTCACCCCCCTCCTCCTTCATATACCTCTCAACTCCATCCCTCCACCTCATCCTCGGTCTACCCCTCCCTCTCTCTCCCACCACCTCACCTACATACACCCTCTTAGGCAGTCTCTCATTCTCTGTTCTATCCACATGCCCAACCCACCTCAGTGTATTTCTCCTAATCTCAACCACATCCACATCCACCCCACAACGTTCCTTCACTTCTTCATTCATCAACCTGTCCCTCCATGTCATTCCACATGCTTCTCTCAAGTAACTCATTTCCACTGCTCTCACTCTTGACTTGTTCCCCTCTTGCAAGGTCCACACCTCGCCTCCATACGCCAGGGTAGGGATCACAATACAATCATGCAGTGACTTCTTAACTTCCATACTCAACCTCCCTATTTCTCATCACTGCTTTCAGTGAACCAACAACCTTCCTTCCCTGCTGTACCCTTTCACGCACTTCATCCCCAAAAGTTCCGTCCTTACTCATCACACTGCCCAAGTACTTGAATGCATTCACATTCTCCATATCCTCACCATCCAACCTCACTGTACATTCTATGACTTCATTCCTCTCAAACACCATAACTTTACTTTTGTTTACATTAACTTTCAGCTTCCTCCTCTTACACACTGTCCCAAATTCATTCACCAAACCTTGCAACTCCCATTCATCTTCACTCAACAATACTGTATCATCAGCAAACAGCAACACCGGAATCTTCCAAATCTCACCCTCATTCATTAGAGCCACCCCCACATCCACTGCCCTACCCTGCACCTCCTTTACAACCCCATCCATGTATATATTAAACAGCCATGGAGACATCACACAACCCTGTTTCAGTCCCACATTGAGATCAAAGAAGTCACTCAGCTCACCATCCACTCGCATCATAGCCCTAGCTCCTTCGTACAAACTCTTCACAGCATTCAATAATTTCCCCTCCACTCCATATATTCTTAATACATTCCACATACCTTGCCTATCTATTCTGTCATAAGCTTTCTCCAAGTCCATGAAGACAGCATACACTTTCCTTCCCTTCTCTAGATACTTCTCCACTAAACATCTTAGAACAAATATCTGATCTACACACCCCTTTCCCTTCCTAAATCCCCCTTGTTCTTCTCCAACTAGCTCCTCTGTCATATGCCTAACCCTATCAATGAGTATTCTACCATATATTTTACCAGTCACACCAAGAAGGCAAATACCCCTATGGTTACCACATACTTTTCTCTACTCATTTTCTTTATATAAAGGAACAATTATACCTGACTTCCAGTCCTCTGGAACCCTTCCCTCGTCTCAAGCCAATCTACACAACTTCCATATCTGTTCCACAACAATCTCACCCCCACACTTCAGCATTTCTCCACACACTCCATCAATTCCTGGGGCCTTTCTCATCTTGATCTTCTTCATTGCTTCCACTACTTCTGTCCTACTGATCTCTTCCTCCCTCCTCTCATCTCTTCTTCTCCCAGCCATTTCCCAACGACTTATACTCGCACTGCTCTCACTCTCTACATTCGACAAATCCTCAAAGTGCTCCTTCCATCTCCTCAATTTCTCTCTCTTCTCCTCCAACAATCTATTATTCCTATCTTTCACCCCCCTACTATTTCCCCTTTCACATTGCCTTACTTTCTTTACCTCCTTCCAAAACAGTTTCTTGCTTTCCCTCCATTTCACACTCAGACTCCTCCCAAACTCTTCATCCACTTTCTTCTTACTCTCCTTCACCAGTCTCTTCACCTCCCTTCTCCTACTCTCATATACCTCTCTCTTCTCCCTCTCATCTTCTCTCCTACCTCTGCTCGCTAACCATTCACTATATGCCTTCTTCTTTTGTTCCACAGCTTGTTTCGCCTCATCATTCCACCATGCTGTCCCTTGCACACCCTTGCATCTCCTCCTCACTCCACAAACCACCTCACACGCTGCGCCTATCTCTTCCGTAAATATTTTACATACGTCTTCCACCCCTTCCATCTGCTCTAGCTCATACCTTCCCAATCTTTCTTCCACTATGCTCTTATACTCTGCCATTTTCTCACTATCTTGCAAATTCTCCACTCTTCTCACAGGAGCTGTTTCCTCCTGTCTTCCCCTTCGTCTCCTCAACCATTTTCTTTGCAGCTTTACCTTGGCCATCACTAAGTGATGGTCCGAGACTCCATTCCCCCACCCTCTCCACACTCTTGCATCCAACACTTGTCATCTCATTCGCTCATCCACACACACGTAGTCTATCATTGCCTTTCGTTCAACAAGTTCACCATCTATCCTCCTCATTACTCTCCATGTATACCGATGGATCATCTTATGTCAAAAGTAGGTGTTGGCTATTGCCAACCCCTTACCAGCACAGATGTCCACCAAAGCACTACCATTCCCATCTACATCAGCTGGCACACCCCACTGACCAACCACTCCACCCACTCGTACATTTCCAACTTTGCCATTCATGTGTCCAATCAAAAGCACTCTCTCGCTCCTCTCAGATTTGTCCATACATGCTTCTACTCTCGCCCAAAACTCATCTTTCACTCTTCCCACTCGGTCCTCTGTCGAAGCATACACACATACAATTGCCCACGCTTGTATACCTACTTTCATCCTCACCCATACAATCCTTGCACCCACTGTTCCGTACTCTCTTATATTCTCCTTCCACTTCTTGCTTATCATCAGACATACTCCCTCTCTTGCCCTCTCATTCTTATTACCTCCCACACATATACCTAAACCATATTCCCATTCTCTCACCCTTTCCCCTTTCCATTTAGTTTCAGTTAATCCACATATATCCACTCTTCCATCCTCAAGCACCTGAACAATCTCTCTCTCTTTCGCTTCATCATTCACTCCTCTCACATTCCATGTTCCCACCCTCAGAATGTCCTTTGTCCGTTCCTTAGTTGTCAACGTATGGTCCGTCCTGGTCCGAGGCGCTTTATTTGCTTGTTTAGTTAGGTCTTTTTACGGGGTGGGGCACTAACCCACCACCAACCCTCTTAGTCGCCTCGTACGACAAGCAGGGCTACCGGGGGAGTATTCTTGAAACTCCTTACCCCCAGGGGGTATATATATATACATATATACAGTGGAGTCACTTTTATCTGAAATTGTTTTAACCAAAATATGCCATTAACCGTAAGTTTTACTAAAATGTTCTCATTTTGATTAACCGCAAAAATCTGAAATCTATCCGAAAATTCAAACACAGCGGGCTTGTTTCGCTCCACTAGCGTTAGTTTATGGTTGCTCCGCTCGTCACTAAAGCGAGTTGCTCACTCTTTCACCTGCATGCACCACCTTGGAAGATTTTGATGATGTGGGAGATGGTGTGGATGGTGTGGAAATGATTGAATGAGGAAACAGAAAATATGAAAAGACAATTATGTTTAAAACTTTATTTGTTCGAATTTCTTACAGTGAATTACGTAATTTGTTTGGTGAAGGTTTATTTAAGTTTAATTGAATGAAGATTTATTTAAGTTGACAGTTTCTATTACAGTTACAAAAGTGCAATTACAGAGGTAGTTACTACAATGTATTAAGTGTTTTGGTGATGGTTGAGTGGATTTTGGGGTGCTGGTGGTGGTGTTGGGCTAGACGTCACCAGGTATGGGTGATGGGTGAGTACAGTACTGTTGCCTTGTATCTTACATATTATTTCAGTATCTTTTATCCAAAAAAGTCGTTTAAACAAAACTTTGAAAGTCCCATGAATTTCGGATAAAAGAGACTCCACTGTATATATATATATATATATATATATATATATATATATATATATTTATCTATCTATCTATCTAACTATCTAACTATATATATATATATATATATATATATATATACAGTACCCTCGCGTCCAACACGGTAATATTGTCATGCACAGGTCCCGTGTTGGACCAAAAACGTGTTGGACAAACAACAGAGCTTATGGGGGAAAATGAATTATGTCAGCAACCCTAGGAAAAGTCACCCTAAATACCTACGATATACCTTTTCATATATTGGTAATACTGTAATTATAATGAATGGTGCTGTAATATGAATGATAACTAACCTTTTAGGATAGTGTTGGTGGGCTTGCTGGGAATGGAAGGTGGTATCCGAGGCTGGAGGCAGTCCCACTGGGTCCCTGGAGGATGGCTGCTGGTGTCATTAGTGGGTCCCTGGAGGATGGCTGCTGGCGTCACTAGTGGGTCCCTGGAGGATGGCTGCTGGTGTCATTAGTGGGTCCCTGGAGGATGGCTGCTAGCGTCACTAGTGGGTCCCTGGAGGATGGCTGCTGGCGTCATTAGTGGGTAATAGCTGCTGCTCCTCCTCAACCTCCCTCATAAATCCTGCGAAATCACACTCAGAATCACTATCCTCATCCACATCCATGGAAGGTCCTGCTTCTGCCTGTCCTAGCACTCCATAAGCCTTCACTGCTGCCAGGATCTTGTCTTGGTTTTTTACTATGGTCCTCACCCTGGCTTCATTCACGTCGTAGGCCTTGCGATGTCCACTTTCCTCTCCCTTTTGTTCTTGCTCTTGATGATTTCTAGCTTGATGGCCTGAGGGAGGTGCCGCCGCTTCTTGGGGTTCTCAGTAGGCTTGCTAGGCATCGTGAGCAGGATAAAATGCAGTAGCAAGGGCAGAAAATGCAGCGAGAAAAAAGCACCTTCCAATGCGAATTATGTGACTGAGTGGCACTGTGGGAGGGAGAAATTTAAACAAAACATCACGTGAGAGCAGAAGCATTTTTGATTGGGCGACATCACGATCACGTCACAATAGCGGGTGGAGGAGGCAACTTGATCAGAAGTTTTGATTGGCTGTCAGCATCACAGGAACATCCAGTATGATCGTGTTGGACTGGGGGTGATCGTGCTAGAGGCGAACTCTGTGGATTTCGCCCACTTCTCGTAGCTCCGTGCGTGTTATGCTAATGCACCCATGTTCTATCTATCTATCTATCTATAGCCCGATGCCCTAATCCCGCAAAGGGTGGCCGCAGACAAAACGCCTCCAAGTCGCTCTGTCACCCACCATTTGACTACCCTCCCCCCAACTCACCCCCCACTCCCTCATATACCTCTCAACTCCATCCCTCCACCTCATCCTCGGTCTACCTTTCCCTCTCCCTCCCTCCACCTCACCTACATACACCCTCTTAGTCAGTCTTTCATTCTCCATTCTCTTCACATGTCCAAACCACCTCAGTGTATTTCTCCTAATCTTCTCAACCACATCCACATCCACCCCACAGCGTTCCTTCACTTCTTCGTTCGTCAACCTGTCCCTCCCCGTCACTCCACATGCTTCTCTCAAGTAACTCATTTCCACTGCTCTCACTCATGACTTGTTCCCCTCCTGCAAGGTCCATGCCTCGCTTCCATACGTCAGGGTAGGGATCACAATACTATCATGCAGTGACTTCTTAACTTCCATACTCACCTCCCTATTTCTCATCACTGCTTTCAGTGTACCAACAACCTTCCTTCCCTGCTGTTCCCTTTCATGCACTTCATCCCCCAAAGTTCTATCCTTACTCATCACACTACCCAAGTACTTGAATACACTCACATTCTCCATATCCTCACCATCCAACCTCACTGTACATTCTATGACTTCATTCCTCTCAGACAACATAACTTTACTTTCGTTTACTTTAACTTTCAGATTCTTCCTCCTACACACTGTCCCATATTCATTCACCAAATTTTGCAACTCCCATTCATCTTCAGTCAACAATACTGTATCATCAGCAAACAGCAACACCGGAAGCTTCCAAATCTCACCCTCATTCATTAGAGCCACCCCAACACTGCCCTACCCTGCACCTCCTATACAACCCCATCCATGTATATATTAAACAGCCATGGAGACATCACACAATCCTGTTTCAGTCCCACATTGAGATCAAAGAACTCACTCAGCTCACCATCCACTCGCACCGTAGCCCTGGCTTCCTCGTACATACTCTTCACAGCACTCAGTAATCTCCCCTCCACTCCATATATTCTTAATACCTTCCACATACCTTGCCTATCTATTCTGTCATAAGCTTTCTCCAAGTCCATGAAGGCAGCATACACTTTCCTTCCCTTCTCTAGATACTTCTCCACTAAACATCTTAGAACAAATATCTGATCTACACACCCTTTTCCCTTCCTAAATCCCCCTTGTTCTTCTCCAACTAGCTCCTCTGTCATATGCCTAACCCTATCAATGAGTATTCTACCATATATTTTACCAGTCATATTAAGAAGGCAAATACCCCTATGGTTACCACATACTTCTCTCTCCCCTTTTCCTTTGTATAAAGGAACAATTATACCTGATTTCCAGTCCTCTGGAACCCTTCCCTCTTCCCAAGCCAATCTACACAACTTCCATATCCACTCCACAACAATCTCACCCCCATACCTAAGCATTTCACCATGTTACAGTAATTGAATTGTATTAAATCATACTAATTTTTTGCTCTCCGCGCTGGACGCGAATCGTGCTGGACAAACGCGTGTTGGACGCGAGGGTACTGTGTATATATATATATATATATTTATATCTATCTATCTATTGCCAGATGCCTCAATCCCTTTCGGGGTGGCCACAAACAAATCGCCTCCACATCACCCTGTCCCCCGCCATTTCACTGCCCTGCTCCCAACTCACATCCCCCTCTCTTATATACCTCTCCACCTCATCCCTCCATCTCATCCTCAGCCTCCCCTCCCTCTTCCCCCCTCCACCTCATTCACATACACTCTCCTCATCAGTCTTTCACCCTCCATCCTCTCGATATGGCCAAACCACCTCAGTGTTTTCCTCCTAACGCTTCCTATCACATCCACATCCACACCACAACGCTCCTTTATATCCTCATTTGTCAGCCTGTCTCTCCATGTGACTCCACAGGCTCCTCTTAAAGAACTCATTTCCACTGCTATCACTCTTGACTTGTGTCCTTCCAGCAACATCCAAGCTTCACTTCCATACATTAGAGTTGGTATCACAATACTGTCATGTAGTAACTTTTTCACTTCCATGCTCACTTCCCTGCTTCTTATCACTGCTTTCAAGGAACCAGCAACCTTTCTTCCCTGCTGTACCTTTTCAAGCACTTCACCCTCCAAACCTCCATCCTTACTCATCACACTACCCAAGTACTTAAACGTACTCACATTTTCCAATTCCTCACCATCCAACCTCGCTGTACATTCACTGACTTCACCTCTCTCAAAGACCATCACTTTACTCTTCCCTACATTCACCTTTAGATTCTGTTTCTTACAGACTCTCCCAAACTCATCTACCAAGCCTTGCAGCTCTCCTTTGTCTTCACTCAACAACACAGTATCATCTGCAAACAACAGTACAGGGAGTTTCCAAACACAACCCTCTCTCACCTTGGCCACTCCAACATCCCCAACCCTACCTTGTACCTCTTTTATTACCCCATCCATGTACAGATTGAACAACCATGGAAACATGACACATCCCTGTTTCGACCCAACCTATAAAGAGAAAAATTCACTCCGTTGACCATCCACACACACTGCAGCCTTTGCACCATCATACATACTCTTCACGGCATTCAGCAACTTCCCATCTACTCCATATATTCTTAATACTTTCCACAATCCTTGTCTATCCACCCTGTCATATACTTTCTCCAAATCCATGATAGCCACATACAACTTCTTTCCCTTCTTTTGAAACTTTTCCACTAAAGATGTAAGAATGAATATCTGATCTACACAACCTGTTCCCTTCCTAAAGCCTCCCTGTTCTTCTCCAACTAATTCCTCTGTTCTTTCTCTAACTCTGTCAATAAGTATCCTACCATACACTTTTCCTATTATACTAAGAAGACAGATGCCCCTATGATTACCACACACTTCTTTTTCCCCTTTTCCTTTGTACAAGGGAATAATTATACCTGACTTCCAATCCTCCGGGACTCTACCTTCCTCCCAGGCCAATCCGCACATTTTCCACATCCATTCTACTACTATCTCTCCCCCATACTTCAGCATTTCACCACACACTCCATCAATTCCTGGGGCTTTCCCCAATTTAACTTTCTTCATTGCTTCCAGAACTTCTATCATACTGATTTCTGCCTGTCTTCTCACCTCCCTCCTCCTCCTAGCCATTCCCCAGCCACTTATACTCGCATTACTTCCATCCGCTATGTTCAACAATTCCTTAAAGTGTTCTCTCCATCTGCTCACTTTTTCTCCCTTCTCCACTAGTAATCTACCATTTTTATCTTTCACTCCCCTGCTAACTTCACTTCCACCCTGTCTTACTCTTTTCACTTCTTTCTAGAACATTTTCTTACAGTCCCTCCACTTTACGCTCAAGTTCCTTCCAAATTCCTCATCCACTCTCTTCTTACTCTCTCTTACTAATCTTTTCACCTCACTCTTTCTTTCTACATATAACTCTCTCTTCCGCCTTTCAACTTCTTCCACGCCCCTATTTCTCATCCATTCATTGTATGCTTTCTTCTTTTGTGCCACAGCCTGTCTCACCTCTTCATTCCACCACGCTGTTCCTTGCACACCCCTCCGTCTTCTCTTCATCCCACACACCACATCACATGCTGCACATATTTCTTCTGTAAATATCCTGCACTCACCTTCCACGTCCCCCATCTGCTCCAATTCATATTTTGCCCAATCGTTCCTCCACTTCTCTCTTATACTCTGCCTTTTCCTTATCCTCTTGTAACCTTTCCACTCTCCTTGCAAATACTCCTTGTTCCTGTCCTTCCCTTCTTCTATTTCTCCATCTTACTTGGATCTTGATTCTGGCCACCACCAAGTAGTGGTCAGAAAGTCCACTCCCCTAACTTCTATAAGCTCTTGCATCCATTACACATTTTTGCATCCTTTCATCCACACACACATAATCAATCATTGCCTTCCTTTCATTCAGTTCACCACCCACCCTTCTCATCATTCACCATGTATACCTGTGAATCATTTTGTACCTGAAGAGGGTATTGGCTATCGCCAACCCCCTCCCAGCACAAATGTCCACTAACGCACTGCCATTCTCATCTATCTCAGCAGCGACACCCCACTCACCAAGTATTCCATCCACCTTCACATTCCCTACTTTACCATTCATATCACCGATCAAAAACACTCTCTCATTCCTTCCAAACTTTTCCATGCACACTTCCACATTTGTCCAGAACTCTTCTCTCACTCTGCTTGCACGATCTTGCATTGGCGCATACACACACACAATCGCCCACATTTGTATTCTAACTTTCAATCTTACCCACACAATCCTTGACCCAACTGATCCATACTCTCTTATGCTTGTCTTCCATCTTTTACTCACAACTATATATACTTCTTTTGCCCTCTCATTCTCACCTACTCCTGTACATATACCCCATCCATACTCCCATTCTCTCACACTCTTACCTCTCCATTTCATTTCAGTTATTCCGCATACATCAACTTTCGCACCCTCAAGCACCTGGACAATCTCTCTCTCTCTTTCACCTCATCATTTGCTCCCCTTACATTCCAAGTTCCAATTACCATGTCCTTTGTCCGGTCCTTGGTCGTCATCTTTTGGTCAGTCCTTGTCCGAAGTTTCTTGTTTGTCTTTTTAGTTAGTTGTTTTCCGGGGAGGGGCACTAACCCTCTGCCAACCCTTTTAGTCGCCCTTTACAACAAGCAGGGATACTGGGGGAGTATTCTTGAAAACCCCCCTACTCCCAGGGGGTATATATATACATATACTTACAGTAAAAGTACATTAATCCGAATGATAGTGGCCCGAGAATCATTCGGATTATCAGATTTTTCAGATTTTGGGGCGGGGCCCCTAAGACACCTAATTTCATGTTTAAACTGAAATTTTACCGAATGGATCACTTTTCATTCATTCATAATACAATATGGCACATATTTACATTATGTATTACACAAATTTTTTACTTAACCCCTACACCGTGGGCATGTTTACCAATGTTTTGTGTGTGCCGCGGGGTTATTGGGGCTCCGACACACACTCAAAAAATATTTGCCAAAAATCAGTTATTAATCCTAGAATATTAAAATTACATATGCTTATGGCACATACCTTCAGCTTTCTCCTGGAATATTTGTTGAGCCTTTGTCGGTTACCGTAGGACTTGTGGGGACCTCTGAAGTTGGGTAACGAAGTCTCCACTTTACACTTTCCGACAACCCGTAATATGATTACCACAGCCAGATGTTAACACTATAAACACTACTCTATGATTTTCAAGTAGTTTGGGATCCATACTCCAAAAAAACAACAACTGTGAAAGCAATGAAAATTACGAGCGCGTCTGACCGTTGCACTTGCGCTAGTTCGCTCTTGGTACTCTGTCATTTATTATTCATAAAACCCCTCACACTTTATATTTCTATTACTATATAACACTTATATATATATACAGTCTTTATCCATAAGTTTCCTTCAGTAGTATTAGTTTATTGTCACTGTAGGGATTCAATTTCTTTCAGTAAAATACGTAGCATTCACTTTCTCGTCCTGTATACTAGCATTGAGAGTGAATGTCACTTTCAATTTCCCTCTCATTACTCATAGTATTCAGACATGCTAGAGTGAAACTTTCACTTTCATTACTCCTAGGGTATATACTCGTATTCTTATAATACTACTCATTTACATTTCTATTTACGTTCTCTATTTTATTTACGTTATTTACATTTCTATTTTATTTACACTGTGTTATGCACTGTCACTTGAAGTAACTTATAAAACTATTTTCCACTGTTCACGTATATTTACATTCATTACTTTCACTTGCTGCTTACACATTATCTACACATTATTTACAATTCCACTTGCACTGTTTTACTCAGTAGAAAGATCGTAGTTACTCTTTTATCAATTGTCAGCCCTTGACCTCTTTCTACACGAGGTTTAGTAGGGGGTAAAGATCACAGGGCCCCTTGCATGGGGGTGAAAAGGCCCTGAAGCTAGCAAGAGCGAACAGACGTACCCCCACACTGGAAGATGAGAGTGAACTGATAAGGGTGGGCCGGGGTGGAGGCCTACCTAGGGAAAGCAGTACTGCCAACGTTTAGCCTCTTGACACAGCTATTTATAGCAATGAAATAATTGGCAGGAAATCTAGACAATGCATTATAAATTAGGTAGTTCCAGGTGAATGTAAATATCACTTAGGCTTCTCCCTTCCCTCCTTATGTGTATATTTATTACGAAAATAGATTATATGGCATATTTCAAGGGGAAATAAACAGCGAAAATTAGCGAACGAGTGCACGTGAAGTGTTGTCAGGTGATAATTACCCAATTCCAGGTGTATGGCGTTCTCACTTACCTTATTTCTTTCTTGTATATATTATTTGGTATAAGAATAGGGCATAGGGCTTATTTCAATGGATGAAATCAGTGAAAAATTCCAGGGAAGATTTACTTAGCATAGCACAGCCAGGCAGGCGAGAAGATAGGGTAATGGAGGGGGGGTAGGGAGGGGAGTCAAGAACGGGGAGAAATGGCTAAATTGTCAACAATGGATGGGAGTACAGATGAGATTAGTTGTGCTGACTAGTGTTGGACATTGGCAGTACTGATAGATGATACAAGCCCCCACTTGGAAGCCCGGGTGAATTCAAAATAACACAGAATCACAAAAGCGACGCCCCGCGGTATGATCTCTTGCTCCCAAGCATCACGAAAGTGACGCCTCGCGGTTAAGGGGTTAATAATGTATTACTGAAGACACGAACTGTAATTGGTAAATTAAGAGATGTTATGGGTTGTTTAACTCACCAGTAATGCGTAGTGTTGAAAACAGCAGTTGTAGGCCGGTAAATCCAATGAGAGAGAGTAAGTCCAGGGTTAATAATAATATGCACATATTGTAAAAGCACAAAGACTTAATATGTATTACTGCTGAAAATTCCTTAACCCTGCAGTACAGTATATTTCACTTTGTTTGTCACTTTCACTCATTGTCGTTGAGCATTGGCTCAGGACGGTTTTGGGACAATTCACCGTCACAACAATAACAAGACAATTCGCCGTCATTAATGATGACAGCCTTGGGTGACGCTAGAATACAGTATAATTTAAAGGCGACTTCAGGGAAGAAGAAACAAGTTAAATATTGCCTAAAGGTAACTAATAAATAATATCGAAAGCCTACACTATTGAACATAGACTTTGATGGATCCCCCTGATATATAGTTATTAAAGTATTGATTAATTAACCCCTTGGTTGCTGCAAGCATTTGAGAAGGACCAGTTGACAGACTGCTACAAACCTCTGAGAAGGATCTTAACGATTGTTATCGGAAAATAGCAGCTCCAGGGCATGACTTAGCTCAAAGCTCTCAGCTGCCTGGGGGTTAATAATAAGTATATTTATAGAATGACAGGGAATTGTTCAGGGTGCGAATTGTCCTGACAGGGAATCGTCCATGTTTTGACGGTGGATTGTCTGACGGTGAATTTACTTGATGGCGAATTGTCTTGGAACCCTCAGGACTACCAGGCTGCTTCTTCTAGGGTTTGTTGAGGTGCCTTATATAGAGTGTAAGTAGCTGGTCTTGGGTTGTCATCAGTGGATTTACCTGCCTGGTTGCTCATGCACTTCAGCCAGTCACAGGTATCAGCCTGACTGACAGCCGTGTACATTTCTTGTAGAACTCGTTTCGCAAAATATAGAAATTGATCACCTCAGCCCCACTGTAATGGTTATTTTGTTCAAGGAAATGCACCAGTTTATCAAAGTAAACGGAAGCTTCCTTCCATGAAACTTCCATGACCACACCACTCGGCACTTTGGCGCATTTGGCGCCCAGTTTGAATTTTTTAGTTTTTATTTTTTACTTTTGGAATTTTTGTCAGCCTTCTTCAAAAATTTGGAGTATTGGGATTTTCGGATTATCCGTGTTCAGATTAATGGACTTTTACTGTACAGTATATATATATATATATATATATATATATATATATATATATATATATATATATATTTTTCACACTCGTCTTCAATGTCAGGACCAACTTGCCTAGCCTCTGGCTCCTACACTTCTCACAGGGCAACCTAGGGCTGGATGATGGATATATATATATATATATATATATATATATATATATATATATACAGTGTATATATATATATATATATATATATATATAAAGTGTATATATATATATATATATACATAAATCACTATAATATCAGGTCGCCCAATAACCGAACATCCCAACTAACCGAACATTATCTTCCTGGGATCAAACATTCCCAAAATGGTCCGAAAATCCAAAAATTGGAAAAAAACCGATTTTTGCCGTCCGTAATTTGAACTTGCCGCGCGCGCCGCGTGAGAGCATTGTTTTGGTTCGTCATTCCTCCGACGTCCGATAGAGCGCCGCTGCATCCTCCCCACTTCCCGCCTGTCTCTCACCGCGACTGGACCTGCGCTCTTCGTAATGGCTGCCCACGTGCTCGCTTTTGTGGTTGTGCCGTACTTGCTGCAAGGCCTCCTGCTGCTCTCTGCCCTACTCTTAGTGTGTGTGATGATGGCCCCGCCTCCTGAGAAAAGGAAGAGAGTGGTGTTGACTCTGGAGAAGAAACGGGAGATATTGGAGAAGGTTGATGCGGGTTGGTCTTCCTCTCGCATTCTCCGCGAGTTCAACCTGGCCCGGTCGACTTTGTTTGATATCAAGCGTTCCCGAGACAAGCTCATGCAGTACACGGCTGACTTCTCGTCGAGAAGCAAACGCAACGTGGAGAGGAAGGTTATGTTTACTCCCAAGTATGCAGAGATCGACCGCTCCACGTTGATTTGGTATCGACAGCAACGTGCAGCTGGTGTGATGGTACAGTACGTGGAACGGAGCTGAAGGCTGCTGCTGAGAAGTTTGCAAGGCTTCACGACGCCCTAGACTTCAAGGCATCCGAGGGTTGGCTCTTCGCGTTCAAGTTGCGACATGGCCTTACTAACCGTAAAGCACATGGCGAAGCATTGGACGCTAACGAGGATGGAGTGGACGAGTTTCGGCACAAGGTGAAAGGCTTGATCGACAGGGAGGGCCTCACTCTCGGTCAAGTCTATAACGCTGACGAAACTGGCCTATTCTATCGCTCGGTGCCAACGAACACTCTCGCCGATGAGACGGAGAAGCGTGTACCTGGCCGCAAGCTTTCTAAGGAACGGATATCTGCTTTGTGTTGTGCCAATGCTAACGGCATGCACCGGCTTAAGCCCGTTATTGTTGGCCGTGCAAAGCAGCCTCGGTGCCTTCGTGGGGTGATGGATGTCCTTCCTGTCGTATGGTACCATTCTTTGAAAGCATGGTTCACAGCTGTGATTTTCAAAGACTGGTTTCACCATCACTTCGTCAAGGAGGTCATACATTACCAGACGAAGACACTGGGAATTCCTCGCGACCAGGTAAAGGCTCTCCTTCTCCTCGACAATGCACCTGCCCACCCGTGCGACAAGGACTTGGTTGCTGAGAATGGCCGTATTAGGTGCATGTTTCTGCCACCTAATACGACTGCTCTCATTCAACCAATGGACCAAGGAGTGATCGTGGCAACAAAGCGCCTGTACCGTCGGAAGTTCCTGGACGAGGTGATGGTGGTTCTCGAGGACGAGGACGAGCGCAGGGAAGGACGTGACACTCGAGGCAAGCGGACTTTGGAAAACCTTCGCCGCTACAACATCAAGTCTGCGCTGTACAACTGGGCTAGTGCATGGAAGGAAGTCCCTGTGAAAACTCTTGAAAATGGTTGGTCTCGTCTGCTTCTCGGAACAGATGTGGAGTACGATTTCCTAGGGTTTGACGTGGATGACTTCCATGCACGGCTACGTACGCACGGCGATGATGTTGATGTGGACGATGTTCGTGAGTGGTTGGACGACGACGAGGCGATCCTGGGTATCAGACGTTGTCTGATATCGAGATCGCGTCTTCGGTTGCTGGTGTCAGTCCCGAACTTGAAGATTCCGACGACGAAGGCGATGATGATGCAGACTCCGCCCAGCAGGACACTACTCCAGCCATCCCCAAGCTGAGCGCACTCCGGGAACATCTAGAGTTCGTCCTAGACTACCTGGAACACCCGGACTGCGACAGGGAGATGGGGCCCTTGGGACTCGTGGAGGAAGTGCGTGCTTTCCGGCAGCGCATCATCAATCGCCAGAATCGTCGGTCCTTGCGTCAGTCAACGATTGACACATTTTTCAGGCCCGTGACCCCCGCTGTGCCAAGCCCTGGTTCCACTCCGTTGCCTCCCCAAGACAGGCCCTCATGCTCCGAGCCACAGCCCAGCACATCAGCTACAGTGGAGTCACCGCTCGACGTGAGTTTGCGGCTGTCTTCAGAGTCTTCTGTAGTCGGTACGCCATCACCACTACCCACCGATGCACCCCTTGGACGCCTGCCAGTGATACCCTCGGGCTCTGACAGTGAATAAACAGCAAGAACTTCTCCACTAGACCACACGGGAATTTTGAGTGTTGTGCAGTGAAAATTACGGTGTGTTGTGTTAAGGTTTTCAAGTTGGGAGAAAAGACTAAGTAGAAAAGAAATTTAACGTAACTAACCTTCTTTGTTTTGGCTTTGGAAACTTAAAAAACTTGGGAAAAGTTAATGTGCAACACTTAAATTTAATGGAACATTATTTGGACTAAAGTGAACACTGTGAAAAGAACGGACTTCTGTGTGTTAGTGACTAAGTTCAGTGCAAGACTTCAGGAAGAGTGTAGTGCAAGTGCTTCAGGAAATCGTTCTTACTGTCAGAGTCCGAGAGGAGGCGGTTATTCATCGAGGTGGCCAGGGACTTGCTGTAAGTAGCCAAAATGTTTCATGTTGTACTATTTTCCATACTATATTTACCAGAATGTTTCATATTGTATTTTTTCCCATACTATACTTACCAGAAAGTGTCATACTGTACTTCTTTCCATACTAAACTTACCTCATGCATGTGCAGTAGGAATGTGTTTTTCAGAGTTCGGTTAGGTTCGGTTAGGTTAGGTTCGGTTAGAGTCCATAAGTACCAGAATGTTTATTAATGTATGAACATACTTCTAAACCCACATTTTATGTGTCTATTGCATTTATTTCAGTCATTTATGTGCCTTATTGGTGTGATTTGGGTGTTAAATAGGTGCTATGCATGTCCAGAGGGAGTTGTATAGGTGTTTCTCTGTGTTAGGGTCCGTAAGTACAAGTCCATAAGCTGGGGCCCAATATCCGGACAAAACCAATATCCGAACCTACCGATGGCTCTATTGATCCGGATATTGGAGTGATTACTGTATATATATATATATATATATATATATATATATATATATATATATATAATATGTTGTTAAATCCCCATCCCACACTGCCACAGGCTCCAACAGTAGTAGTTCAGTACAGGAAGCACATTGCCCAGTGAGTTGTTCTTCCTGTGGTTAGCCTTTCGGTGTACAGTACACAAGATCAGCCCAGGTGTCATAAAGAAACACTGGCTTCTTAAGTTGGCTGTCTTTATTTTCCAAATTATTACACTTATTGCTTTCCAACTTCACTATCTTCACAAACACTGGAGTTATACAACCTTTACCAACTGCAACAACACTCCAATGCCTGCCAACAACACTTCACTATTTTCACAAGTACCAGAAATATACTGCACTGCATTGACACTGAACTACACTCAGACTGAACTGAAAACCGAGTGAACCTGCTCTAGTCTCTTCTCTATCCTTATATAAGCTTGCATTGTTCTAGAATGATCTACATATCTCCACAGTTCTGGTATATTCCCGAAAGCGATTATTACAACAGTTACCAACCTGGAGACATCCAAAACATGTCAGAGTTTTCTGACACTGCATAACACATATTTATGTAGCATGCAGACTTAAATTACCTAATTTAACAAGCAGTCACATAAATAAAACATTATAGAGAAAAAGAGCAAAAAAGTTAATGCATAACTTACAAAATACCTACGCTCACAGACTGCAGGCTAACTGGCAACTCTGACTCATACCAGAACTACGGCATAAATCGGCAATCCTCCAGTACAAAATACCTAGCAAGCCAACTTCTCAACACAACCCAATCCATTTGTCGTCCCGACAAAACAACACAATGTATACAAACATAGTCCTCAATCCAAGCTTAACATTTAATTATACAAAGTGTAATCCTTCAACTTATCAGGCCTTCTCCTATGCCACTTCTGACAAAGTCCCTGCTCTTCCACACAGCCCACTCTTCCTGGAAAGTGTTGGTCCTCATACTGATGCACTTCTTCGCTTGGGAAACAGTCACCCTCTTCTTGCAGTTCTACTCCTTGGTTCTCAACATCCTTGGCTGCAGGAAAGCATGATTCCTCGGAGATGTCCCAGCTGTATTGTCCTAGCCCATGGTACTGCCACAGATGGTTCATGAGTTCACATGTACCACTTTTGAGCGAGACTTCCTGCCTTCCTGAATCTGATACGTTATGTCTGATAGGCAGTCCAACACAGTGTAAAGCCCATCCCATGGGCTCTGCAGTTTCGGTGACTGTCCCTTCTTTTGCTGAGGATTGTGTAACTAAACTTGGTCACCATCTTTGAAGCTCATATCACTTGCCTTGGCATCATACTTGCACTTCATCACCACTCCTGAAAACTTGAGGACTCCTCACACTTGATGATGTACCTCTGCCAGCCTTTCCTGAAGATGCTTTGCATAGCTGGAGGTGTCTGTAGGTAGCTCTTCATCAGGTGATCATCCCAGTAACAAGTCAACGGGTAAGCGTAACTCGTGGCCCAACATGAGTTTTGCAGCGGTGCAGCCAGTAGACTCATGGGATGCAGACCGATATGCTGTCAACAATGCACGTAATTTCTGGTCCCATTCCATTTGTCACTCTGTGCAGTACTTGGCCAGTTCTTGTCCCAGGGTCCAGTTAAATTTCTCCACCAACTCATCTGACTGTGGCCTTAGTGGGTCATCCTGGTCTTCTTGATTCCCAGTAACTTGCAGCACTCACGGGACACAGCAAACTCGAAGTTTCTGCCTTGGTCTGAATGTGGCTTTTGTAGCATCCCAAAATGACTGAAGAACTGGTCAACCAACAACTGAGCAACAGTTGCAGCCTCTTGATCAGGCATGGCATAGGCTTACGGCCACTTTGTAAAGTAGTCCATGGCGACACATATACACCGGTTTCCTCATTCAGTCAGTGGCAGAGGTCCAGCAATGTCCACTGTGACTCTTTCCATCAGTGCACCCACTTGGTACAGCTGAAGAGGGGTGCAGCCACGTTTCTTGGGTCCCTTCTTGGCACAGCATACATCACAGGCCCGACACCACTCTTCAACATCCTGGCGCATGCCAATCCAGTAGACCCTTTGTCGCAGCCCACTTAGAGTTTTCTTCACTCCCAGGTGCCCACTAGTGATCTAGTTATGGGACTCATCCAAGGTCTTACATCTCATTTTCTTTGGAACCACCAGTTGCCAATACTTGCAGAAGCCATCGGGTGTCCCCCACTGATGCTTCAGAAGCCCTTTGTTCAAACGAAGAAGGTCCCACAGACTCCAGTAACTCTTAATCGCAGGGCTGAACCTGGTAACTTCTTCCCGAGATGGTTGCACTGTACTCTGCTGCAGCCACTCTAGCACTGGTTGTAAATCTGCATCCTCCATCTGCATCCTCTCCTCTACTGACATCTTCACAGAATTTCTATTGCAGCATCCTTGAGAACTACCAAGCTATACTGCCCTCTCATACTTCTGATGCACTGGCTGGACATCAACTTCCTCCTTAAGCTGTTGCTGTTCTTCCTTCATTTCACCCATTATAGCATCTAGCTGTCCTTGCATCCTCAGTTGTGAATCTCTCTGTTGCTCCTGTAATGCCTCTTGAAGTTGTTCATATCATTTTTTTTTTCTTCACATTCTGCCTCTAGTTGTTTACTCTGTGCCTTCAGTTGTACACTTTGTGCCTGTAAAAGTTCTTTGAGTTCTTCCTGTCCTTCATTCAGTGCCTGTAGTTGGACACATTGTGCTTGTAGTTGTTCTTCAAGTTCTTTCTTTGAAGCTTGCAATAGCTTCATAATTGCAGCCAGGGACACCTCCTCCTCCTGCCCAGCTTGGCTCCTTGTCTGCACACCCCCTTGCTCCATGTCGAAGATTAGACTCACTGTAGCACCTTCTAAGAAATCCACACTCCTGACACCACTGTCACATCCATGTCCGACACTGCCACAGGCTCCAACAGCAGTAGTTCAGTATAGGAAGGACGTTGCCCAGTGAGTTGTTCTTCCTATGGTCAGCCTTTCGGTGAACAGTACACAAGATCAGCCCAGGCGTCATAAAGAAACACTGGCTTCTTAAGTTGGCTGTCTTTATTTTCCAAATTATTACACTTATTGCTTTCCAACTTGGTCTTCACACATACCTGAGTTACACAAACTTCACCAAGTGCAACAATGCTCCACTGGCCACCAACAACACTTTACTATTTTCGCAAGTACCAGAAATATACTGCACTGCACTGACACTGAACTATACTCAAACTGAACTGAAAACTGACTGAACCTGCTCTAGTCTCTTCCCCATCCTTATATAAGCTTGCATTGGTCTAGAATGATCTTCATTTCTTCACAGTTCTAGTGTATTCCCAAGAGAGCGTAATTACAAGAGTTACCAACTCAGAGACATCCAAAACATGCCAGAGTTTTCGTACACTGCATAACACTCAGAATTATTTAGCAGACAAACTTAAATTACATAATTTAACAAACAATCACATAAATAACAATCACATGAATAAAACATTATAGAGAAAAGAGCACAAAAATTAATGCATAACTTACAAAATAACTACACTCACAAACAGCAGGCTAACTAGCAACACTGACACGTACTGGAACTACGACAAAAATTGGGAATCCTCCAGAACAATCTAGCTAGCAGTCCAGCTTCTCAGCAATATATATATATATATATATATATATAGACAGCCTAATCCACCTGGTAGAGATACATAGGCTGATCATCCCTACTTCGGTCAGGATAGGCCGGTCCTGCAGTGGATACTGAAACGACTGATGATGATGATGATGATATATATATATATATATATATATATATATATATATATATATATATATATATATATATATACAGTCAACCCTTGGCTATCACGAGTAATTGGTACCCTAGGCGACCCGCCATAGCCAAAATCGCGATAGCCATACTTAAAAACTAATGGGAAAAATTCTAATTGGTTCCCCGACCTCCAACTTTACCCCAACCTTACCCTATTTTCACATCTCCTTCACTAAAATACCTGGGATTACAAACCAGTGCTGCAAATTAACAACAGTACAGTACATAAAGGTTATAAATAAAACAGAATTAACTGTAATAAGCCATTTTACTTAACATTTTTGGAGAGGATGAGGGGCTTGGGTGGGTTGAAGGGGTTCCGAGGCTGGGGTGGAGTATTACTGGCCACCCCTCCGACATTCTATCTCGTCTAGGAATTGATCAGCTTCATCAGGAGTCTGGAAGGGACCCTGAGCATAAGGCAGGTTCTTCCTCTTCCTCACTTGCCGTCCTGGGTTAGCCGCGTTACGTGCACCAATGGTAGGAGGGTTGGATGGGGTATTGGTGGCCATTGTGGTTGAACAATAGGTCTTCACGGCTATAGCTGCTGTCGACTGGTAACACTGACTCTCTCTGAACCTTGGCGGGAAGGATGGGTAGCTGTAACCATGTCTTGGGCCAATCAGCGCTCGGGTAGCCTGTGACGTCGCGCCAATCACAGCGCGAGTATACGCATGGGCGGAGCCCGCGCGATTTGAATGTTTCTGGCTGACCATCGTCCGCGATAGCAGTATTTGAGGTCGCGATAAAGGTAATCGTGTTGCATTTCACCTGTCCATGATAGCCATGAAACGCGATAGCAAAACCCGTGATAGCCAAGGGTTGACTGTATATATATATATATATATATATATATACTGTATATCTATCTATCTATCTATCTATCAGTATCTATCTGTCTATCTGTCTATCTATCTATCTGTCTATCTATATATATATACAGTAATCCCTCCACTATCCGATGTAATAGAGCCAAAGGCATGTCCAAAAAGTGGTCCCATCCGGAAAGTGGGCCCCTGCCTGCTGGACTGGTACTTAAGGACCCTAACCCAGCCTGACTTTGAAAGCCACCTAAATAAGGACCCTAAGCCAACCTAGCTTTGAAACCCACCTAAATAACTCCCTACTGGACATGCATAGCACCTATTTAAGACCCTATTCACACCAGTAATGGACATAAAGCATGAAATAAATGAAAAGGAACCAAAGAATGAGGAATTAGAAGTGGCTGTACCTCAGCCAGGGTACTTACAACACGTCTATGGCTGCTTTCTCTAAGGTTTTGGCAGTGGTGAAGTTGCTCTTGAAGCATGTACAGTAATCCAGTGTTGTGCTGCACTTACAGTAATTCTTTGCTCTGTGAGGTATAATTGTTTAACACTGCACATTGTTTATTGCACCACACCAGTTTCAACCGCCAGTGTGCACTCCACAGTTAATCCTTTGCACTCTAAAGTCTAATTTTTTAACACTGCACAACACTGTAAATTCCTGTGTGGTCTAGTGGCGAGGTTTGCAGTTTATTCACTGTTTATTCACATAAAACGAGCACATGTGGCTTCCATTACGATAAGCATCTGCTCTCGATCGGAGTTAGGTAGTGACTGTTGATGAAAGGGTAACAGAGTTTCCAGCTCGCAACGGCCACATTACCAAACTCCTCAATTTTCATTACCAAATTTAACTTTTCATTACCAAATTCGTAAAGCTAGCATTTATTCTTCACTAATTCTATATACAAGTGGAAATTCATGTAATCACTCTTCTTATAATTAACAGCATGTTGATTATTTTTACGGTATATAGGCTAGCAGATTAATCAGAGAGAGCAAACAATCCACCATTTCCATCCTGTGTATCCTCACACATGTGAAGAATCCGTTTGGTATTGCATTATTCTGATTCATTACCAAATGAATTTTTCATTACCAAATTGACCCACCTTTGATAATGAAAAATACCAAATGGCAACCCTGACAGGGGACGGGGGAGGAAGAACGGGGTGAAGGGTCCATGGTGTAACAGCTGTTCGGCGCCGCGCGGCAATTTCAAATTACGGGTGGGAAAAAATTTGGATTCTAGGGGGATTTTTTTCTTTTTTTGGCCATTTTTGGGTTCCGAAGGTCCAGGCCCACAATGTCCGGTAAGTGGGGTGTCCGAAAAGTGGGTGTCCGGAAAGTACAGGGATTACTGTGTATATATATATACAGTGGGGTGTCCGGAAAGTGGGTGTCCGGAAAGTACAGGGATTACTGTGTATATATATATACAGTAATCCCTCCACTATCCAATGTAATAGAGCCAAAGGCATGTCCGGAAAGTGGTCCTGTCCGGATAGTGGGCAATAGCCTCCTGGACTTGTACTTATGGACCCTAACTCAGAAAAACACCTATACAACTCCCTCTGGACATGCGTAACACCTATTTAAGACCCAAATCATACCAATAAGGGACATAAAAGACTGAAATAAATGCAAAAGAACCATAAAATGAAGTTTTTGAGGTAGGTTTATTCAGTATTAAACATTCTGGATACTTACAAGTCCCTGGCTCCTGGACTGGTAGTTATGGACCCTAACCTAGCCTAACTCAGAAAAACACCTCCCTACTGCACCTGCATAGCACTTAAGACACTACATATTCACACCAATAAGGGACATAAAAGAGTGAAATGAGGTTTGAGGTAAGTATAGTATGGAAAATACAGTACAGTACAGTATGAAACATACTGCCTACTTACAGCAAGTCCATGGCCATCTCGATGAATAACCGCCTCCTCTCAAACTCTGACAGTAAGAAGGATTTCCTGAAGCACTTGCAGTGCACTGTTCATGAAGTCTTGCACTTAACTTAGTCATTCGCATTCAGAAGTCCATTATCTTCACACTTCGCACTCTTGTCTTACTTATGTTCCATTGTAACTTAATAAGTGTTGCACTCTGCACTTTAAGTCTTTCCACTCAATAAAACCAATTTCAAAACAAATCACACAAGTTTATTTCAAAACAAATCACAGAAGTTAATTTATGTTAAATTTTGTCCAAAAATTGTTTATCTTTTCACTCAAATTTCTAATTTCTTAACAATACTGTATGCACTGTTTTTCTTTCACTGCACAACACTAAATTCCCGTGTGGTCTAGTGGAGAAGTTTTTGCTGTTTAATCACTGTCAGATCTGAGAGTATCGCTGGGAGGTGACCTAGGGGTGCGTCGCTGGGTCGTGGTGATGGCGTACCCACTGCAGACGACTCAGAAGGTAGATGCAAACTCACTTCGAGCGGTGACTCCACCGTGGCTGATGTGCTGGGCTGTGGCTCGGAGCATGAGGGCCTGTCTTGTGGAGGCAACGGAGTGGAGCCAGGGCTGGGCACAGCGGGGGTCACGGGCCTGAAAAAGCTGTCAATCGTTGATTGACGCAAGGAACGATGATTCTGACGATTAATGATGCGCTGCCTGAAAGCATGCACTTCCTGCACAAGTCCCAAGGGCCCCATCTCCCTGTCGCAGTCCAGGTGTTTCAGGTAGTCCAGAACGAACTCTAGGTGTTCCTGGAGTGCGCTCAGCTTGGGGATGGCTGGAGTTGTGTCATGCTAAGAGGAGTCTGCATCATTGTCGCCATCCTCGTCGGAATCTTCAAGCTGGGTACTGACACCTGCAACTGAAGATGCGATCTCGATATCAGACAGGGTCTGATACCCAGGATTGCCCTCGTCGTCATCCAACCACTCACGCACTTCATCCACATCAACATCGTCGCCGTGCGCACGTAGATGTGCATGGAAGTCATCCACGTCGAAACCAAGGAAATCGTACTCCACATCCGTTCTGAGAAGCAGACGAGACCAACCATTTTCTAGAGTCCTGACAGGGATTTCCTTCCATGCACTGGCCCAGTTGTAAATGGCAGACTTGTTATTGTAGCGGCGAAGGTTTTCCAAAGTCCGCTGGCCTCGCGTGTCCCGTCCCTCCCTGCGCTCGTCCTCGTCCTCGAGAACAACTATCACCTCGTCCAGGAACTTCCGTCAGTATAGGCGCTTCGTTGCCACGATCATTCCTTGGTCCATTGGTTGGATGAGAGCAGTAGTATTAGGTGGCAGAAACATGCACCTAATGCGGCCATTCTCAGCCACCAAGTCCTTGTCGCATGGGTGGGCAGGTGCATTGTCGAAGAGAAGGAGGGCCTTTACCTGGTCGCGTGGGATTCCCAGTTTCTCCTTCTGGTAATGTATGACCTCCTTGACGAAATGGCGGTGGAACCAGTCTTTGAAGGTCTGGGCTGTGAACCATGCCTTCAAGGAATGGTACCAGACGACAGGGAGGACATCCATCACCCCACGAAGACACCAGGGCTGCTTTGCACGGCCAACAGTAACTGGCTTAAGCTGGTGCATACCACTAGCATTGGCACAACACAAAGCAGATATCTGTTGCTTGCAGAGCTTGCGGCCAGGTATACACTTCTCCGTCTCCTCGGCTAGAGTGTCTGTAGGCAAAGAGCGATAAAATAAACCAGTTTCGTCAGCGTTGTAGACTTGGCTGAGAGTGAGGCCCTCCCTATCGATCAAGCCCTTCACCTTGTGCCGAAACTCCTCTACTCTATCCTCGTTGGCATCCAAAGCTTTGCCATGAGACTTACGGTTGGTAAGGCCATGTCGTAACTTGAACGCGAAGAGCCAACCTGCGGATGCCTTGAAGTCTAGGGCATCGTGAAGCCTGGCGAACTTCTCAGCAGCAGCCTTCAGCTCCGTACCACGTACCATCACACCAGTAGCACGTTGCTGTCGATGCCAAATCAACGTGGAGCGGTCGACTTCAGCAAACTTGGGAGTAAACATCATCTTCCTCTCCACGTTGCGTTTGCTTTTCGATGAGAAGTCATCCGTGTACTGCATGAGTTTGTCTTGGGATCTCTTAATATCAAACAAAGTAGATTGGGCCAGGTTGAATTCACGGAGGATGCATGACAAAGACCATCCCGCATCTGCTTTCTCCAATATCTCCCGCTTCTTCTCCAGAGTCAGAACCACTGTCTTCCTCTTCTCAGGCGGCGGGGCCATCATCACATACACGAAGGAGAGGCACGAGAGCAGCAGGAGTGCCTGCAGCTGGTAAGGCACCACCACAAAAGCAAGCACGTGGGCAACCATGACGATGAGCGTTCATTCACGACAAGAGACAGGCGGAAAGTGGGGAGGATGCAGGAGCGCTCTAGCGGACGTCAGAGGAATGACGCACCACAACAAAGCTGTCCTGCACCGCGGGCGCCAAGTTCAAATTACGGGCGGGAAAAAATCTTTTTTTTTTTTCAATTTTTTTGCGGTTTTCGGACCGTTTTGGGAAAATTGGATCCCGGGATGATTATGTCCGGTAAGTGGGGATGTCTGGAAAGTGGGCGTCCGGAAAGTAGAGGGATTGATTTATATATATATATATATATATATATATATATATATATATATATATATACATATATATAGATATCATAGATATATATATATATATATATATATATATATATATATATATATATATATATATATATATATATATATATATATATATATATATATATATATATATACAGTATCTATCTATCTATCTATATATATATATATATATATATATATATATATATATATATATATAAAGCACTAACTCGATGTAGTGTTGCTCTCAGGTGTCTGCCCTTTCCCCGCCTCCATCCTTCTTTCCTTCTATCCTCTTCTTTCTTTCCTTCATTCTTTCCTCTTCCTTCTGCCTGTGAGTGACTCTACACTGAGTGACAATCCAAATGGTGTCCTGTACACAAGGAAACCATTTACTACACTGGGTTGTAACCATATAACCAAATTTTGGCACCTGGTGGTTTAGTGGATAATTACGGTGCTCCAATCGGATTGAGCCGATGAAGGTTTATATCTAAGCGGTGGTTGGGGTTTTATTGCTCATGTAATGCTACTCAGGGATGAGTGAGGCTGGTCACACTCATCTTAAATGTCAGGACCAACTTGCCTAGCCCTGGGCTCCTACTCTCCTCATTGGGCAATGTAGGATTGGATGATGAATGAATGAAAATATATATATATATATATATATATATACTGTATCTGTATCTAATCTATATCTATCTATCTGTCTGTCTATCTATAATCTGTCTATCTGTCTATCTATCTATAATCTGTCTATCTATCTATCTATCTATAATCTGTCTATCTATCTGTCTGTCTATCTATCTATCTATCTATCTATCTACATATATATACTGGGAAGCTTGTGGAATTTACATTCCCAGTTACTGATTTCTCTTGGATATCTGACATAGACATTTATACTGCACATAGGATATACTGCATCATTGCAATATGTACAATACCACCTGTATCCAGGGCCACACTAACGGATTCTTGTCTATCTATTGCCAGACGTCTTAATCCCGTAAAGGGTGGCCGCAAACAAATCGCCTCCATGTTGCCCTTTCCCCTGCCATTTCACTGCCTTGCTCCCAGCTCAGACCTCCCTCTCATATACCTCTCCACTCCATCCCTCCATCTCATCTTCGGCCTCCTCTTCCCTCTCCCCCCCTCCACCTCACTCACATAAACTCTTCTCGTCCGAGGCTCACTCTCCATCCTCTCCACATGGCCAAATCACATCAATGTGTTTCTCCTAACAAAGAAACAAAAGACCCTCTTAAATATGTCACATAGTCGTAACACACATGATTGCAGTGTCTTACAGTAGTGCTAAATTCACACGATAATTTCATTTTGTTAAATATTGTACAATATTTTTTTCATAAAAATACAGAAAAATAAACTAAAGACATAAATCTTGAG